>NC_056680.1:74366991-74690491 GCF_018350215.1 Panthera leo | reverse complement strand
TACTGTGTACATAGATATTTCCAGTCGTGTCATTTTGATGACTAACCAGTGAGACAGAGAGAGAGAGAGAGAGAGAGAAAGAGAGAGAGAGAATAGAGCAGACTTTTCTCCAAATATTCATAGGAAGCATTAAATAATTTCTTAAGATTCTCACACAATCTGAACAGAGGGAAGAAGAAGCTCATTAGCCCAGAAAAAGGACAGATGACAGCTTGTAACTGGGCATCTTGTCTACCCAGGCTTTGCCTCCAAGGACAAGATGGAGACCTGAGAACCCTGCTTTCCAGAAGCCTCAGGTCAGTGTTAGGTGTGTGTGACAGCTGGTGTCAGGGAAGAAAATAGCGGGTTAAGCAGGGGCCACCCTTCCATGCAAATTCTAATAAGGTTTCTGATTTGTCTGGGGAATATTGGTCAGGTTGTGGCAACAGCAATCCCACCAGCCCATTTCCAGATAGTTAGATGGGGGGGGGGGGGTAAATGGATAGATATAGATGATAGTGATAGAGATAGAGGGAAAGATAGAGCTAGAGCTAGAGAAAAATAGAGATAGAGATAATGACATAGACACAGATACGTAGATAGAGATTGAGACGGAGACAGAGACAGAGACAGAGACACAGGTATATCTTGTGCAGATAGTAATATTACAAAATGAATGAAGGAAGGTTTTTTTGTGTAAATGTCCCAATTATTTCCTTCTAAGAAATGGAGGCAGAAGTGAAAATTACAAGAAATACTGATAATTAGTACCAAGTCCTTCTTCCAGGCTGCACGCTAAGCATTTGGATTTCTAATCTCATAACCTCACACCATCCCTGGGATGGGTGCTGGCATCTCTGCTCCACAGAAGAAGGTTCTGGAGAAGCTCCAGCTCACCTCCTCCTCTCACTGCACCCCCCTGGGTTACCAGGGTCTATGCAAATGCAGGCTTCTGTGGTTGTTGTTGTTGTTTTACTACATTCCCTATGACTATTTTCTCAAGGCTCTGAAAGGTAAAATTTGGTTCCTAGATTCAAACAACAGTATTTTCGTTGGTTCTTGGACGATTCTTTTTGGAGACTAGTTTATCTTTTTCAGCTCAGGAAGCTTCATGGACTAAGTTGTTTTGAAAACTCTGTACCTTGTCCACACCACTCTGTAGTTACTTCTTCCTGAACAGGGTCTCCCATAGCACAGAAGCCTCCTTTTTACTAATTAAAACACGGCACAACCTAGGCAGAAAATTAGAAAAAGGCGCTCTTTCCAGGCTCACACAGCCCTGCTCCAGGTACAGGGCGGGGAGGGCTCAGGATGGATTGTGTTCCCCACTGGTGCCCGCTCCCCCTTCACGCAGGCACCTTGAGCAGGGCGCAGTGGTTAGAGCAAACCCAGGCTACATCTATGGTGTGTGGCAGGGGACGGGAGCGTCATCCTTGCTGAACTCACACGTGTCATCTCTTTCTCCTTCTGATGTTGGAAGAGATACTAAACTTACCAATTGAAAATAGTTTCCTCGGGGTGCCTGGGTGGCTCGGTCGGTTAAGCGTCCTACTTCGGCTCAGGTCATGATCTCGCAGTTTGTGAGTTCGAGCCCCACATCGGGCTCTGTGCTGACATCTCAGAGCCTGGAGCCTCCTTTGGATTCTCTGTCTTCTCCTCTCTCTGCCCCTCCCAAGCTTATGTTCTGTCTCTCTCTGTCTCTCAATAATAAATAAATGCTAAAAATTTAAAAAAAAAAAAAAAAAGAAAATAGTTTTCTCTGGTTTATAACAGCCCCTTTCAGGCTAGTTCTGTCTCCTTTGTCCCCTTCCTCATCCTTCTGTCTCCCTCCCTCCTGCTGACCCCAGGATGCCATCACTGCACCCGGGAGGAGAGTTAGTTCTCACAGTCTCCCTGCTGCCCTCTTCCTGCCCTTGGCCCTGCTTTCTGGATTCAGCCTCTCCCTCTGAATTGTCCTATGCAGTTACCAGCCCCGAACCCACCCCTACCGACTCACAGCACACCTTGGGATGCAAAGCTCCCACCTCAGCTTCTCATCCAAAGCCTGGCTGCTGCCTCCTGTGGTCCCCTCAGCACCCTGACCCTCTCAGAGATGCTAAGAAGCGTTATGGATCTCCTACCTGTGCAGCCCGTGGGGACAGTCAGGGCTGGTTTGGGCTGGTCTGTGCTAATGTCTCCACTGTTGGTGGTGTTCCTCCAGGCCGTGTTCCAGAAGTTTGACATCAGCCAGATGTTTTCAGAAGTTCCCTCCATGTGTCTAGGATTTTTTTTTAAGTTTATTTATTTGTTTTTGAGGGAGGGGCAGAGAGAGGGGGGGGGAGAAAGAATCCCAAGCAGGCTCACCGCTGTCAACGCAGAACTGGACTCAGGCCTTTATCTGATGACCAAAAGATCACGACCTTAGCCAATATCAAGAGTCAGACAACTTAACTGACCGAGCCACCCAGGCACCCCAGTTTTGGGTTTCTGTTGAAGAAGTTTCTATCCTGTCTGGGATAAGACCCTCAGAGACAAGGGAACCAAAAGGAACTTTCACTTACTCTCTCCTCACCATTGAATACCACATCCCGGCCATCAGAACTAGCCCTTTCTCTCAGCGTACACACTAACCTTGATGACACCACATCTCCCCTTATCTCCATCTAGCACCTCTGGTAAAATCCTGTGTTCCTAGTTTACCAGGCTTACCTGCTAATCTATAAACGGGAGATTTGGAAATTTAGACAATCACTTTCTTTATCAATTAAATCTGACTTTTAAGCTTAACTATCTCATGATTCACTCAAAACGGGAGCTTATGCTGGCCAAAGCCAATATCTCCTTCTACAGGTGCTGTATGTCATGGTTTAGCCTGAACAGAGGAAGGACTCCAGGTGACATGATGTATTAGGGAAAAAAACTGTGCCAGAGACAAATTTCCAAAGCATCACTCTCATTGCATATTTTGTTTGTTTACTGAAGTCTGGCTGCGGGATTTTGAGCGTCTCCATGTAGTTGACCTATGACACTTTCTGTTAAAACCAGTTCACAAAACAGAGAAGATTTTCTTAGTCTTTCCTTTCCACTTGCAGGAAGAGTCCTGGGGCAGACTGCCCAGAAAGGAACTCTTCCAATGTGACCCGTTGGCCATGGCTTCTTGTGTGACCCTCATACTCTCTTGACCAGTATACTGGCCTGGGGAGCAGGTGTGGGACAACCCATATTTGCCCACAAGTGCCAGAGTGTATTCTTGTAAAGTTAACCTTCACCAAGAATATTTAAAGTGACCTAACAGTGCAATTGAAACACCATGAACTATTTGTTTGGAAACATTTCTGTTCCTTTCCAAATGTCAATTCTTTCTTCCATGACATAGGTTTATTTGCAGGACTTTTATGATGATCACATGAGTTTCTGGACACACACAACATCTAGCTCATTATCTGGCAGCCCTGGAGCTAAATGGACATGAATTTCATTTCATTCATTCCAATACTTAAAAAAGTCAAACCAGCCATTTCAGGACATGGTTAGAGTAACATCTGGGGGTGGGGTATGATTGATAGCCATCACACTCCCTTTCCACCCATACAGAGGCATACCATAACAAGAAATGCATGAAGTGCTTCGTAAGTGTTTATTGCACCAGGAATTCTCATTAAAAAATAGCTATTATTATATTCTAATCAGAATGTTCTATTTATTATGGAACTGAGCTCCTTGAGAGAATGACTGTGCATTGTATTCTGTAGTTATAAACTAATTAATTCTGGTTTTGTTTTGTTTTTTGGCTGAGCAAGAAAATCCATCAGAGCAATCTGCTGACCCACAGACTGCAAATGCTAATTCTACCACTTTCAGAATATAACTGTAGATTTTTGGTAATTACTTTATAACTTCAATTTAGAAGTTAAGAAAATAAAGGTTACAGAATTACTGCAGCTAGGAATGATCAGCTTGTGATTGATACAGTAAAATGTTGACTCATAGATAGCAGGAAAGCAGATAAGGAAGGACAGAAAAAATAGGTCAATTATAACAAAGGCAAGAGACTGGATTGTAGTTGACATTATGAAAGTGGCAGATGTTTATCTAGTTTCATTTAATAAGAATTAGGATTGTGTCACTACTGTGCACTTGTTTATTGTATTAAAAACATCAAGAACACAGAGTTGTATTCATTATAATATTGGTTCATAAAGCACTATAATCATTTATCTACACAGAGATCTATTTACTTTATTCATTTTATTCTACTTAGGTGTTGATGATTTAATAAGTTGGCAAAGACCCAAGAAACCCTGCTTTTTCTGAAGGTCAAAAGCATTACAAATAATGTACATTATCTACTAAATTTATCAACTGGAAAAGCACAGAATTAAATGATAATCTGTCAACACCTGCCCAGTTTCCTGTTTCGTTACTGAAGGAACAGGGCACATCCTGTTCTGTTAGACATGGCACCTTGGTGGTTTTGTGGAAGGTGAAATGAAAAGGAACTAGATAAAATCTTCTCCCGAATCCCTAAATTTTTTACTTACTTAGGGGCAAACATAACCCACTTATTTGACTGCTTGAATTTCATTCTTTTGCTCCTCCAGATGGATGGTCTCTCTTTACCTTGCCCCAGGCTTTACGAGGTGGACCCTCATGGACCGCATGGATGGTCTTCCTTATCCTTTGGTTACTGTTTGGAAGTGGTCAATGGAAGCATCAGGAGGAGGCTGGGAAATGGGAGCAGAGTGAGCTCAGGGTTCCCTCCATGACAGGTGGCCTTGGGTTGGCTGCAACTTCCCCTGGGCCCAACATATAGGGCCATCTACCCCAGAGAGAGAATTTGTGCTCGGGACCCAAGAGGTGTAGGTGAGAGTGGCCATTTCCTTTTATACCAATTAACCCACTGGATGAATTTCTTTCTTTTCTCCCTGGTCTCTGGATCCACAGTCTTGGAAATCTAGTCCCCAAGAAGGAATGCTTTTGTCAGGGGACATGGTGATGGTTCTTTGAACTTCAATTTCCATTGGCCAGCATTCAATGGATCAACCAAAGATGCCCATTAGTGTGATCCATAGGGGTTAGTCTCCTGGTGCACAAGGGGGGGTGTAGAGAACATGAAGCATGGATCCTGGGGGTAAAACAGAATTTTTGGCAGAATCCACACTTTATGTCCCATCATCCATGCTTGATTTTTGACTGGAAGAGAAATCTGTGCCCCCAAAGAAGGGGACACACAGAGTCCTATTGAAAGTCTATCTTTTTCTCAGTTTCCAGGTAAAGAATACATGGGGCTGATTTTCTAGCAATCTTTCATGAAATGAAGTGGGTCATGTTTTCAGGCAATAAAAGGGCCAAACAATCTTGCTGAAGGAAATTGTGCGCAACGCTGTGGGAAATTCTGCTGGAGACCATCTCATTCCTGGTTTCTGTTCATTGATGAAATCTTGCACTAACTGTTGGTTGGACTCTTTCACGGGCAGGCATGTCCTAAATACAAATCTCCCTCCACAGAACAGAAGCTCAGCGAGATAGAGGAGGAGTTAGTGAAACTGAGGATCATTAGACGTTCAGTAATCATTTTTACCAAAAAAATTTGAAATTTTAACTGAAATTTCATAAAGTTTGAATTTTCAACTAAAAATGTATTTAATTCAGCTTAGACCTCCTCAGAGAGCTTTTTCTTTCCCCCCCCCCCCCCCCACACAACAGCAGGGACTTTCCTGTTTGGGGTGGGGGGATCAGTAACATAGTTTTTCTTGTCTTTTTTCTTTTCTTTCTTACTTTCTTTTTCTTCTTCTTCTTCTTCTCCTTCTCCTCTTCCTTCCTCTTGTCAAGAAGTTGACTAATTTTGGGGCGCCTGGGTGGCTCAGTTGGTTGAGTGTCCAACTTCAGCTCCGGTCACGATCTCACGGTCCGTGAGTTCGAGCCCCGCGTCGCGCTCTGGGCTGATGGCTCGGAGCCTGGAGCCTGTTTCAGATTCTGTGTCTCCCTCTCTCTCTCTGACCCTCCCCTGTTCATGCTCTGTCTCTCTCTGTCTCAAAAATAAATAAACGTTAAAAAAAATTAAAAAAAAAAGAAGTTGACTAATTTTATAAGAAGTTAGTGAACATAGTGATATATTTTTGGTATAATTTTGCTTTAATACAAAAATCAGTCACACATTGTAGCAGTTAAACCTCCTCACTTTACAGAGGAGAGAACAGAGGTCCAGGGAAGCTGGTCCCCAAATCCCATATGGAGTCACTTTCAAGGAGAAGGGGAAGGCGGAGGGCCCGGGGTCTCATCCAGGGCTGATGCGTGCACCTGCCCTGAGGATCATTTCCCCCACAGGAGAGTGAGTGCCAGGCATGGGTGAGGGTGCTGTGAAGTCAGCCACACTGTTTCCTGGGCTTCTGATCAAGGAGTCTCTCTCTGCACAGGACCCAGCGGTGGGCGGGGTGGCAATTTAGAAACTGGAGTCAGGGGCTGCCTTCCAGTCTCGACTTGCACCCATTTTGTGTGGAATCCCCAGAGAGTCTCTCGGCCTTGAAATTATTTGCACGATATTTTATTCCTGCATTCTTCAGGGGATGTGGTCAGAATCTTAAATGGCCTGTCCATAACAGCCAGAGGTGCTGAGGGCTGACTCAGGGCAACCCCAGGGATCCAGAGCAAGTGGAAGGTGCCAGGCAGGCAGGGAACGAGGAGTGAGAAACCTTTTTGCTCAGGGAGCGGAGCAGCATGTGCAGCTGTGAGCTTCCCAGGCAGCACAGTAGTATACGCCCTCGTCGCTCTTCTCCAGCTTCAGCACGGACAGGTCACAGCTGTTGCTACCCTTGCCCCTCTTGGCATTGACTTTGTCTGCTTTCAGGCCCCCATCTCTCTGCACAAACGTTCCGGACATGTCCAGTCTGAGGAGCCTCTTGGGGGCCGCACCTTCCTGGTGGTGGTACCAGTGGATGTAGCTGACCTTGGTGCTGGCTTTGCACCACAGAGTGGCTGAGCGGCCTGCCTGCGCCACGACCATAGAGGGCTGCTCCAGGCTGATCGCTGCCCAGCTGCCTGCGAGGGGGACAGAGGTGAGACAGGAAGGCTGGGAACCTCAGGGCGCCCCACGCACCCTCTCCGGGGAGGGAATCAGGACTTACCAGGAAACAGGAGGGTGCACAGGAAGGCGAGGGGGCCCAGCATGGTTCTGCTTCCCACCTGTGGAGAGGAGCCCAGGGTGACCTCCCGGCTGCACCTGCTGGAAGGAGACTGACTGGGTGAGTGGCAGAGGGTAGGTTAGGGTCTGAGCTCTGTGTCCCTTAGGTGCCTGCAGGTACTGGGGAGAGAGAGGTGGGAAAGTGGGAGGGACCTGAGGGCAGAGTCAGATCTGACCACAAGGGGGAGAGGAACCATCAATGGTCAGGTGCTGAGAAATGTGGAGCAAGAGCACCAGCAATAATAGTAATCCCTTCATTGGAAATGGACTACACCTGAGCACCGCACTGATCGCTCAATTAAATGAGATGTCGCCCCGTATATGCTAGAATTGCTACTCTGTAAAAGAGCACAATAACAGGTGTCATCGCAGAAGCTCGGAAGGAAGGAAGGGCAAGGACTCTGGCTGACCATCCTCTGCTCGGGGACCACGTGCAGGGGATGCGAGGCTGTCACAGGAGCAGCTCCGAGAGCAGACTGTCCCAGACAAGCGTGAGTGTCATGGTCCCAGAAAATCCTTGCTGGGACAGACGTGTCATGGTTGACACTTAAGAAAATATAAAACTGCCGTCACACTAGAATGGAAAGAGAATTCTTAAAAAAAGTAACAAGAGAAATCTCCCCACGAAAGTTAAACTATAAAACTACGGCACAGAAAATAACACAGTATTGACACCAGCGTTTATTTGTGGAGCGCAACGTGTCCTGGCAGGGGGGAGTGGGGAGAGGGTGAGAATGAAAAAAGATCTTCGTTTATATCCTCTGGACCTAGGGGCATCTGGGTGGCTGAGTTGGTTAAGCGTCTGACTTCGGCTCAGGTCATGATCTCGTGCCTCGTGAGTTCAAGCCCCACGTTGGGTTCTGTGCTGACAGCTCAGAGCCTGGAGCCTGCTTCGGATTCTGTGTCTGCCCCTCCCCTGCTCATGCTCTCTCTCTTTCTGTCTCTCAAAAATAAATCAACATTAAAAAAAATTATATCTTCTGGGCCTAACATTATTAGTGGTGATTATAATTTATTTACATTTAGATTTTAAAATTCATGTTGACAGTGTCACCAACCAAGAGGTCAGTGCAAGGGGAAAATGCAAATATACAATTTTTTTTTAATGTGTATTCATTGTATTTAAGAAAAAAAGTATGTGCAGGGGAGGGGCAGAGAGGGGGGGGACAAAAGATCTTAATTGGGCTCTGCGTAGACTGCAGAGAGCCCGATGTGGGACTCGAACGCACAAACTGTGAGATCATGACCTGAGCCCAAAGACAGACACTCAACCAACTGAGCTACCCAGGGGTTTCTGGGCTGGGACATGGATGGGAATGTGACTATGCAAATGACTACTGAACACACTGGAATAAAACAGGGGTTGACAGTGGGGGAGAGAGGAAGCCTCACTAGGGCCCAGTTCACTCTCCCGGGCCCGGTACTGCTCGGGGCGCCCGCAGCTTCCCAGAAACCAGCCCCATCCCCTGCTGGTGCCGGGGCAGGGCTGGGCCAGGGCACTTTCCAGAAGAGTTGAGGGCAGCCCGGAAACCTCAGCCAAAGCTCCACATCCTGCCTGCCTTTCCCATAGGCTCCGTGGCTGCCAGGTGCACGCGGCCTTCAGGGACCTGCCCGTTCAGACGCCTCCATGTGTGGCCAGCCTTCCAGAACCACTTGTCTGGTGAGTGGTCCAGTCGTGGGGCCCAGCCAGGGGCCCCCCCACTCTCTGAGCAGCCGATGCTGTAATCTGACACATGGTGGCTGAGGGGAGAGGTCCTTCTCAGAATGGAGCTGCCCAACAGGGACATTTGAAAGCTCTGAATGACACCTCCTGAGTCTGTGAAGATTTATTACATTGACAAGGACAGAATGACAGCTCCAGGCCAAGCCCTGCCACTTGAAGGATGTGTGTCCTTCGGAAAGTCATTGTAAATGGGAATAACAATGCCTACTCTGGAGACTTCATCTATCCTGGGTCTGGGATTTGGCCAAGTTGGTTGCTTTGTAAATAAAAGAGATCCGTCAGTTTTAAGTACAATGTGGTCCTTATACCCACTTGTTCCTCATAATAACATGTCAAAGTAGTTATACCAACCACATTTGACAGATCAACTAACTGGAATCTTAAAATGTTTCAGCTGCTCAGAATCACATAAATAATGGAGACTTGATTCAAACCCAAGTCTATGAAATTCCAAAACCCATCACACCATCCATTTTCTAAACATAGAATTCAACATACATATAGAGTTACTTTTAAGCTCTAAAGAGTAAGGAGCCAGGAGGAAACTTCAGAATGATAGCAGAACTCAAGACTATCTCTCACGCGCCAATAAGCAAAGAGCATAAGCTATTCTTGAAGAGTCGTTATTAGCGCTGGACCTCGAATGTAGTAGAAATTCTAGCACTTGTGAATTAACAGTTGCTTGCCTTTTGTGAAGGACTATTTTTATGTTTATTAATTTTTGAGAGAGAGAGAGAGTGAGCAGGGAAGGGAACAGAGAGAGGGAGACACAGAATCTGTAGCAGCCTCCTGGCTCTGAGCTGTCAGCACAGAGCCTGACGCGGGGCTCGAACCCACAAACCGCGAGATCATGACCTGAGCCGAAGTTGGACACTTAACTGACTGAGCCACCCAGGTGCCCCGTGAGAAACTATTTTTTAAAGGCCGTAACAGAAAAATCATTAAGCCAGCAAATACTTTATTCAATGTCAAGCATTGTACATCTTGATTCCTTCCTTGCATAAAGTAGGTGTTCTTCATCCCATTCTGCGGATGAGACAGAGGCTTAGAGAGGGTAAGTAACGTACTTGAGATTGTCTAGCTAAGAGCACAGCAAGAACTAACTTCAAGACCTTCAGGTTAAGGAAGCACGTGCCCCAGGTAATCTGCTTGGTTGTTTGTGATTCAGGGATTAATTTCTGTCCTCATTGAGCTGTTGCTTTGACTGCAAAACGTGGTGTTGTTATACTTACCCATTTGTTTTCAATATTGTGCTTAAAAACTATGGTAGTTTGTTTGGTACTTACTCTGACTTCTCGCGCCCCCTCCTGGCCATTACAGGTATGTCATACACCTTATAATTCTTGCTGGAGCCCAGAGAAGTGAAGTCTGTTACAGGAAAGACCCAGCCTGGTCAGTGGAAGAGTCCAGAAATACTTGGCAGGAAACTTGTTTTTCCAGTTGTGTACTCACTGTGTTTAGGAGTTGTAGGTAAATGGGTCCTTCTTGGAAGCTGTTTTTTGTTTTGTTTTGTTTTGTTTTGTTTTGTTTTGTTTTGTTTTTTCAGCCTCAATGAGAGGATTGACTGATATGTTTGGTGTCTTAGGTACCTGTGAAAACTATAGAAATGTGGTTGTTTCTTTTTTTTAAGTTTTAATTTATTTTGCTAGAGGGAGGGAGAGAGTGAGCACGAGCAGAGGAGGAGCAGAGAGAGAATCCGCAACAGGTTCTGTGCTGTCAGTGCAGAACCCTACATGGGGCTCAGTCTCACCCACTGTGAGATTATGACCTGAACCGAAATCAAGAGTGAGACACTTAACCAGCCCAGACACCCTGAGATTTGCTCTGAATAACACATCTTTACATTTATATAAACGGCATCCCATTCCCATCAATCCGTGTCTGTCCATCCGTCTGTCCACTAGGCTCACTGCTCCTCTGTGCTGCCCCTTCTGCTGCTGGTTGCAGCCACTGCATGAATCCCTCCACCGCCAGTGACAGGCACTTGTCCTGCTGCACATACTGGCTGTTACCAGCGAGGCTGGCACCCACACCTCAGGGTCTCTGCATGCTGGGAGTCGCGTTTCCCTGGGAACGTCATCCCGGGGTTGCGGCTGCCAGGAAATACACATACACCTTGTCTCTAAATACTGTGCTTATTATCTGACATCATAGTTTTTACCAACCTGATGGCCACCAAACAGGATCACATTGTTTCAGCAGGTTATTGCCCTGGGCTGCTGATGAGGAAGCTGAGGGTCTCTTTTCATACCTGGCACCCACTGAAGTCTGTCCCTCGGACACTTGGCCGTCCGTGTCCTTTGGGTGCAGCAGAAAGGAGGCCGGTGGCAGAGGCTACAGCACCCAGAGGGGCCAGGCTGCCCACGGCCGGGCCCACTTTTCCTGGCCGTGTGACCGGACCCGGTTCTCAATGCGCTAAATCTCAGCTTCCTCGTCTGTGAAAAGGGAAATCAGCCCACACCTCACAGGTTGGTGAGGATTAAATAATTTTATACACATGGAACACTTAGGAGAGTGTCTGGCAAATCAAGATTGTTAGTTATTCTTACAGTTCCTATTTATTTTTTATTTTCGAGAGAGAGTGTGCAAGTGGGGGACAGAGGCAGAGGGAGAGACAGAGAGACACAGACAGACAATCTTGAGCAGACTCCAAGCTCAGTGCGAATCCCAATGTGGGTTCGATCCCAAGATCCTGGGATCATGACCTGAGCCAAAATCAAGAGTCGGACGCTCAACCAACTGACCCACCCAGACAGCCTTACATTACCTATTAACAGTAATTTATAAATCTTATAAATACAAAAAATAGATAATTGGGCATTATACAAGTATTGTTATAATACATCATTACAAATAGATTATACATAAAAATAAAGGTAGATTGTATAAACATTAAATAATTAAAATTAAGGTTATAGTAATTGTTCTTAATTACTTCTTGACTTGAATGAATTTGTTTCTCTTTGATATTTATCCTGTGTGAGTTTTAGCTGTTGCAAATATCCACAGCTAATCTACTATCTAAACTTCATGAAAGCACTTTCACTAAATAGTGATTCTCAGTTTTGTAGTCAAACGTTTGTATGACTATATCCTTTACATACTTTGAAGTCCTGTTTCAGAAAACTCTTCCCTCTTCAATATCATAAAAGCCTTCTATCATTTCCTGTTATATTCAGTTTGAGATTTTCCTCCACGCTGATCCTGGCGTCAGTGTGTCTGGACATCTCTGAACTCATCAATCACTCAGTGTCTCGTGTATTTGCTCCTTGCACTTGTACATAAGGTCCCTGCAACAGAGTCTGAACACAGAGAAGATTGGTGGGGACTTTATTGGTTACCGGGGGCACAAAGACTGAGTTGTACTGTTTCTACACTGAATGCAGTAAGGAACCCGGATGGACGCTGGCGGAGACGTGAACTGGTGGGGAATGATGTTCACCCCTGATAAGCTGACATTGAGTATGGAGTTACAGGGAGAAAAAAAAAGAGTTAATCAATCGAAAGATATTAAGAATTCCCTTGTATAAACATTGAGCCAGCGATTGTGCTTTTCATTCTATACGATCTCTTAATTTTATGTACCTATAAACATAAACGTGTCGGAAAGAAATGTAACCAAAAAACGCGGCTCGTGTAAGAAGAAATTGCTGATTGTGAAGGTTGTCAGATGTTTGGTGATACAAGGACATTAGTACTACATTGCATTTAGTGTGTGCCTGTAAATTTAATTAGTGTCAGAATGTAAAATACCTTCTCTTCCAGGTAGCTCACTCTGGCTGGGGTGTGTGTGTGTGTGTGTGTGTGTGTGTGTGTGTGGTGATTTGCTAACACATACTGACTCTGCACTTGCTTAATACTTCCTGAGCTTGACACCCATGTCCCCTGACCTCCATTCTGTCAGTCAAGGCTACTGGGGCATCACACTGGTCACCTGTCACATTGCTAGGATCCTAGTTGGAGGAAGGAGGGACAAGGCCCAGGTCCCGTGGGATTGTCTCTGGGCTCCCCAACCGCCAGGGGGAGCCCTGGCTCTGAATTCCAGGGGTCCCTCCAGTGAGGAGAGGCCTTTGCAGGCTGGACCTTGTGGAGAACAAACCTGAGTGTCCCAGCACACCAGCCTGTTAGACCGAGGGAGGAGAGGGAGCACGAGTAGCCAGTCAGGGGTTGGGCACCACGGAGAAGCCCACTCTGGCCTGATCAGCGTTTAGCAGCTGGGGACAGGGTGACGTGGGAGGGCCCAGGCTGGCAGAGCTGCTCCAGGCATTGGGTGCTTGTGGCACAGACAGGTCTCTTTGTGGGGTTGGGATGTCATAGCTGGAGTCCACACCCATAGCTAATCCGTGTGCAGCTTTTCCGTATGAATAGAAACACAACATTGATCATCTCTTCTGCCCCAGATCCTTCAGTGACATAAAGGATTGAGGAAGTCATGGGTCCTTAGCCTGATAGAAAGCACGTTGTCACCACCCTAACGCAGTTGTCCAATCTCCGGGTACCGTCTCCTTGTGTTCTCTCAGTGTTTCTGGAAACATGCATGCCACACCATCAACCCTTTGTGCAGCTTGCGTCTTCCACCCTTCACACTCTTCTCTGCAATCCTCTACACACAGGAGAGAAAGCTCCCCACCCCCCACCCCCTGGCTCCTGGGAGAACATTCTCTGCATTTCCTAGGACATTTCTTCCACCTGTGCGGGCTGCACTGCCTTCAGCACTGACCTGACCTCGTTCTATCACTGGGATGGAAACTTGACTTACAGACTGCGTTATTTTATTCCCAGCATCGAGCTTAGTAAATATCAGAAGCACACCCATACACAGACGGTAAAGCAGATTCCAGGCAGAAAGACTCAAATGAAAGATCAAAGGCACAGAAATGTGACATAGTGACTCAGGGGAACTACAAGTAACTTGATATTCCAGACTCTTGACATTGGATCTAAAAGCAGATTAAAACACAAAAGCATAGGAGCGCCTGGGTGGCTCAGTCAGTTAAGACTCCGATGTCAGCTCGGGTAATGATCTCACGGTTTGAGAGTTCAAACCCCATGTCCCACTCTGTGCTGGAAGCTCGGGGCCTGGAGCCTGCTTCAGATTCTCTCTCTCTCTCTCTCTCTCTCAAAAATAAATAAACATTAAGAAAAAAAGATTAAAAAAACACAAAAGCATAGAGTCAGATGAAATATGGAGACGAATTAGCAGAAAATCTCTTTCTCAGCCAGCAGAAACTTAAAGAGGGATTAAACTCTTGATTACCTCATTATGAGAGTTATTTCATGGAGATTTTTTTTTTATGTCCTAGGACTTGTTCTTTTGTTTTTTGTTTTTGTTTTTGTTTTTTTTATTTTTTAATATATGAAATTTACTGTCAAATTGGTTTCCATACAACACCCAGTGCTCATCCCAAAAGGTGCCCTCCTCAATACCCATCACCCACCCTGCCCTCCCTCCCACCCTGCCCTCCCTCCCACCCCCCATCAACCCTCAGTTTGTTCTCAGTTTTTAACAGTCTCTAATGCTTTGGCTCTCTCCCACTCTAACCTCTCTTTTTTTTTTTTTTTTCCTTCCCCTCCCCCATGGGTTTCTGTTATGTTTCTCAGGATCCACATAAGAGTGAAACCATATGGTATCTGTCTTTCTCTGTATGGCTTATTTCACTTAGCATCACACTCTCCAGTTCCATCCATGTTGCTACAAAAGGCCATATTTCATTTTTTCTCATTGCCACGTAGTATTCCATTGTGTATATAAACCACAATTTCTTTATCCATTCATCAGTTGATGGACATTTAGGCTCTTTCCATAATTTGGCTATTGTTGAGAGTGCCGCTATAAACATTGGGGTACAGGTGCCCCTATGCATCAGTACTCCTGTATCCCTTGGATAAATTCCTAGCAGTGCTATTGCTGGGTCATAGGGTAGGTCTATTTTTAATTTTCTGAGGAACCTCCACACTGCTTTCCAGAGCGGCTGCACCAATTTGCATTCCCACCAACAGTGCAAGAGGGTTCCTGTTTCTCCACATCCTCTCCAGCATCTATAGTCTCCTGATTTCTTCATTTTGGCCACTCTGACTGGCGTGAGGTGGTATCTGAGTGTGGTTTTGATTTGTATTTCCCTGATAAGGAGCGACGTTGAACATCTTTTCATGTGCCTGTTGGCCATCCGGATGTCTTCTTTGGAGAAGTGTCTATTCATGTTTTCTGCCCATTTCTTCACTGGGTTATTTGTTTTTCGGGTGTGGAGTTTGATGAGCTCTTTATAGATTTTGGATACTAGCCCTTTGTCCGATGTGTCATTTGCAAATATCTTTTCCCATTCCGTTGGTTGCCTTTTAGTTTTGTTGGTTGTTTCCTTTGCTGTGCAGAAGCTTTTTATCTTCATAAGGTCCCAGTAATTCACTTTTGCTTTTAATTCCCTTGCCTTTGGGGATGTGCCGAGTAAGAGATTGCTACGGCTGAGGTCAGAGAGGTCTTTTCCTGCTTTCTCCTCTAAGGTTTTGATGGTTTCCTGTCTCACATTCAGGTCCTTTATCCATTTTGAGTTTACTTTTGTGAATGGTGTGAGAAAGTGGTCTAGTTTCAACCTTCTGCATGTTGCTGTCCAGTTCTCCCAGCACCATTTGTTAAAGAGACTGTCTTTTTTCCATTGGATGTTCTTTCCTGCTTTGTCAAAGATGAGTTGGCCATACGTTTGTGGGTCTAGTTCTGGGGTTTCTATTCTATTCCATTGGTCTATGTGTCTGTTTTTATGCCAATACCATGCTGTCTTGATGATGACAGCTTTGTAGTAGAGGCTAAAGTCTGGGATTGTGATGCCTCCTGCTTTGGTCTTCTTCTTCAAAATTACTTTGGCTATTCGGGGCCTTTTGTGGTTCCATATGAATTTTAGGATTGCTTGTTCTAGTTTCGAGAAGAATGCTGGTGCAATTTTGATTGGGATTGCATTGAATGTGTAGATAGCTTTGGGTAGTATTGACATTTTGACAATATTTATTCTTCCAATCCATGAGCAGGGAATGTCTTTCCATTTCTTTATATCTTCTTCAATTACCTGCATAAGCTTTCTATAGTTTTCAGCATACAGATCTTTTACATCTTTGGTTAGATTTATTCCTAGGTATTTTATGCTTCTTGGTGCAATTGTGAATGGGATCAGTTTCTTCATTTGTCTTTCTGTTGCTTCATTGTTAGTGTATAAGAATGCAACTGATTTCTGCACATTGATTTTGTATCCTGCAACTTTGCTGAATTCATGTATCAGTTCTAGCAGACTTTTGGTGGAGTCTATTGGATTTTCCATGTATAATATCATGTCATCTGCAAAAAGCGAAAGCTTGACTTCATCTTTGCCAATTTTGATGCCTTTGATTTCCTTTTGTTCTCTGATTGCTGATGCTAGAACTTCCAGCACTATATTAAACAGCAGCGGTGACAGTGGGCATCCCTGTCGTGTTCCTGATCTCAGAGAAAAAGCTCTCAGTTTTTCCCCGTTGAGGATGATGTTAGCTGTGGGCTTTTCATAAATGGCCTTTATGATCTTTAAGTATGTTCCTTCTATCCCGACTTTCTCAAGGGTTTTTATTAAGAAAGGGTGCTGGATTTTGTCAAAGGCCTTTTCTGCATCGATTGACAGGATCATATGGTTCTTCTCTTTTTTTTTGTTAATGTGATGTATCACGTTGATCGATTTGCGAATGTTGAACCAGCCCTGCATCCCAGGAATGAATCCCACTTGATCATGGTGAATAATTCTTTTTATATGCTGTTGAATTCGATTTGCTAGTATCTTATTAAGAATTTTTGCATCCATATTCATCAGGGATATTGGCCTGTAGTTCTCTTTTTTTACTGGGTCTCTGTCTGGTTTAGGAATCAAAGTAATACTGGCTTCATAGAATGAGTCTGGAAGTTTTCCTTCCCTTTCTATTTCTTGGAATAGCTTGAGAAGGATAGGTATTATCTCTGCTTTAAATGTCTGGTAGAACTCCCCTGGGAAGCCATCTGGTCCTGGACTCTTATTTGTTGGGAGATTTTTGATAACCGATTCAATTTCTTCGCTGGTTATGGGTCTGTTCAAGCTTTCTATTTCCTCCTGATTGAGTTTTGGAAGAGTGTGGGTGTTTAGAAATTTGTCCATTTCTTCCAGGTTGTCCAATTTGCTGGCATATAATTTTTCATAGTATTCCTGATAATTGTTTGTATCTCTGAGGGATTGGTTGTAATCATTCCATTTTCATTCATGATTTTATCTATTTGGGTCATCTCCCTTTTCTTTTTGAGAAGCCTGGCTAGAGGTTTGTCAATTTTGTTTATTTTTTCAAAAAACCAACTCTTGGTTTCGTTGATCTGCTCTACAGTTTTTTTAGATTCTATATTGTTTATTTCTGCTCTGATCTTTATTATTTCTCTTCTTCTGCTGGGTTTAGGCTGCCTTTGCTGTTCTGCTTCTATTTCCTTTAGGTGTGCTGTTAGATTTTGTATTTGGGATTTTTCTTGTTTCTTGAGATAGGCCTGGATTGCAATGTATTTTCCTCTCAGGACTGCCTTCGCTGCATCCCAAAGCGTTTGGATTGTTGTATTTTCATTTTCGTTTGTTTCCATATATGTTTTAATTTCTTCTCTAATTGCCTGGTTGACCCACTCATTCGTTAGTAGGGTGTTCTTTAACCTCCATGCTTTTGGAGGTTTTCCAGACTTTTTCCTGTGGTTGATTTCAAGCTTCATAGCATTGTGGTCTGAAAGTATGCATGGTATAATTTCAATTCTTGTAAACTTATGAAGGGCTGTTTTGTGACCCAGTATATGATCTATCTTGGAGAATGTTCCATGTGCACTCGAGAAGAAAGTATATTCTGTTGCTTTGGGATGCAGAGTTCTAAATATATCTGCCAAGTCCATCTGATCCAATGTATCATTCAGGGCCCTTGTTTCTTTATTGACTGTGTGTCTAGATGATCTATCCATTTCTGTAAGTGGGGTGTTAAAGTCCCCTGCAATGACCACATTCTTATCAATAAGGTTGCTTATGTTTATGAGTAATTGTTTTATATATCTGGGGGCTCGGGTATTTGGCGCATAGACATTTATAATAGTTAGCTCTTCCTGGTGGATAGACCCTGTGATTATTATATAATGCCCTTCTTCATCTCTTGTTACAGCCTTTAATTTAAAGTCTAGTTTGTCTGATATAAGTATGGCTACTCCAGCTTTCTTTTGGCTTCCAGGAGCATGATAAATAGTTCTCCATCCCCTCACTCTCAATCTAAAGGTGTCCTCAGATCTAAAATGAGTCTCTTGTAGACAGCAAATAGATGGGTCTTGTTTTTTTATCCATTCTGATACCCTATGTCTTTTAGTTGGCGCATTTAATCCATTTACATTCAGTGTTATTATAGAAAGATATGGGTTTAGAGTCATTGTGATGTCTGTATGTTTTATGCTTGTAGTGATGTCTCTGGTACTTTGTCTCCCAGGATCCCCCTTAGGATCTCTTGTAGGGCTGGTTTCGTGGTGACAAATTCCTTCAGTTTTTGTTTGTTTGGGAAGACCTTTATCTCTCCTTCTATTCTAAATGACAGACTTGCTGGATAAAGGATTCTCGGCTGCATATTTTTTCTGTTTAGCACACTGTAGATATCGTGCCAAGCCTTTCTGGCCTGCCAAGTTTCAAAGGAGAGATCAGTCACGAGTCTTATAGGTCTCCCTTTATATGTGAGGGCACGTTTATCCCTTGCTGCTTTCAGAATTTTCTCTTTATCCTTGTATTTTGCCAGTTTCACTATGATATGTCGTGCAGAAGATCGATTCAAGTTACGTCTGAAGGGAGTTCTCTGTGCCTCTTGGATTTCAATGCCTTTTTCCTTCCCCAGTTCAGGGAAGTTCTCAGCTATAATTTGTTCAAGTACCCCTTCAGCACCCTTCCCTCTCTCTTCCTCCTCTGGGATACCAATTATGCGTATATTATTTTTTTTTAGTGTATCACTTAGTTCTCTAATTTTCCCCTCATACTCCTGGATTTTTTTATCTCTCTTTCTTTCAGCTTCCTCTTTCTCCATAACTTTATCTTCTAGTTCACCTATTCTCTCCTCTGCCTCTTCAAGCCGAGCCATCGTGGATTCCATTTTGTTTTGCAATTCGTTTAAAGCGTTTTTCAACTCCTCGTGACTGTTCCTTAGTCCCTCGATCTTTGTGGCAAGAGATTCTCTGCTGTCCTGTATACTGTTTTCAAGCCCAGCGATTAATTTTATGACTATTATTCTAAATTCACTTTCTGTTATATTATTTAAATCCTTTTTGATCAGTTCATTAGCTGTTGTTATTTCCTGGAGATTCTTCTGAGGGGAATTCTTCCGTTTGGTCATTTTGGAGAGTCCCTGGCGTGGTGAGGACCTGCAGTGCACTTCCCCTGTGCTGTGGTGTATAACTGGAGTTAGTGGGCGGGGCCGCAGTCCGACCCGATGTCTGCCCCCAGCCAACTGCTGGGGCCACAGTCAGACTGGTGTGTGCCTTCTCTTCCCCTCTCCTAGGGGCGGGATTCACTGTGGGGTGGCGTGTCCCGTCTGGGCTACTTGCACACTGCCAGGCTTATGTTGCTGGGGATCTGGCGTATTAGCTGGGGTGGCTGGGCAAGGTGCACGGGGGCTGGAGGGGCAGGCTTAGCTCGCTTCTCCTTAGGTGATCCACTTCAGGAGGAGCCCTGTGGCAGCGGGAGGGAGTCAGATCCGCTGCCGGAGGTTTGGCTCCGCAGAAGCACAGAGTTGGGTGTTTGCGCGGAGCGAGCAAGTTCCCTGGCAGGAACTGGTTCCCTTTGGGATTTTGGCTGGGGGATGGGCGGGGGAGATGGCGCTGGCGCCTTTGTTCCCCGCCAAGCTGAGCTCTGCCGTCCGGGGGCTCAGCAGCTCTCCCTCCCTTTGTCCTCCAGCCTTCCCGCTTTCCGAGCAGAGCTGTTAACTTATGACCTCCCAGACGCTAAGTCGCGCTTGCTGTCGGAACACAGTCCGTCAGGCCCCTCCGCTTTTGCCAGCCAGACTCGGGGGCTCTGCTTGGCCGGCGAGCCGCCCCTCCGCCCCGGCTCCCTCCCGCCAGTCCGTGGAGCGCGCACCGCCTCGCCGCCCTTCCTACCCTCTTCCGTGGGCCTCTAGTCTGCCAGGACTTGTTCTTTTGAAAAAAGGAAGTTCACACTTTAAGTCATACTTCTGCATAACCTTTATTTTTCTAAGACTAATACAATTTCTCAGTAGTAACATATTTACTCAATTATAAGTTCAGAAGAGCCAGATAATAGTAATAGAAGGAATAACACCTTAGACATTCTTCGTCAAACTTTCCAGTCCTGAATCCATTGGCTTCCTGCCTCTGACTTTTACCCCCACCTAGTGGTGGCTGGGAGCATGACCAGTTCATTAGATTATGGCGCTGAACTTGAACACCGTCAGGGTGTCCTCCTGGGTAGCTGCTTTGTTCAAGACAAAATGTGGCTAAGTAGTAGGCAGAGAAGGAGTGTTCAAAGTGACTTACTTTATTGTATTATATTTTCATTGTATGAACATGCAAGTTAGGAAAGAATTAAAATTAAACTTATTATTGGAATTAAGGCGCCTAGAAAAGAAGATTCTCCTGTAAAGCAGGGCTGGCTCATTAGGCTACTGGCTAAAAATTACACAGAGCAGGAGTCTGTGTTTCTGCTGTCCTGGGACTGACACACCGCTGATTGGCGCCTGGGGGACAAGAAGGCATCTGGGGCTGCTCGCCTGCTCTTGACTTTCCTTCTCCAGCGCCCAGGGCAGTGCCGGCACTTAGTAGATTTACAACTGTGGAAAGAAGGAATGAGAAGAAAGGAGAAAGAAAGACATCAGTCAGAGTAACCAAAATTTAAAGTGTTAACATTTTCCCTTATAAAGGAGTGGTTTGAATTTTAATATCCTAGAGATTTGAAAAATTGTTAGATGTGCTCTGAGAGGCTATATAGGTGGTTGGTTTGCAGGTTGGCGTGTGGGTCTAACCATGTCCTGCTCACCTGTGTGCTCCGTGGAAGGATGAGGAAGCACAAGCCTCTGTCAGACGACGGGGTTGAAGGTGTCACGTGTGGTCACGCAGCGGAAGTGAACCAGTCGTGATGCTGAGGAAAAGCTACTTTGTCACGTTCTAAGTCATGGAGACACTGAGAATGAAGACTTTGTATAATATATAATCTGTGCTAAGCAAATCTGGATGGAGGCATGAAATTGGAATCTGACACCTTCTGAAAGTAACCAGCACACAGGCTGGATTGTCTGGGCCAATCTGGCTAAGTCCTGTGTCCCCAAGTACGTATTGTTAGAATGCCTTTCATTTTTCTGATGTGTTCTTGCTTAAATAAGCAGTTAGGAGTCACCATATTTATAGTCAGTAGATCTGAAACACAGTATTTCTATAAACATTTAAAAATTTTTTAATGTTTATTGTTTTTGAAAGAGAGAGTAAGCACAAGCAGGAAAGGGGCAGAGAAAGAGGGGGAAATACAGAATCCGAAGCAGGCTCCAGGCTTTGAGCTGGCAGCACAGAGCCCAATATGGGGCTCGAACTCACGAACCCTGAGATCGTGACCTGAGCCAAAGTCGGACACTTAACCGACTGAGCCACCCAGGTGCCTCCAAAATACGATATTTCTAATGTTTAATAAAATGTTCGAAAAGAATGGAGACATCACTGCTGAGGGTATTACTTAACCTTGATTTAAAAAAAAAATAGCTTTAAGAGGTATAATTTGCATAGCATAAAATTCATCCCTTGTAAATTTGTGATTGATTTCATGGTTTTTCGTCAATTTATACTTTTTAAACAATAAAATTGTAGAGCAATTATATCATCCAAAGTAGTTTCTTTATTTCCACTTATTCTTTGCTCCTATTTCCAGTTCTGGATAAACCACTGATCACTTTTTATTTTATAAATCTGTCCTTTTTAGACAATTAACATAAATTAAATTATACAATGTGTAGTTTTTTACATCTGGCTTCTTCTACTTAGCGTAATGTTTTTGAGGGTCATTCATGTTGCATGCATAAGTAGTTTGTCCCTTTGTATTGCTGAATACTATTGCACTGAGTGGATGACAGCATTTTGATAATTCACCAGTGGATAACATTGGAATTATTGCCAACTTTTGCTATTATGATTAATCCTGCTATAAACTTATGGCATGCGTGTCTTTGTGACAACATTTATTTTTATTTCTATTAGACCGATTTCTAACAGAGGATTCCTTGGGTCTGTAGGTTTCCAAAGCGGCTGTGACATTTTGGTTCCCTCCAGCAGTGTGTAAGAATGTGGTTCTTCTTGGTATACATATAGACAATGGAATATGTACACATTCTTAAAAAAGAATGAAGTTTTTTCATTTGCAACAATCAATTGTTGCAAAAACAATAAATTGTTTTTTTAAGTTATGTTGTCTTCTTACTGAGGTGTAGGAGTTCTTTATACATTCTAGATAAAAGTCCTTTCTAGATAAAAGTCCTTTATATGATTCACAAATATTTTTCCCCAGGCCGTAGTCTTTCATTTTCTTCATGGAGCCTCTTGAAGCACACGTTTTGAATTTTGATGAAGTCCAATTCATCAGGATGTATTCTTTTATGGATAATGTGTTTGAGGTCATTTCTAAATGTTTTAAATGTTTATGTATTTTTGAGAGAGATAGATACAGAGCACGACAGGGGGAGGGGCAAGAGAGAGGGAGACAGAATCCGAAGCAGGTTCCAGGCTCTGAGCTGTCAGCCCAGAGCCCGACACGGGACCTGAACTCGTGAACCCTGAGATCATGACCAACTCCCAAGTCCACCCTTAATTGACTGAGCCACCCAGGCGCCCCTGCTTGGGGTCATTTCTAAGAACTCCTTGCCTTCATCCTGTGTCAGAAAGATTCTCTCCTATGTTTTCTTCTGGTAGATTTTATAGTGTTAGCTCTTCCGTTAAGTTTATGGCCCATTGTGAATTATTTTTCATACATGGAGGAGGTAAGGAATGAAGTTCATTCTTCTGCCCTCAGATACCCAGTTGTAGCTGAAGCATTTGTTGAAGAGTCTATCCTGTCTTGCACTGAATTTACTCAGCACATTTATCAAAATCCAGCTGACCATAAATACGGGTTTCTTTCTGGCTCTCAGTTCCCTTCCAGTGACCTGTAGGCTCTCTCTGCACCAGGACCACACTGGCTTAATTATGTAACTGAATTCTTCTGTGAGCTCTGAAATCAGGTGCTGTAAGGCCTTGCTTGAAAGGCTCGCCCTGCTGTCCCCAGGACCCCAACTGTGTCAGTAATAAACCTGTTCATACCCTCCGTGCGTGCGACTTTCTCAGTCTCAACACCCAAGTCAAATTTGGGTGCACCCCTGCCTCCGCCAACTGCTTCTGCAGGGTGACCTTATCGGTCCTCCAAGTGTGTTCTTTCTCAAAAAAATTTTTTTGTTAAATCTAGGTCTTTAGGTTGCCATGTCAGTTCTAGGGCAAGTTTATTAATAGGTGTCCACAAAGCCTGCTCATTGAATCGTTAATGAATGTGGTAAGAATTGCCATCATAACATTGAATCTTCTAATCCATGACCATGGGCGCTCTCTGCATTTATTCTGATATTTTTAATTTCTTCTCTACCTTCTCTTATATTTATCAACAAAGAAGATTTGCTCGTCTTTTGTGAAATTGATTCCTAAATGTGTTATTATTTTTGGTTCTATTGCAAAAGGAATTCTTTCGTCAGTTTCAGTTTCAATTTTGCCTGTTAGTACGTAGAAATACAACTGGTATTCTGTACTTTGAGTGTGTACCTTGTGACGATGCTAACCTTGTTTACGAAGTGTAGTTTTGGTTTTGTGTGCGTGTAGATTCCATGGAAATACTCGCCTACAGGATCATGTCATCTGTGGATACATTTTTGTATTTCCTTTTCAATCTGATAGAGATCTTTACTTGACTGAGTTGCACTGTCTAGAAACTTTAATACCATGTGGACTAGAAGTGACAAGAGCAAACATCTTTGTCTTGTTCCTGGTCTTGGGGGGAAAGCATTCAGTCTGTCAACATTACATATGATTACATATGGGTTTTCAGAGATGCCCTTTATTAGGTGGAACAAGTTCCCTCATACTGATGGTTTCTTCTGCTCTCTCAATTTAAAGCTCTCTAGCGAATATTTCACTTCAGGTATAAAACGTTTCGATTATAGATTTTATTTATTTTAAACATATGTTCTGTTCTGTAATTTGGGTATCTATCATTAGAATAACTCTTTGTTGACTTTTTGTTGTCATAATGTCCTTTATTGCTTTAAGCATGGATTTCTAGAGGGTTTTTTTTTTTTCTTGAACACAATTTGTAATAGCTGCTTTGAAGTCTTTGTTAAAGAAACTATCTGGACACACTCAAGGACAGTGTGTGTTGAGTTGTGGGGGCTTTTCCTCCTAAGAATAGTCACACTTTTCTGATTCTTTGCCTGTCTTCGTATTTTTTTATTGAAAACTATGCTGCTGAAAATATATTGCATGTACTCCTTTTTCCACAAAAGTTTGTTTTCCATGTTGTTTGTACGCTCAGTGAGTTGCTTGGACTAAATCTGTGATATTATATCCCCTGCCGTGTATGATTGCTCATGACTCTCTTGTTTTCTTTTAGTTATTTTATTTTGTAGCCTAGCTTCCTAGAGATCACACCTTTGTCTACATAGCTTAGTCGTAGCCAAGATTAACTAGGGATTGTGTTCAAGCACCTTAAGACTGTGACCCTTACCAAATGGTTATTTTGTATAGATTGGGGAGCATATTCATATTTTAGGCAACTAGCACATAGACTTCATGTGCAACAGTATAAGTCTTCCCGGCTTAAAATTTTTGTTGAGTATTTTCACAGCTCCTCTACATATGCCCATCACCTCAGGGTCACACAAGAGTCTGTGGCTGGCTTGCACTCTTTCGGGTCTCTGCTAAGCAGGCACACAGCTTCAGCCAAGCACACGCTTGCTGCAGCCATGACCTCAACCTCAGGCCGGCACAGCCCCTGCCTTCCTGCCTGCACACCACTGAGTCTCTCGATTCATCCTCACATTGCTCCCCACCCCAAATTATCTGAGTTCCCTTACACTGTGGGATTTGCTGCCAGTCCTCATGGCCTGTCCCATCTTGGAAGAACCTTCATGCCCGTGGAACCGGGTGTTGGCAGGCGGGGGGAAGAATGGGAGTCCCTCTAGACCAGAGCACCACTGTTGTTCCCTGATCTGCAGCTTTTCAGCATAAAAACGTCTCAGATTGTTACATGAATTTGGACATTTTCCAACCACAGATATGGTCTTTGTTGACCTAGTCCAGTTTGCAGTTGGTGTCCAAGGAGATGATTTGTTGGCCGTAGCCAAAAGACCTGGCTTACATTCACTTTTCAGTTATGCAAAGCATACATTTTAATTAAATGTTTGGCTTTATTTAGGACTCTCAAGTAATTCCAAGACATCAGAATTGGGGCTCAAGTGCCATTAAGCTGACAGGTGGAGAGTCACTCACAAACAGGAAGACGTGTCATGACCATCTTCCCCGGCTCATGTCCAAGTGGGAAGGCGTTTCATCTGCCCCTGTGTGTCTACAGCCATTCAAGAGGATGGAAAGTGAAGGCTTCCAACAGCCATACCTTTATCTATTTATGTCACCACAAATGTCACCTGAACTGTGTGACATGTATGAGGTTAAGATGTGGGACGCAATCTTTTCTTAAGATTCTGTTCATTCTCCTGTGCTAGATTTGTTCTTGGCTCTAAAGCAGGCAGACACTCTCAGAGGGAAAAAAAAAAAATGTGTTGTTTGAGGTGTCTTATCTGACAAGAGGAAAGCAGCTGTGAGGCAGGCTGCTTCCTTTGTGCATGAGGAGGCTCTATCCCTAACCTGTACCTTGGTTTCTCATGACAACTTTTTTTTTTTATCTTCCCTGACTTTGAGACTAATACATACTTTCTGTAAAAGTGTTTGTAGATCACAGACTGCCCCTCGAAATATTCAGCCACACCCATGTTGACAGTTTCATTTTTTCCCCTGCTCATTTTTTGTTTGTAATTTCCCATTATGGTGGCCATACTGCCAATATATGTATACATTGTTTTAAAAATGATAATTTAAAAATAATATAGTCACTTTATTGCAGAAACTTTGGAATATGCAGACATGCTTGAAGCCATTTGGTTATTTTCTTCTTGTCTTTCTGATTTGCATGGACGTATTTATGTTTTTATTTTTATAAATATATTCCTATGCAATATATCGTTTTTTTATTGCATATTTGATTTTCCTTCCTAAGTGAATAATTTTCTGTGATGTATAAATGATATAAATATAATTTTAAGTGGATATAGAATATTTCACGGAAATAAAATAATTATTTAACATATTTTTCTGCTCTCAGACGTTTAAAGTTTTTTCTAATTTTTAGAGGGAAAATGTACGTAATGGAAAACAAGTATTCTTGTGTCAGAGATGTTTCCTGAGGAAATAACTATGGAATGTAATGACAGGGTCAAATGTGCATTGTGCAGGTCAGATCAACTTCATCTGTGTTTGTTCTGAGAATGAACCAAATGACAGAAGTGCCACCAGAAAGGGTGTGGAACCCTGAGGCCTAACCAGAAAGAGCTTTTTATGGTGGAGAAAAGGGGAGGAGAGTCTGCAGATTCTAGAATTTGGACTCAATCTAAACAACTCAGTGGTATAGTCACATTTAGATTTTCCTGTCTCAGGAGTGGAGTCTCATATATAACAAGCCAACAGATGCCTATGCTGCATGTCAGTGTATAATTTATCATGAGACAGAGCTCAGTCCCGCACAGGCTAGGCTGAACCAGTAGTATGGGGCCCATGTTCATGGAAGCCAAGGCTCACCCAGAGGTTAGCGCCAAGCACAGAAGAGGAATGAAATCTATGGTGAGATGTTCTGTGAAGTCAAACCTTGAAAGCCTAAAGCACTGACGTCAACAATAGAGTTTTGTTTCCCCAGGGACTGGTCAGGTTGGGTCTCAGGACTGGGCACCCTCTCTGTACCATGTTCCAGTGGAGCAGGGGTGGGGACACTTGCTCTTTGTGTTCACATTGCTGAACAGCCTTCCTCTGCTGGACCCCCATCCCACCTAGCTGATGTGCCTGTCTTCTATTAAGCTTGCTCGAATTAAGCTTGACTCTACAGTCATTTGTCCCGTAGAGGGACTTGGATGAGTCAACATTCAATTACACACTTGACTCAGCACCTGCATATGTCTGTGTTCTTGTGATGAAAGAAGCACCTCTCTGTTGAACATCTACAGACTACCTGTGCTAGTAGATTCATGGGCCCTGGTCTTGTGTCAGCCTGTCTACACCGAGAAATGAGACTAAAAGACATGGGTTTCAGTAAATCACATGCCATTAAAAAGTGCAGATTCTTCGTGGAATGTCAGGATTGGCTAGGGCTACAAGAAGTCTGCATTCTGCTTCCTTCAGAACAGTGTCATCAGAGAGGACTAAAGTACAGCGGCTCAACAGTCCTGGTCATGAGACTCCCAACTCAGGTAGCAGCTACTTGGAATGAACTTGGTATAAAATAGGGACCTTTCACCACAGAATAAGAATATCTTCGGCAGCAATCATATGCGTGTGTGCAGATGGATTTTTCTTTCATTAGCTGTGACCTTTTGGAAGTGAGCAAAGTTGGCTGTGGTTTAACTGCCCTTAATTTATCATGTAGCACCCCAGCCACCGCTTGCACAGCCCCAACCAGTAGGGGCCGGTTTGACTTCAAGCCTTTTCCACGAATCAACCACATTTGATAGAGCACATAGACCGGAAAAACCCTGAAAAAACAAAACACCAGTGCCCTCCTGCCCCCCACACTGTCCCCTACACCACCGCCCTCCCCCTTCTCTGCACCTGCCAGTGCAGAGCAGAGCCCGCAGGGCTGCCCAGGTCGGGTTGGGGAAGGGAGGGGCTGAGGATTGGAAACCACAGGGGACACTGGCTAGGAGTGCCCGGCACTGAAATCAGCCCACACGGCTCTGGGTCATTTGTTAGTCTCCCCTTTGCCTCCGTGCTTTCCACATGCAGAACCAGTTCCAGATCAGTTCCAGATCAGTTCCAGATCTCTATGTAGAGACTTTGTCCTAAGGAGGTCTGATCAAATTCTTGAGACTCAAGGAGTAGATCAAAATTAAATTTTCACTTCCTTGTATCTGGTGGGTCTTCCATAGGTTCCACCTGGGAATCTCTACTTGCTTCAGAAAACTCCTGTCCCACCAAACAGAAGGTGATTGTAAATAAACAAAAATCCTCCCCAGTTTGAAATGAGACATTGTTTTCATTCTAATATATAAACGTTTTTGCTTTAAATGCATTCATTAATGAAAACAGAACATATACAATCACTTTATTTTTCTCCGCCTACCACACCCTGAACGTTTTGTTTTGCACCCATGTTTGTAGCAATACACACACACATAGAAATGAGTGTCATACTTGTTAGCGTGTGTGCGCGTGCATGTGCGTTCTCGATTTTTTCTAAACTAGAGCTGCCAACAGTGGATGCTGATGCTGTTGGGGACTTGCATGTGCCCAGCATAATTATGTTGTCCACACAACCTAGGAGACAGGTCACTGTAACTCCATTTTAGAATGAGAAAATTATGGCACAGAGAGTTCAAATAGCGATAGACCCAAGATTTAAACCCAAGCACTTGGAGTTCAGAGTCCACGCACTTAACCTCTCTACCACCCTCCCTTTCCAGAGTTGGTACAGCTCTCGGGAAACATGGTGCCCATGAAATACAGGTACAAGTTTGAACACATCTGCCAGTCACGCGATTTGTGATCCTGTCACCAGCAGAGCGTCTTAAAACAAATGAGTCTGAATCTGCTGACTTGGAAGGAGAAATAACTTGGGCACCTTCACTGGCTGGGGCTCCCCAGGGGCCAGTGCCCCAAAGAACCCTAACCGGAACAAGGACTCTCTCAGGGAAAGAGTTAGAAATGTGGAATTGACCATGATTACATCAACGCTGAATGTGAAGGCTCAGTTGTCATGCTGTCCCTTACCTTGTACTCAGATCTCAAAAAATGAATGTCCACAGAGGCAAAAGTAGACTTGTGATTGTTTTTATTGTGCCTATTATGAAAAACATAACAAAACTCAGGTAGCAAAGATGGCAGCTTCCAGAAATGTAAAATAAAAGGCCTCCAGGAAGTTATCTGGATACAGAGCCCCAGGAGCTCTATGGAAGCTGCACGCCAAGTGTACTCAGAGGCGAGGGTGCTGCACTGCTGACGAGCTGGCGGAGGTGAAAGATAGAGATGTACTGAAGCCCCCGTGGATGCCCCCCGGCCCCATCCCCGAGTCATGGCAGAAATTGTTCTCCATGCAGAGTGACATTTCCTGTCTGCCTAGCTGTTTGTAAACCTGTTCTGCAATGATGACACATAGAAAAAGAAACATGTGAACTGAAATAACCCAAACGCAGAAAGAAAGCCCCGCTATATCTCCAGCAGACTCTTCTAGTGACAATAGCCAATGGAGAAAAGTGGACCCTTGGTGCCACCATGGGTTAGGAACTCTTCCCATTGTCACAGAGTGCTGGTCTCCCAAGCAGACAGATGGCGATGATGACGGTGTAGACCATGCTCTTGATGACAAGGAGGAGGTAGGTGTAGTAGGCAGAGGTGTTCACGAGCTGCACCTGTCGGGGGTCTAAAAGAAGCCATCGGTTAGTTTCACACATTTCTGATGTCCTGGGTTGAAGTGACTCTCTCACCAGTACAACTGGAGAGTAAGCATCTACACCACCATCACCACTAACACCACCCCCAAGACTACTCAGAATCCAGTTTGCCGACCAAGTCTGTAAAAAACCTGTGAAATTCACTTAGAACATTCCAAAGTATTCTAAACCATGGTTGTGTTTGTAATTCATGAACCCAGGGGGGAAAAACCATTGGTGATAAATAGCTTTTACATTTCTTCATCCCCGCATGTCCCTATGTAAGAATACTAGGCAATATCCATTAACCACAAACTAAATGTCTGTTGAGAACTTTGCCTAGAAAGCCTTAATCCTCTTTAATTTTGCAATAACATATGAGATTATTACTTTCATTCCCATTTTCTTATACTGAGGACAGGGAGAGGAGCAATTTGCCTGATTTCATGCAACTAGTAAGTACGAGAGGCCAGATTTCAATCTCAGCAAGCTGGTGTTTCAGGACGCATTCTCAGCTACTCTGTCATTCTGGATCTCTACATGCAATGAATACCCAAGACACCCAATGATTACGGATAAATGTAAAGTTGGATGATGATAAGGAGGATGATGACGAGTAGCCAGAGTCCAGGAGCCCCTTGATATTGGACAGGAGGACAAATCAGCAGGACTAGAGCCAATGGTCCTCATCATTTCCTTTGTGCATACGTGGGGAGAAAGGGCCAGGAACTACTACTTATACTTAGAATGTACTCACAGGTACTTATTATGTGGCTGCTAAATGAGATACCTGAAGCAAGACACTCCACATAGGGGGCCTTGTGTTTTCAATAACTGAGCTGGGTGTTATTTGTGTCATTTGTGGTTGGCTCAGAAAATGTAAATAAGCTAACCCTATTCCTGCAAATAAATAATTAAGACTGGGGTGTAAGTCTGGATTCTGGCACGCGAAGTCCTGCCATCTCACCCACCCCAGGTGTGCAGCCTGTCTCAGGGCCTTGGGTTTGGGATGTAGAGGAAGAATGAAACCTGAGTAAGTGTATGAAGTCTTGATTCATCTAGCCTGGGGCGAAGCCCGGATCTCGCTGTGTGGCATGATATAAGGGACGTAGTTAATCTCAGCTCCTTGTCCTCAAGGGCAAAATGGGAATGAAATACAGTGAGTGTTAAGAGAAATCAACAAAATGCACTGACAGTAACACGATGCCTTTTGTCCAAGAACCTCTCAGCATCATTTATTAAGTACCAGCAAGAATAGAGACTTAAAAAAAAAATCTAAAGCAACAGCATATTTTCCTCAGTTAGTAGAAACAAAGGCCACAGAAATGCATGAAGTGTGTTGTTAACAGACGTCAGAGCCCCTCACTGCACCCCTACTTTACAGGCCTCTCCTTCCCAAGCCAGCAGTTACTGTGTGAAGATGACTCCTGGGAAATGATGGACTGACTTAAATTACCACTCAGTCTATTTTGCAAGATCCTGCCATTGTGAAGCTTCTACCCGAAGCCAAAGAAGTTCAAAGTTAAGTTGATCTGGAGGAAACAATGCTATAGCCTAACATACAGGAAACAAGTACAAAACTTACCATTTTCATCTTTCAGAGAAGCTTTTGTGTAGTTAACAGCAGCGAGCTCTAAAAGAAATGAGAGCAAGTATTATTCTGTTGTTCATATCCATTATTTGACTCGTGTCTGTACTGTGGATGGTTTGATGGATGGATAGATAGATGATAGAGAGATAGAGAGATAGATAGATAGATAATAGAGAGACAGATACACAGATAGGTAGATACACGGATAGATAGAATCTGTCAACAGATAAGAAAGAACCATTACAAATAGGAGCCGACAATTCCAGAAATGTTGCTCTGGTTCTTTGTAATTCTTTGTAGATCAATTCATATACTGTATTTCGGTGCAGGAAGATGTTGAAGTTCATGAATTTTTTTTTTCTTTCTTCCTCACAACTGGGGAGTAATGTCTAAGACTACATCTTGTTTTCCCTCTGTCCTCACAGCTCCCAGCACAGTGCCTGTGGCAAAGTGGGTGTTCTGTAAATACTTGTTGAATGGAAAAACATCCAGAAACAGTGGCTGCTGTAAATTCCTGAGCACACGCCGCTCACGTGAAGCGTGGCCACCAAAACGATATCTTCCAACCAGAGGATCCACAGCAGAATCTTACACGTTGGAAGGAGGCTGGTGTAGGTCAATTTCCCATGTAAAAACGGAAGCAGCCTTACCTTTCCAAATCACACACACCCCGGTAACCGCAAGTCCCACACGTGATTTTCTAGAGTGGAGGTGTTTGTGGGCATGACAACAAGGCTAATGAAAACCAGTACCCTTAGATGATTATTCCTGTGCCAGGAACTCTGTGAAAGTTCACGTGCGTTATCTCATCTGATCCTGGTGACACTGACATGAGCTGGATTTGGAGGACTCCATGTTATGCGCAAGGAAATAGGCTTTAGAGTCAATAAGTACTTTGCTGAGAATCATACCAGTGACGGGCAGAGCTGGCACTCAGGGTCGGTGGTGGGGGGTTAGGTGAGCTACAGCATGTGGAACGTCCCTTGTACAACAATCCATACAAATCAAACCTAAGTCCACCATCGTGGACTCTCATATATCTCTTCCGGATACCCTCATTACTTTTACCAACTGACCATTTATTACAGAAGCTCAGGATCTGGGTGTACTTTCTGCAGGGATAGGATGATAGGCAAGTCACATCGATAGCTGCCTGAATATATAAAACATGAGATGAGGGTTGTATTTATCTAGAGTGTAAAAACAAAACAATACAAAAACAAACAACCAAAATAAAAAACATCCAACATACATACAAAGACAAAATTCCTTAAAAAGTACATTGACCGTGGGGCACCTGGGTGGCTCTGTCAGTTAAGCGTTCGACTTTGAATCAGGTCATGGTCTCACATCTGTGAGGTCAAGCCCCACGTCAGGCGCTGTGCTGACAGCTCAGAACCTGGAACCTGCTTTGGATTCTGGGTCTCCCTCTGTCTCTGCCCCTCCCCCACTCACGCTCTGGGTCTCTCTGTCTCTCAAAAAATGAATGAACGTTAAAATTTTTTTTACAAAAATCATTGACCGGGGGATGCAGAGAGTCATGAGGTTGTTTTGATTTATCCTTTTTCTGTTCAAATGTGTCCTTGTCCCTACACACGTGGTTCAGGTGTGCAATTGTATGCCTTCCACACAATCTAATTTTGTCACTCTTAAAAAGATGGGTTTGAGGTATAAACTGTCAGGTAAATCCCAAGAAGGAAACTGTTAGTATAATTACGTTAAATGTTAAAATATTCTCAAAAGCTGACTTTAAAATGCCTTAAATGTCTTTCTTTTCCATACAGTGGCTTTGGTCACCATACTGCACATCTGGAACTAGTATAGCACTACACGAGAACTAACTGGAATTCCAACAAAAACTTTAAAAACGATAAATAAAAATCTCTTATCATTGTGCATTGGTGAGCTACCTCACTTTGTCTCCATCTGATTCAGAAATGTCCAGCGTCTGTGCAGGACCTGGCGTCAGGTGGAAAGGGTACTGGTGTGATGTGTGCCCGAGGCTCCATACCTTTAGTGTTACAGCAGGAGCACTCGGTAAGGTCCCTCTTCTACTGGGGGTTCGAGGGCTCTCTTCCTCTGATGACGTGTCTAAAATACCTAGTCCCCAGGCTTTAAACTGTGACCAACAGGATCCTTTGCACTGTGATCTAAGAAGGCTTCCGTAACCTGGTGGTGACAGGCTTGAGCAGAAGACAGGGTAGACATACACCCTCTGGACAGGCTAGCATAGGACAGAAAGGATCAGCAGACGGTTGTACACTGAGAGAATCCCAAAAAGTTTGCAAGGTTTTCCTTCAGGCGTCTATTACTTGCCCACTAAAATAGGAGCCTTGGTCCCTGGAGATCACAGAAGATGTGCCCCAAGGGGGAAACCCACTTTTTAAAAGTGTCCTCGCCACAGGGAGGGCATCAGCCTCTCGGCAGGGAAAGGCTTCAACCCTTCCAGAAATGTACAAACAATAACCGGGGCGTGTTGACAGCCCGCACTAAGTGGCAGTGGCATGAAGTCGGGCTGCAGGTGTTCAAGGGGTCCCCAGGGAGGAGGTCTGAAGCTTCTGGAACAAAAAACAATTTTTCCAGGATTATGCACCTAGCAGGTTAGACACTCGGGGTAAGTCATTTTGTACTATTATTTAATCCTTACCACTGATGCCTGTTTATAATTTGAGTCATCTTAAATGCCTCATGGTGGGTGAAAGAGTGAAAAAACAAAACTAAAAAAAAAAAAAAAAACAAGAAAAACAGGGTTTTTCAGGGAGTCAGAAAGAACCAAGTGACCGTCTTGGTTTTCCCTCAACTCCAACTCTTTCTTGAATACACTGCCAGTTTGTTCACCTTGATTTCTCGGATTCAGAAGCACACCGGTGCCATGGTACAAGGTCATTAGGACAGCAAGTCTGGCATGAGAGGCCATCTTTTTTTTTTTTTTTTTTTGAGAACCAGAATGGACTTTATCTACAAGTGCCACAATCTTATAAATACACTGTAAAGAAAACTTAGTATGAATATTTATTTGACAATGCTCCCCGTTAACATATCAAATAAGCCAAATTAGTTTAACAAATCCTTTGGAATGTTCCAGGTTAAAGAGACTTAAGCAGACCAAAACTCCAAAGAAAACAAGCAAAAAACCACAAAACCCTTAGCCCTTTGGACAGAGAGAAAACCAAAATCTAATGCTGTATCAGCTTACTTTTGCTTTGTTTTGTTTTGTTTTTTTTGTTTTGTTTTGTTTTTGTTTTGTATTGTTTTGTTGTTTATTTGTTTGAGAGAGAGAGAGAGAGAGAGCAGGAGCAGGGGAGGGGCAGAGAGAAGGAGAGAGAGAGAGAATCCCAAGCAGGCTCCACCCTGCCAGCCTGGAGCCCAATTTGAGGCTAGAACCCAGAACCCTAAGACCATGACCTGAGCCAAAACCAAGAGGAGTCTTTTAACTGACTGAGCCACCCAGGTGCCCCGGGATCAGCTTACTTTTGCTTTGAAAATTCTTCATGCCAATATTAGTCCTGACCACACATAACATTCCTTTCCAAATATCCCATGTTTGCAAATCTTTACTAGTTTCTTTTTTACATTCAGAACTTGTCTTGATTTACCTTATTTATTTATCTATCTATCTATCTATCTATCTATCTATTTATTTGTGTTTATTTATTTTTGAGAGAGAGAAAGAGCACAGCCCAGGAGGGGCAGAAAGGTGTGGGGACAGAGGATCCCAAGCAGGCTCCGTGCTGACAGAAGAAAGCCCAATGTAGGGCTTGAACTCACCGACCCTGAGATCATGACCTGAGCCGAAGTCTGATGCTGACCCAGCTGACCCACGCAGGCGCCCTCTGAATTTACCCTCTTTAAATGAGCCTCCCTTTAGAGAAAATTCCTTTCTTTCTTTTTCTTTCTTTCTTTCTTTCTTTCTTTCTTTCTTTCTTTCTTTCTTTTCTCAAAAAATACAACTCCATGCATCAGACTTTTCCTTACTAAAAATACACACCTTATGTTCTTTGCATTCTGGGTTGTTTCCCTTATTATTTCCAGTAGTCTTCATTAAATTTATCAGAATTCTTAACTCTTAGAAACCTTCATTTTTAACAAAAGTTAGTAAGGAAGCAGTTGTGAACTGTCAAACAGCATCCTTTGGAGTGGCGAACTTGTGAATACATTTCATAATTTCTAGAAACATCTGCTTCCTTATAAAACAATCTTTCAGTAAAGCACAAAGTACATTTACAAGCAGGCCCAAAAGTATCTTCAGTTTCTCTGCATTAAGAAAACCAAAAAGAGATAAACCTATGTTCCTTAATTAATAATTTCCTATTTATGGGGCATCTGGGTGACTCAGCCAGTTGAGCGTCCAGCTCTTGACTTTGGCTCGGGTCATGATAGTTCCTGGGTTTCAGCTCTGTGCTGGCAGTGCAGAGCCTGCTTGGGATTCTCTCTCTCCCTCTCTCTCTCTCTCTCTCTCTCTCACTCTCTGTCTCTCTTCCCCTCCCCTGCTCACGTGCTCTGTCTCTCTCTCTCTCCAAATAAATGGATAAACTTCAAAAAAAAGAAATAAAAAATAATTTCCTATTTCTTTTAAGTTTTTATTTATTTTTAAGAGAGAGACACAGAGACACAGTATGAGCAGGGGGGACAGAGGCAGAGAGAGAGGGAGACACAGAATCCGAAGCAGGCTTCAGGCTGTGTGCCATCAGCACAGAACCTGATGCGGGGCTCGAACTAATGAGGCGTGAGATCATGACCTGAGCCAAAGTCAGACGCTAAACCCACTGAGCCACCCAGATGCCCTAATAATTGACTATTTTATCACACTTGGAAATGCTCTAGATATTTAATGAATTTAACGTAATTTAACAGGTGACCTCACTCAGCAACACTTTAAGGTTTTAGTTCCCCCAAAGCTTTGGGAAACTACCACTTTATCTAAAATTTTTTATTTTATTTGTATCTATTCAATTTACTCGTTCCTAAAAGTTGAGCTGAAATTACCCATAAAAATTTTATGAGACGTGGGAAGGGATGGGTTAAATAGGCGATGGGAATAAGGAGTGCCCTCGTCCTAATGAGCACAGGGTGACCTATGAAGTGCTGAATCGCTGGATTGTACTCCTGAAACTAGAGCCACACTGCGTGCCAACTAACTGAAATGAAAATAAAAATACTAAAAAGCAAACAAACAAACAAACAAAAACGTATGAAACATCAAAGTCTGTCATTCTCCCAAGCTGTTTTTTTTAAACATTTTGTAACTGAGATCCCATCTACTTATTTGAATTTTAGTAAACCCAGGCACATGAAAATTCTAATTAATTTTCGTGCTGACAATTCTAAAAAGAGGTCTGCTTTGCTTAAACAACAACCAGACATAGGCCCGACGTGAAGTTGAAATGCGCATGGGATAGTTTCTCCCTTTCTGAGAGGTCTAGAATGCCCAGTCCTCACAAGTGTTTGTCTAAAAACCAAAGAAATATAGAGCTCTTTATAAACCAATTTTGACAATGTCTCCAGAGAGAAAAATATCTCACATTGACGACGTGTATTTGTGGACACACAGATCGCTGCAAAGACCCTGGAGTCACTGACATTTACGGAGACATTTATGGAGAAAGTGTTAAGGTTTGTATGTGTCCCTGGAATTACGAAGGACACTGAGCCAGGGTTTAGGCACAGGAGCCCTTTAGCAGTTTGTATTTTAAATTTTTTTTTTCAACGTTTTTTATTTATTTTTGGGACAGAGAGAGACAGAGCATGAACGGGGGAGGGGCAGAGAGAGAGGGAGACACAGAATCTGAAACAGGCTCCAGGCTCCGAGCCATCAGCCCAGAGCCTGACGCGGGGCTCGAACTCACAGACCGCGAGATCGTGACCTGGCTGAAGTCGGACGCTTAACCGACTGCGCCACCCAGGCGCCCCGAGCAGTTTGTATTTTAAAAAGACCTCTTTCCCTTAGTTTCCCTCAGTCCCAGGCACTTGTGGGCTGTGTTTACATTTCATGGACTTGATCAGATGGATCACTTTGAGGACAGAGAAAGAATGCAGGTTCCTGCAAGAAGGACTTTGCTTTCCTAAAGCCAACCATCTATAAGCCCTTTTCTAGAACTAGGAGAAGTGTGGGGTTGGGTGAAGGGACAGGGGAACTCTGGATTGACCCAAGAGCTGCGTTTCTAGTTCTGTTCGCATTTGTCAGGACAACTGCTCTCAGTGTCTCAGACTTGGCTGTTACTGCGTTCAGGACACAAGACTCCGTGTGCACCACCAACAATTCTCTTGGAACCTTGCTGACTTTTCTAGCAGGGGAAGTGCAGTCTGAAAGGTTGGGGGCTTGGCTCCAGGCACACCTTTCTGCCAGCCCAGCTGGGCTCTGGCCAAATAGGCCAGTTCCACAGGGTTCCAGATAAACATGCCGGCTCAACCGGGCTCTGGGCATAACCCTTGCAGCCCAAGCTGACCTGTCCTGGAAAGGAAGGCCCATTAGATCAGCAGCCCGAAGGCAAAGAGAGGGGAGCTTCGAACCAAGAGGAACTCACCTGCAGCCCTTGAAACCGGTGAGGAGGACAGTGAACTCAAAGGGCTCACAGTGACCACCCCTGTGTTTTGCCTTGTCTCCGAATGCCCCTGTGGGTCTACTTCGGATCCTCTTGCCTCCACCACAGCTGTTAAAGAACAAAAAGTCAACCAAGTAAATGTTAAAGATCCAGTAGCTGTATTCGTCAATCAATGTGTGAATCAGCATCTGATCTAGCACTTAGACCGGAGCTCCAAAGGAGGACAGGAAAGGAATATTTTAACAATAGACAGGGGGTGGAAAAAAGAAGATTATTAGCAAGGAGTCCACTGATTTAGGCAAGGTCACCTTCATGGGGAAGGAAGGGGTCAATTAGGAAAGTACCTGGTGCTGGCTAGGAAATTCCCTAGGTGACAGGTTAAAGGTTACTCTTCTGGGGGTTGCAATTGCACTGGGATTAGGTATTAAGTCTTGGTGGAGTGACTCAAGCTTTTAAGTTAAGTGTTGCCATTTTGGGACTACAGGCTTTGTTGTTTGTTTATTTGTTTAACACTCCCAGAGGACAAAGGACAAAGTCTTACCTCAGAAATATAGCAAAGCTCTTCACATGTCTTGCTATGTGTTTGTTCCCCGCTGCTTAAAAAGTGCTTGTTAACCACAGAGCAAGTACAAACTGGTTCCTTCTTATGGGCCCTCTGGGGCCCTTTTATATTAATGTTCAGGACTTGACTTCTGAGTCTAGAGAGTTCCTGGCTCACAGCCGGGCCAGGGCACATTCAGCTCTGCCCCCATTGTCAAATATGACCAGCCTCTGCACAATGGGGCTCCTTCAGGACACCATGTCTGAATCACCAGGGACCCTGGGTGATTAGGCAAAGTGTATTCGCCCTACTGTAGTGATCCTCCTGGGGACAGTGGTCCGTCCCGCCTCCCTTCCAGCCCTGGCGCACGCTCGGACGGCAGGAAGTGTTTGCTGGGCAGCATTTCCCAGGGGTAGAAAGATCCATTGTGGACAATGGGAGAATGTTTGTACACGTAACCTCACCCCTCTCCAGTTACCAAATTTCACCTTACAGTCTTATATAAAATTCAAATCTGGAACACCCAAGACCATACTAAAAACTCAGCAGCCAAATCACCATTTTTACTTGAACTACAATCCAGCTCTATCAAAGGAGCAGCATTTTGTCACCTGTAACTGTTTAAGGGTGATACTTTGAGTAGACCAGATTGAGGCGAGAGGAAGTTTGACTGTTGAGTAGAACTTCCCTAAAGATGTGAAATTTTTCTTATTTCCATATCAATAAGATCATCAAAAACACACTCTCTTTTTGAGCACTTATTGTATGCAAGGTTGCTAGGTGTTTTCATATGTATTCTCTCATTTAATCCATACAGTGGTGCTAAAAAACGTCACTGTGACCTTCATATTTTGCATGATGAAACTGAGGCAGCAAAGGCTAAGTGAGTTTTTCTTTTTCTTTTTCTTTATATCTTCCAAAGCCCATCATATTTAACTCTGTGGGGAAATATTTGGACTTTTATGCTACCATTAAAAGTAAAACATTTAGGGGCACCTGGGTGGCTCCGTCGGTTGAGTGTCCGACTTCAGCTCAGGTCATGATCTCACGGTTCATGAGTTCGAGCCCCACGTTGGGCTCTGTGCTGACATCTCAGAGCCTGGAGCCTCTTCAAATTTCTGTGTCTCCCTCACTCTCTGCCCCTCCCCGCCCCTCAGTCTCGGGCTCTCTCTCTCTCAAAAATAAATAAACATTAAGTTTGGTTTTCTTTAAAAAAAAAGGAAAAAAGTAAAACTTTCAGAAAAGATTTCTTTTTCCCTGTTTTCCATTAATTCTTGACAGGTAAGGTGTGGTATTCCCTTTGAAACAAAGGATTCAGGGAGGTTATATTCATGTGTACATGTCCATACCTTTGTTTATTGAAGGAAACAGAATCTCTTGTTCAAACCTTCTTTTATTCTTCTCCTGTTTAACGATGCATTTGTGTTCTTTGCCCATTGACTCTTCACTTACGGTCAGCCAGGTGTATTTCATGTATGTGTCCTGAGTCTTCATGGTGTTTCCCTGCTGGGACGTCAGACTTGTTTTGCCATCCTGTTCTTTCCAATCTATCTCGATAACATCAGGGAAAAAATCCTCAAGAAGAGAAAGATATGTTCCAGCCTTATGGAGTTGTACTTCAGCAATTGAAGGAAGAAAAATTGTGGGCTTGGGGAAAGTGTCTTCATCAGGATTTTTATCTGTGGGAGAAAATAGAATAGCAACCAAAACGTTATTAGAGAAATGGAAACATTGTGTGGTTGGAACCACCTAGCACATAGTTAAAAGGAAGGAAAAGTTGCCATAGAGTTAGTGCTTACCATGACCTTTAAACCACAGTGGGTTCTGAGTTGCTTCTTTTGTTACTTTCCATGGGAAAAGGGGTTCAAGAGGTTATGTAAGTTGCCCAAAGTCACAGCTATTAAGGTCACCACATGGGTTAAAATGTGGAATTTTTTGAGACAATACATGGTCACTTGTTGGAAAAGGAATCTATTTCCACCCATACTTGACAATGTATCAAGCTGACCATTTAGCTTCAAATAAGAATCCCATGCCCACTTCTGATGCTGGAGTCCTGCTTGACTTCTGATTTTATAGAACATCTCACTCTCACATCTAAACTATGCCAGGATTTTGAGTAGGACAACGTTTAAAGCTGCACCTCCAAAATATTTACATTGCTTGAATTTAAATTTTTTTAAATGATTATTTATTTTTGAGACAGAGAGAGACAGAGCACGAGCAGGGGAGGAGCAGAGAGAGAGGGAGACACAGAATCTGAAACAGGCTCCAAGCTCTGAGCTGTCAGCACAGACAAATCGCAGGGCTCAAACCCACAAACTGTGAGATCATGACCTGAGCCAAAGTCAAGTGCTTAACCCACTGAGCCACCCAGGCACCCCTACAAGTGCCTTGAATTTGGAAGCAATGTGGCAATATTTCCAAAACTGCTACTTAAAATTTATTGATTATTTTCAGAAATGCTCTTATATGAACCTTATAGTGCAAGTAATGCACTAGTCAGAATTTTGTTTTGCTTTAGAAAATGTTCACTCAAAGCACATTTTATATTGGAAATTCATTTGATGTTGACACGTGACTAAGAAGACACCGTACTTTGATGCTTAGCATCTCCCCCAAATTTGGATCTGCCCTACAAGCCTGCTGAACTTGTGTTTGTACCCATAATTTTCTTTGATTTTATCAGCTGAATAAAGTTGTATGTAACTGGCATAATGTTAACAGAGTATCTTGCACACATAATGTGAAAATATGTAATGAAACATCATAGTTGTCAAGGGCATGTCACTTGAGGACTGGAATGTTCCTTGCTTATACATTGATTGTTAATTAATCATTGAAATGATAAAGACTAGAACCCTTCCAGTTTGATTTCCAACTGAAACACAAACGTTAACACATTTTCTCTTTGGGCTAGTTTGGAGTTAGAATAATAGTTTTGTGGACAATTTCCGAAGAAAAGAAGAATTTTATTTCTTCCTTGAGAAAAAAAGGAAAAATATTCTTGAAAATTTCTGCGAATGCTACAAACCTCCTGATTTTTATACAAAATCAGTAAGCAAACAGTGAGTTTTTTATTCATGCTATACATAGAATTAGATCATAATGTGGTTGTTTTAAACTTGTACATCTTACTTGTGCTGCAAATATATATATTTTATTGATTATAATAGTAAGAAAGTCTACATTTCTCCAACCATGTATGTTGTTTTTAATTTTAAAAGTTTGTTATATTAGAGAAGACTAATTTTTCAAAGTACATGATATTTACATCATTTTTGCCTCTAGTCAATACACTAAAGAATCTAGTTTTCATCTTAGGAACTTGGTTTTTTATAGGATTACTTCTGATTCATCATTGTAAAGAACCTGAAAATCAAAGATGAATATGGAAAATTTCTGGATGGAAAAATACGATGCTTATCTCCTGTCCTTTTTCCTCAGCTAGATCCTGAAGTTTCATTCTTTTCCGGATAGAGGGAATCTTGAACTTCCATAATTTTCTCAACTGAGCATTAAATAGTATACTTGATTATATAAGATTAGTGCCTATATGTTGGGTAATTATATTACATGCTTTTTCTTTCAATATTCTTTTTAAGCTTACTAACAGTTTTTTTTTATGGCCACAATCATTTTATTGATGCATAAAAGAGAAACCAGTTTACAAAATAAATAAGTTTGTCCAGTGCATTTGTGCACATTCAAAGTTAAAAAAATTTTGGGTGTAAATTGTCTGAGTTGTATCTATTTTATTGATATGAAGCAGTATGAATTCTATATAAATTAACCAAATACAACCACATTTTCAATTAAGTGTGGTATTTCAAACCTGCATATTCATATTGACTCCAAATTTCTCATTTTATTCAACTATATTTCTTTTATTAAATAATTATTTAAAGCTATTTCATATGTAAATATGAATTTCAAATTTATGACATTTCTAAGTGCATTTAAAAGCCCTACGTCTATCTATAACTATGTTTCTATGTACATTGTAACTATATTTTCAACCTTTGTTTTTCTACTATTATAAGCATGAAGCCCAAACCTGTTGAAGTTAGAGGTAATATAAATTAAGATAAATAAGTTTTAAAGTACATAGAAGAACTACAAAAATACAATCTTAATTTCATTTTTGTGGCCCAGTGAGGGACAAATCCAGTAAACAGGTACAAATCCCTCTAAATTCAAGTTATTTGTCTATCAGTGGACAGCAAGGGAACTTCCCATTGGAGCAGTTACAAGTACAGCTGACTCCTCTGGAGAATTTCTGCTTTGTCAGTATGATTGGCTACAGACCACCCGCCATAGTGGATACAATTCTCCCATTAGGTGTGAAAAGGGGGAACTTCTACCAGCACCTATTATATTTTGCGTGATGTGCCATGTAATTTATCCCCAGTCTCATTTAATTCTCATGTGACTCCTGCTGAATGCCTCCTGTTATCCCACCTGATGGATGAGGAAACTGAGGGCAGAGAATAATCGCCAAATTCACATAAGCAGTACGTGGTAGAGATAGGGCTCCAGGTCAGCCTGGGGCAAATCCTGGGCTCTCTGACTACACCCTTTCACCGTCAGGAAAGGAAATGTGTCAACTCACAAAGCATATCTGTCATGATCTACTTCATTCTTGGACCAAACCCTTTTGTGACAGTTACACACAATGTACACGAACACTTTATACAAGTCCACACGAACACAAGGTCTGATCCTATTACAATATTTGCACAATGTTGTCTATGCTGACCTTTGCTGTGAGGATTGATACTAAAATCTCTCCTAAGATTTCCACCACCAAACATGCTATGGAAATGAGAAAGTATATTATTATCATTATCATGATTATTAACAATTTCTTTAGATGAATTGTGTGCTCCAACATGACATTTTAATCGCATGGGACCACATCTTTCTTACTAATGGGAATACAGTACTCGAGGTAATGATTGGGTCTAGGTAAATCAAGCATGGAGACTCATTCCTTCGTTTGCACCCCACTTTGCTCTACTATGTCTCGATTCACTCAGCCATCGTCACTGGAATGTGCCTTTGACACACCAGTTAATAGGCAATCGCTTGTCTTATCCACTGCATTTCCAGTGTTAAGAAAGTCAAAGGAACATTGGCTAAAGCCTAGTAACATGCGGTCAGTTCATGGAACTGCTTCACCTGTGTGGTCCAAAGCAAATTCCAAGCTTTCACCAGAAATTTCTACCTCAAACCGCCTTCCTTCTAATCATGCCCCAAATTTTGCTTGAATCTCCTACAGTGGGCCTTCCAGACAAATGACTACATCAATGGTCGGTTACCCGCTCCTCCAAGCCTCCTATTGTCACGTTAGATCCCTAGACTATCACCTGCCTGACCTTGTCTGCTGAAGGTCACCATCTGTGAATGACATTAAATGTCACTGTGCCCATAGTAATGATGCCGCGGTAGCATGAAAGGCTTTGTTGAAAAACCACTCCTTCCATCTTATAAAATGGATGTGGAAGGCAATGCCTGCTATTTCACTTCATAGTCCCCCTAAAGGACGCATGCGTCGAAAGTTTTTTCTAATTTTATGATTTCAAAGACATATGAAGTTTTGGTATACTTCATTTTATCAGATAATACAAAGTATGTGTCCACCACAATTTCTCCCACCTTTGAACATAAAGTTTTCCCATTTCTTGCTAGATCATCCCAGGCCTTTTTCTTCTGCTTTCCTTCGTGTCTGGTCTTCTATTTTTATTTCATGGCCTAACTGTACTTGTGTCTTTTATTTGATGCCTTCTCAAATAGTCGTTGGAAAGAGACAGTATAAATAAATGAGAAATCGTTTGTGCATTCAGCCTCAGGGCTTCAGAGCTTAAGAAGGTCTAACTCAGAGATCACATGAAAAATGAAAGAAGAAGTTTCCAAATCCCTCTCTGTGATACAAACGCAAAACGTGTGGAATTCAACCACCCTGAAATGCCAGAGAAGAAGGTGAAGCTTTCGTTCCCAACATCATCCCTCACGAAAGAGGGGTTGTCTTATGTTTCAGTCCTGGGCCACTTATTAAAAGAGGCTCTTCTAGTCCATTCAACTTTGATCCAACAATACTACTTGGACAAGATACAAACCTGAAATAAACTTGATGAGACTAGTTTTGGAAGTCGCACTGGTAAAAGACAATAAGCAGTTTAATGTGGATTTAGTAAATACGACTTGGGACTAAAGACTCTATACTTCATGCTTCTGTCTCACACACATAGAAAGACAGTATAAATGAAAAGAATGCTTTTATTTTGTAAGTGGCTAAATTGTCTCTTCCAATAAAATATTCAGGGATATCATTATCTGGGAATCCCAAAACAGACACTCAGACCTTGCAATGACTCAGAAATTTGCTCTAAAGTATACATTTTAGATGCGTGTGAATACTTTGATTAAAATTTTCAATAAAATGTGAGAGCAGAAATAAGCAGTATTCCCAAATGGTATTTATAATGATATAATTTTTAATCTGCAGTATAATCCAAATAAGACATTAAATATTATAAGTGAATATTTAACTCTATATGGATATTATTATAATTTTACATATTCAAGTTGTAAAACCTGTCCTTTTTATATCTCATTTTCCACTGAAAAGTGAGAGATCACCTTATGTTCAGGCTAACAATATTTGAAGTGATGCTTACTACATTCTAGGCATTTTTAGAATCATGCAACGATGAGTCTTAGAAATTAAAGGTATTCTGCCAATACTGACCAATTGTTCTAAAATGACCTGTAGACTAAATCATAACTGATACATTTCCTGTACTCCTGATTCACAAAGTCCTCCACTGGTGATAATTTGAATTCTATACAATTGAATTTTTAAAATTTTTTTAAAAATTTATTTATTTTTGAGAGACAGAGTGCAAGCAGGAGAGGGGGCAGAGAGGGGGAGACACAGAATCTAAAGCAGGCTCTGGGCTCTGAGCTGTCAGCACAGAGCCCGACACGGGGCTTGAATTCACAAACTGTGAGCTCATGACCTGAGCCAAAGTCTGCTGCTCAACTGACTGACCCACACAGGCACACCAGTATTGACTTTTTTTTTAATCACTGACCCTGTCCCAACTGATGTGGTAGCTATAATTTCATTTAGTCTTCAAAACAAGCCACTCGAGATGTTTTTTTACATTGACAGAATGAATGGATGGAAATATAGCAAATGTTAACAGTAATATATGTCACTATACAATTTTTATTTCTTCTCTTTTCCTTTTTTCTCCACAATGGCCATGTACTATTTTTTATCATTTTAAGAAAGCAACGGCCAGCTAATTAAAATTTATTTGCTAAAGGATGATTATTCAGAAGTTGATAGATCCAGAATCAAAGCCCATATTTTCCTCTGCATCACACTTTCCCACAAAACTTTAAGGACCTCATGAATTATTATATCTCTGTCACCATTATTTAATCAGACTGTTAGAATTTATATTGCAGTCAGATGGAAAAAAAGAGGACAAGAAGGTTGCTTTTCAACTTATGAATTCATTTGTGTCTCTGATCACAACCACTAAGGAAACCAAAATATATCATTACTTTCATGATTTCATTGTTTTACCAGCATTGTGAAAATTCTTTAAAAGCTTGTAGGTGACCACACCTAGCAGTATAGAAACATCCTTGGGAGGCGTTTTCCCTCATCTGGGCAAAATTTCATGTCTAAGACTAATGAAGAAAGAACACATTTACTAGTCTGAATTTAGAAAAAAACAAACAGAGAAACCAGCTCATGACATTATGGATATGTTTGCACAGTTAAATGTGTCCATACCTGATATGAATCACCTTCTGACAAAATGACAAGTTTAGCAATTTTTTGTTCATTCTTTTCCATTGGTTGCTTCTAGATCAAATGAATAAGTTACACAAATTTCTTTACAAACCTTTCAATGCAGAAATTCCAGAGGGACCTAACTAACATCCCTACCCCTCAGGGACCCCCAGTTGCTCTAGCAAGTTAGCTCCTTGTCAATGTCGCCCACGCAAGCTCAGGTGGCAACTACCCCCAAGGACTGGGACACAGTCACCTACCTCTCCAAGGATCCCGCTGCCATTTGTGACCAAACTGGGGGTGAATCCGAGAATTCTGAGCCGGCACCAGCACCTAGCCTGCAGCCCCTGCATCCCCTGCCTCCCCTCCCTACGTTATACGGAAGAATGAAAGAATATTTACCTGTGACCCTGAGCAGTGTGCCAGCACCAAATGCTTTGTAAGCCCAGCCATACCCAGCCCACTGTCTGAAAAGCTTTTACAGAAATCTCCCTTTGGGGGCACCTGGGTGGCTCAGTGGGTAAGTATCAGACTCTTGATACCAGTGAAGGTCATGATCTCAGAGTTCAGGAGCGGAGCCCCACTTCAAGCTCTGTGCTGACAGCTCAGAACCTGCTTGGGATTCTCTCTCTCCCTCTCTCTCACTCTGCCCCTCCCCACCCCATAAAGAAATTAACTTAAAAAGAAAAAGAAATCTCCCTTTGCACCTCTTTACAAATTGTGCCTTTATTTTTTTCAATATTTATATAAGTATATAAAAATGGGCCCTGATAGCATTAAACAAGGATGATTCTCAAGCAAAATCACATTGTATATGAACTTAGTCAAGAATGGATGAACTGACCCCTCTCTGCCTGGACAGTTTGGTTCTGTCTTTCCCATCTTATGAGTAATAATACAAATTATGAGCTTATGAGTTAAGCATTCAACTGAAGAGTCGATTTGAAAGTTAGGCTATAGAAAATTAAATATTCATATTTAAAATAAAGCTTAATGCTCCTAATACCATAGAATGGCCTAGACCATGCTCTATGGAACAAACAAGTCTTTATTGCGTCCCAAATTTTGCCATAGTACCTAGCCATGTGAATTTAGGAAAATAACTGAACTTCTCTAAGCCTCAGTTTCCCCAACAGTGATATTAAAATAAGAGGGTCTCCTGGGCAGGGCTGTTGAGGACTGAGATAAGGCACTGTAACTAGTCAGCATGGTACATGGCTCTCAGTAAATAGTAGCTAATATTATTATTCTTTTTACTCAGATGGTTTGGGGCCCCCTTATCAAATGTTCCACTAAACAAAATGTATGGATTTTATAAGCAATAAGTATTACAGAAAGTAAGAAAGCAAAAGGGCTCATGAACCTAAGACATTCTGTGTCTCCGGTGGCCACATGCTGAAAAACAGGGGCCCAAGAAGTCACAATCGAGAATATTTGTCCACTAGACTGCAAGCTTTTGGAGCATTGGGACTACGTCTTGTGCCCCGTTTATCTCTAGCGTCCAGCCTAGACACTGTCTTCAGTAAATGTTTGCTGAGACAATACATGAACAAACAAGAATATTGAACCATGAAGATAGATTCTTTTCTTGGACTGTAGAACTGAAATAGTTTACCGAGCTCACAAATTCCATTACCCTGGGCAATCTTGGCACAGTATCACATGATTACAATTGCACAAATCTTGACTAATCTCTGCCTACCCTCTAAGAAGCTAAAGTAATAAGACTATGTTGATTTACTGAAGTTCTATAGTCATTTACTGCATTTCCTGCAAGAGCTAAATTTTTGCACTGCTGTTGAAGAGGAGATCAAAAGCAATCATGTGGGTTTTGCAGGTTAATAGAGGAGCACTGTTAATACTAAAGGTACTTAATCAAAGTGTTTCTCACTTAAAGACCCACAAAAAAAAAACCTCACCTTGAACCAATAATTTACATAAATAGTTTACAGACACAGGCTTACAAATATTTTAATTTCAAGCCTGCATCTGTACTTTTATGTGTATATTTTGTAAAAGTAGATTTTCAATCTGCTTGCAAGCAGGGAAGGAAAGAAACCCATTCCTTTGGAAATAAAACAAAAGTAGTTTTGTTTCCATCTATAGTGACCCGTAGCTCCAAAACTGCTGTCCATGTGCTGAGGTGATCCTACATTGTCTTTCCTAAAAAACCTCTATCAGTTTTTCATTCACAGGATCAAAACAGGACAAAGTTACTTACCGGGAGGAGTTACTATGAGCCTAGTTCCTTCTGTAGATATCTTGATCCATCACACTGGTTAGAGGTTATCACACTAGTTCGAGTTTCCTCAAAAATGTCAGCCTTCTCCTGAGCCTCATGGCATGACCAGCAGGTAGGAACCTTGTCCTGGCAATTGATCTTCTGGATTCCCCTGGAAGTCCTTGAATATAGGCTTCATGGCATTTCATATTTTCTATGTTTTCCTCAGATTAATTGACACAAATGTCTGCTTTCCATGGAGGCAATAATCACAGAAAAGTGCTCATAGAAAAAGGAAACCAGAAAAGCAAATGAAAAAAAGAAAGAGAGAAAGAAAGAAAGAAGGAAAGAAAGAAAGAAAGAAAGAAAGAAAGAAAGAAAGAAAGAAAGAAAGAAAGAAAGAAAGAAAAGGAAGAGATCAGGGCCAAGTGGTCAACCAACGACTTTTCTAAATTACTAGGAAAAGTGTTCAGGGAATTAAGAGGTTTTGATTTCCAGGTGTTCAAGTGTGTGAAACCGCTCAGAGAACGCATCAAAGGAAATCCCTTCTGTTCTCATAAACACCAGGCCTGCTCCGTTAGCAACTGGGGACTGTATTTCTGAAAGAGGATACGTTTTATTAACTGAAAATGCAAATATGCCAACAGAAAGATCTTCCTTGAAGAAACTTGGAGAAAAAGGGTTAAAGATGAGATAAAAATGCCCACGAACGTTTTACCAAGACCAGTCACTCTTTCCATTGTTGTGTGTGAAGTTCTGATCTCTTCTTTCCTGAAAAAGGGACATAAATATTTTCGTGGAGTGTAAATGAATCTAGCAGCTAAAGGTGCAATATGAATATCATTTTCTCTTCAGCTGGTTTCAGTTCACTTTATATTCTGAGCAACTCCACGTGTCATTGAAGCATCTTTTCGTGTCTGAACCTATGAACCGTTTATCTCTGTCACTTCAGAGTTTCCTGAACCGGTGCAAATTTCTGAATCTCTTTCTGTCTCAAAATCCTCATCTGAAAATAGATGTGATAAAAATTCCTATCTCAAAAGTCAATGCATATTAAATAGGTGAATGTATTTCAGTTTTCTATTAACTGCTAACACAGGTTCTGGAATCTAGTAAAGTTTTGGTAATGATTAGCTCTTATTAGTACTGCTATCGTTTTTCAAATTTAACATTCCATACGGCCAACCATGAGTATTTGCCCCAAACTTCCATGGTGAAAATGCTTTTGTGACCATTCTTGCGTAGGAACCTGGAAAATTAGTCAAACATTATTAGCACTTCAGTTTTCTGCATTTCTTCTCCACATTCCTCGTTTTCTCCAACCTTTCTTCACCTAAGTGTTTGCTTGCTTTTATGATTTTCATACGGTTTTCTCTAAATGTTTGTGTGCATTAAAACTTGAAGCATTTCCGCCTAAAACTTATGTGTCGCTCTGTCACATACCACGTGGAGCTGATGTGAACTCCAGCTTGCATCCTCTTGAGAAAAATAGAAAGGAAGAAGCCAGGATGGCTGGATTTTCCTCCTGAGGCAACTGGCCCATCTTCCCTGCTTTCCAATGACTGCCATTTCTGAAGTGATCAACACTAGGCAGTTTCATGTTGAGGAGGTAGAGAGGGGTAGACCAGAAGGCAATGGCCTACAACTAAGAGGACTGATTCTTCCTCAGGAAGACAGTGTGTTCTGGGAAGGAGAAGGAGAAGAGAAGGCAGCCATTATCATTCTGGAGCGAGGTTCCCTACACCGTCATCACTGCTGGGCGTTTCCTTACGGACCCTGTGTGTGTGCATGGACATGTGTGTGCATGCGTGTGCCTGTGTGTGCTCGTGTGTGCATGTGTCCCTATGTGAGTGTGTGTGCGTGTGTGTGAAAGGGTGGCAGTTGTGAGGAGTGTGTCTAATTGGGGGAGCCCACACTTTCAACTGAATTTACCTAAGGAATACTGAGAAACCGTATTTGGAAGGTCTCCTTCCGATGGTGAGAATGCATTCATTGTTTCACCAAGGCACATAAGGTGGGGATTCCTTGGACACAGCAGAAGGGTTCAGATGTCAGGAACCAAGAAGGGGGATGAATCACCACTTCAGACACATTCCTGGAAAATGTGTCTTGTCTTCATTAATTATTTCAAACAGGGAAGAAAACAAAGGCAAAATTTATCTTTTAATTCATTATTTTAAAACTTTCGGAAAAAAATAGGTATTTCATTTTCTTATTTCTCATAAAATTGCTCACAATACTGAATTATTCTTATGTGAGGGGCACTTTGCTACAAATATGCTCATTTAATCCTCTCATTTAATCCTCACAAAGCCTACTAAGGGGGTGCTTTATTTCTTTATTTCTTTATTTCTTTATTATTTATTATTTATTTATTATTATTTCCAATCTTTCAGATGGGAAAAAGGAGGCTTTTGACATACAAGGCATTTGATCAAAGGTCTGATGTGAGTAAGTGGCAGAACAGTAATTTACAGCAGAGGATCTGTATCTGGAACCCATGTTCTTAAACGGCAGACTTTATTTCTTCCATATACACTTATGAGAACATAATAGATTACATGCCACTCTGTAATAATAATGTGTCTACATGTATATGCACACAGGTATGTATGTGTCTGTGTGTACGTATGTCTCTCAAGGCTCTAGAATGCACGGTTGAGGATTCATCACAGGAAGTACCCTGAATGTGCTTGCTCAGTACTGCTCCCTAAGATTCATCTATTCACACATCCGTTCAGCGAGTGGGTACCGAGGCTGCATTACCCACCAGGCACGCGCAGACCCTGGCGAGGTCACAGAACCGCACACAAGGGTTCTCCTCCGGGCACTTGTATCCCAGCAGCACCAGCCTCCGTCTGCCTTGGTGTGGCGCAGCACCTGGCCCTCGAGTCCCGTCTGGGACCGCAGTCGCCTGCCCTCCCTCCATCCCAGTCCCCTCGTCATGCGGCCTGTGTCACCCAGACTCCCTGGAAATCTCAGGACGAATTGCTGAGGGTCCCTGACTCACTAGGCTGTTCTCCACAAGCCCAGACAACGGCTGTCATCAGGAGGCAACGGGAAGCTGGCACAGGAGGCTGCCGTCCTGCAGGTGCACCTGGTGGCCGTCTGCTTCTTTTCCTCTTGATTCTAGAACTGAGGTACCTGTCAGGGAGCACGGGGAGGGGCTGAGGCTGAGGCTGGGACGGGGGCTGAGGTTGCCCACGTGCAAAAGGACCAGAACTGAAGAGAGGGCTTGGGGCCGACTTGCTGGCTTCTCTCATACTTGGTACCCATTTGTCCATGGCTCCATCTACTCTGTTCTATGGACTTTGTAAAAAGAATCACAGTGGAGGAGACAGGGTGTCTCAGTGCTGCCAGTTTATTGTTCTCATCTAACTCCTCTCAGCCAGTGTTACAAGAGGCCAAGTTTTATCAGATGCTCCAGAACCTGGTTCATTTTTGTTGGTACCGATATGGCTAAGGTGGAGGATGCATGCTGAGTACTGTACGTAAATGTATTTATCCTTTGTTCCTCCTGTGGATAGAGATACTTCTGGTTGTCATGTTGGCTACTAACCAGAAAGAGAGACAGAGACAGGGAGACAGAGAGACAGAGAGAGAGAGCACATAAAACAGACTTTTCCTCAAAATATCCAGAGGAGGCATTAAGTAATTTCTTAAGGTTCTCACATAATCTGAACAGATATAGGAACAAACTCATTCGCTCAGAGAAAAGTGACAGGTGGTTGCTGGTAAGTGGCCATGTGTCTACCCAGGCTTTGCCTCAAAGCACAAGGTGGAACCTGAGAACCCTGATGGCCAGAAGCTCAGATCAGTGTAAGGTGTGTGACGGCTGGTGTCAGGGAAGGAAATTGTGGGTCAAACCTAGGCCACCTTGCAATGCAATTTCTGAGGTTTCTGATCTGTCTGGAGAATATTCGTCAGGCTGTGGCAACAACATCCCATCAGTCCATTTCCAGATAGGTAGGCAGGAGTCAGTGTAAACACACCTAGATGATAAAGACAGAGACTTGGCTATGTAGATAGTGATGGAGTCAGAGACAGAGACGGGGACAGAGACAGAGATGGAGACAGAGACAGAGACGGAGATGAAAATAAAGATACAGAGACACAGATGTAGGCACAGGTATATCTTGTGCAGAGACAAACTGTTAAAAGTGCCTTGAGGCAGATTTTTCTAATTAATTATCTCAAATATTTTTTGCTAAGGAATGGAGACAGAAGTGAGATTAAAGGAAATGCTGATAATTACTACCGATAATTACTCAGGGCTGCACGCTAAGCATTTGGATTTCTAATCTCATAACCTCACACCATCCCTAGGGGTGGGTGCTGGCATCTCTGCTCCACAGAAGAAGGTTCTGGAGAAGCTCCAGCTCACTTCCTCCTCTCACTGCACCCCCTTGGGTTACCAGGGTCTATGCAAATGTAGGCTTTTGTGGTTGTTGTTGTTGTTGTTGTTTTACTACATTCCCTATGACTGTTTCTCTCAAGGCTCTGAAGGGTAAAATTTGGTTCCTAGATTCAAATAATAGTATTTTCGTTGGTTCTTTGACGATTCTTTTTGGAGGCTAGTTTATCTTTTTCAGCTCAGGAAGCTTCATGGACTAAGTTGTTTTGAAAACTCTGTACCTTGTCCACACCACTCTATGTAGTTACTTCCTCCTGCACAGGGTCTCCCATAGCACAGAAGCCTCCTTTTTACTAATTAAAACACGGCACAAGCTAGGCAGAAAATTAGAAAAAGGCACTTTTTCCAGGCTCACACAGCCCTGCTCCAGGTACAGGGCGGGGAGGGCTCGGGATGGATTGTGGTCCCCACTGGTGCGCCCTCCCCCCTCACACAGGCACCTTGAGCAGGGCGCAGTGGTTACAGCAAACCCAGACTACACCTCTGGTGTACACCTCTGGCAGGGGATGGGAGCGTCGTCATTGCTGAACTCACACATGTCATCTTTTCCTCCTTCTGATGCTGGAGGAGGCACTAAGCTTACCAACTGAAGACAGTTTCCTCTGGTTTAGAACAGCCCCTTTCAGGCTAGTTCTGTCTCCTTTGTCCCGTTCCTCATCCTTCTGTCTCCCTGCCTCCTGCTCACCCCAGGATGCCATCACTGCACCCGGGAGGAGAGTTAGTTCTCACAGTCTCCCTGCCGCCCTCTTCCAGCCCTTGGCCCTGCTCTCTGGATTCAGCCTCTTTCTCTGAATTGTCCTGTGCAGTAACCAGCCCCAAATCCACCCCTACCAACTCACAGCACGCCTTGGGATGCAAAGTTCCCACCTGCCACTTCTCATCCAAAGCCTGGCTGCTGCCTCCTGTGGTCCTCTCAGCGCCCTGACCCTCTCACAGATGCTAAGAAGCATTTGGGTTTCACAGATGCTAAGAAGCGTTTGGGTCCCAGCCCGTGGGGACAGTCAGGGCTGGTTTGGGCTGGTCTGTGCTGATGTCTCCACTGTTGGTGGTGTTCCTCCAGGGCCATGTTCCAGAAGCTTGACATCAGCCAGATGTTCTCACGTTCTCCCTCCATGTGCTTTGGGTTTCTGTGGAATTTTTTATCCTCCCTTGGATAAGACCCCCAGAGACAGGGAACCAGAAAATACATTCTCTTACTGTCTCCCCAACACATCACATCACATCCCAGCGCCAAGTGCTAGCCCTTCTCTGACCTGCATGCGAACTTGGCCAACTGAACACCCCCACTTTTCTGCATCTAGAACTTCTAGTGAAACTCTGTGTTCCCAGTTTGCCAGGCTTACCCATAAATCTATAAATGAGAGACTTGAAATATAGGGGAAAAAAAACGACCATTTTTTTTTTTCATTTTATTCTGACTTTCAAGCTCACTAGCTCATGATTAATTTTAAAAAATGAGCTTGGGGGCGCCTGGGTGGCTCAGTCACTTAAGCTTTCGACTTCAGCTCAGGTCATGATCGCACAGTTGGTGGGTTTGAGCCCTGTGTCAGGCTCCAGGCTGACAGCTCAGAGCCTGGAGCCTGCATCAGATTCTGTGTCTCCCTCTCTCTGCCCACCCCACTCGCACACACACACACACACACACACACACACGTGCACGCACACACACACACACTCTCTCTGTCTCTCGTAGAAATAAATAAATAAATAAATAAATAAATATTTTAAAAACTCTTTAACAGAAAAAAATGAGCTTGTTCTGGGCACAGCTTCACTTTCATGGAACTAATTCTCATGGTTTTCCCTAAACAGAGGAAGGACTCCCAGTGACATAATGCACGTCTGAGAAGAAAACTCTACCAGCTAAAAATTTCCAAAATATCATCCTCATTGCACATTTTGGTTGTTTACTTAATTCTGACTGTGAGGTTTTAAGTCTTCTCCATGTAGTTGACCTATTATACTTTCTGCTAAAGCAAGTTTACAGAACAAAGAAGATATGTGATTTTTCTTACCCTTTTTTACTCTTCTAGCAGACTGGGTTCCGGGACAAACTGTCTGAAAAAGTAAGTCTTCCAGATGTGTGCCCACTGTGACTCCTTAACCGTGGCTTCACGAGTGACCCTCATACTGTCCTCCCCAGGCCCTGCTGGGCGGGGCAGCAGGTCTGGGACAACACATATTTGCTCACAAATGCCAGAGTATGTTCTTGTAAAGTTAAGAGCACTAAGAGAGTTCAAAGTGACCCAACAATACATTGAAACAACTTAGACTGTTTCTTCTCTAAAATCTTCTCTAAAAACCAATTCTTCCCTCCCTGAAAGAAGTACATTTGAAGAATGTTCATGATGATCACAAGAACTCGTGGACAGACCCAACATCCAGCACTTTATCTGGCAGCCAATGGAGCAACGTGGATACGAATTCAAATTTGTTCACTGTCAGCGCCTTCAGATTGAGCTTTTCACAATTGCTGAAAATCTCTGGGCACCTAACTTCTCTCTGAGATAATCACAGCATTTCAACATACACTGTCTCCAAACAGGAATGCAAGTCAATAGGAAATTATGTCAACCCAGACACCTGGGGCAGGGTTAGGGACATCTGTGTGGGTACATTGATAACCATGAGACTCCCTTTCCTCTCTCCTCTGATAACGAGGTATCACATAACAAGTATGTAAAGTGCTTCATACTGTGCCTAGGAGTACACATAGGAGTTCTCAGCAAAAAATACCTGTCATTAAAATCTTATCAGAATCACATTATATTTGTTAATTTTCAAAAAGAAACTAATTCTTTTTCTTGGCCAAGCAAAGAAAAGCAATCAAAGAAATCTGTTGACCTGTGGGCTACAAACGCTAATTCTGCCACTTTCAGAATATAACTGCAGATTTTGGTAATCAGTCTGTAACTTCAATTTAGAAGTTAAAAGAAAAGACAACAGAACCACAGTAGATAGGAAGGGTCAGTTTGTGATCGAAACGATTATATGTCGACCTAAAGGTGGCAAGGGAGAAGAGGAAGGAAGGACAGAAAAGGTAGATCAATTATAACAAAGGTGAGAGGCTAGGTTGTAGTTGACATTGTGACGGTGGAAGACAATTCTCTGGTCTCTTTTAATAAGATTTGGGATGGTTTCACTGCTGTACAATTATTTATTCTGTTAAAGGACGTCAGGAACACAGACTTGGGTTCATCATAATATTGTGTCGAAAAGCACTGTAATCATGTATCTACACAGATATCTCTGTAAGTTATTAATTTTGTTCTACTTAGCTGATGACGATTTACTTCATAACTCGACAAATACCTGGAATCCCTGATCTAACTGAAGAACGACAGCATTACAAATAATCTACATGCTCCTCTCTGCTACGTTCATCAACTAGAAAAGCACATCCTGTTCTGTTAGGGATGGGACCTTGGTGGTTTTGCAGAAAGTGAAATGAAAGGAACTAAACTCTCCTGAGTCTCCAACTTGCGTTATTTACTTGGAGGCAAATATAACCCACTTATCTGTCTGCTTGATTTCATTCTTTTGCTCCAGTCCAGATGGACTGTCCGCCTCTCTTTACCTCGCCCTGGGCATTACGAGGTGGACCCTCATGGACCACATGGGTGGGTTTCCTTATTCTCTGGTTGTTGTTTGGAAGCAGTCAGTGGAAGCATCAGGAGGAGGCTGGGAGGTGGGAGCAGAGTGAGCTCAGGGTTCCCTCCCTGAAGGGGGTCTGCATCTTCGCAGGGGCCAACAGATAGTGCCATCTACACCAGAGACAGAGGGTTATGCTCAGGAAAACACAGGTGCGAGTGGAAGTGGCCATTCCCTTTTATACCAACTAACCCACAGGAGGCATTTATTTCTTCTCTTCCAGGACCCTATATCCAAAGGCTTGGACGTCCATCCTAGTGCCTGAAAAAAATGCTTCTGTCAGGGGACATGGTGATGCTTCTTTGAACTTCAGCTTCCATTGACCAACAGTCAATGCATATCAGAGCAAAGATGCCCATTAGCATAATCCCTGGGGACTGGGGCACAGAGCAGGGGGAGAGAAACATGGCGTGTTGATCTTGGGGAAGAAACAGGTTTCACAGAATCCATGCTTAGTGCCCCACAACATCCACCCTTGTCCTGTTACTGGGAGAGAAATCTGTACCCCCAAAGTGGAGACACACAGAGTCCTACTTGAAAGGCTCTCTTCTTCTCAGTCTCCAGATGAAGAACACGCGAGGGCAATTTTCTAGTAACCTTCCATGAAGGCTAGGAGATCGTGTTTCAGGCAATAAAAGTGCCCAAGAACGTTGCTGAAGGAAACCAGTGTTGCGTGCGACAGTGTGTGTGCTTCTGCTGGGACCATCTCACTCCTGCCTCTGCATCTGGACAAAAGTGACATAAGGAAACCAAAGAAGTTACAGCACAGCGTTAATGAGAAGACTATTTGTGCCACTGTCTGTAGTACTTGGTGTCTGTCCTCCACGGGGGAAAAGACACACTCAGCCCAAGTACCTACTCCGATTCTCCAAGAACGGACCTGGTCTCTAAGTAGGCCGATGGAGTCAGTGGGGATCCAAAGAGAAAACCGGATTTTGTTTTGTAACAGAGGCAAAAGTTGTTGTTCGAGAAGAGGGGACAAAAATGATCATGACACAGCCCGTTTCAGGCCTTTCTAACCATCGGATGTCACATGTCCTGTCTACGTGTTCAGTAATATGCAAGATTTTTAATATTAAGTAACACATGAATTGTTTTCAAAAATACATCTTAAAATAAAATTCAAAAGCAATGCAAGTTTGCTACGTGACAAATCAGGGTATAGAAATGACATCGTAAAAACTATCATGATCCCAATGTTTAGCAGTGACCCCTCCTAAGTTATGCCCTTTCCTCTACCCGGGGCTGTGTCCCTGAACCCATTCTGGGGGTGAACCATAAAAAGCACCCAAAAAAATAGTCAACATGGATTTCCAGGTGTACCTAGAAATCTTTAGAAGTGTGATTTCTAGGAGATGACTCTGAGGTAACAGACATGACTCTTCCACAGTACTGGTGGGTGTGAGCATTTGGTATTGGATATTATAACTAGGAAAATTGTGACTTTTGAGGTGTTCTTGGACTTTATTCAGCACTGATTTGAAATTATAATGTTGCTTCTATTACTCAAAAGCATTGCGTCTCACCCATCTCAGGAATGAAACAAATGAGTTGAGCCCAAATCATCAGGATTTTTCAAGCAGCCATCTATGCAAAGTCTTTTACCCTTGAGGTAATGTGAGCCCATCAGTATATTCAAAATATGAATCTCACTTCAACAGAGATAGAGGCCCTACTATACTCAGTCCTATATACTCCAATAAGATATTTTTAGTATTTTCATGAATCAGCCTTGAAACAACCTTGTAATGAATAATCTTTACTTAAGGCAGAGCTGGTTGGCCTTTACTATGTGTGGTCAAAGTGTCCTGGGTGAAGTTCACCTTAGCCAAAAGGAGAAGGGCAGGAGGAGGAAATGACTCCAAACATAGATTTGTTTCTTCCTCCACATAGTGGGTATTTCCTCCCTGTACAAGGCCATTGTCCTCTCAGGCTGTACATCAAAAGCACAATGGATCCACGTGGAAAACTGAGATTGACATGGACTTGGGATCACTTCTCATGAGAGTGTCTTCATATTTATCTCACTTCTCTCTAACTAAACTATAATAACCAGATCTCAGAGTCACCCCTCTGTGGAGTCAGGCACTGAGAAGGTGCAGCAAGACGAGAGGGTTCGGTTGTATTAGGAAATGGGGAGGACAAATGAGGGGACCACCCCCAAGAGGGAGGGAAGGTGACTTTCTGCCCCCTCAAACCCTCCCCCCCTCACACACTTCCTGCACTTGCTGGAGGCCTTAACCTTGACCCGGGACTTCAGTAGAGGGTCCAGATGTTGTTTGGGCTCCTTCACAGACAAGCATGTCTTAAATATAAATCTTCATCCACAAAAACAGAAGCTAATCGAGATGGAGGAAGATTTAGCAAATCTGAGAAACCAATTTACTTCCAATCATTTAGACTTCCCTTTCATTAATCATTTTTGCCAATGCTATTATGTCATATAAAGTTGGAATTTTCAATTGAAAATGCATTTAATTCAGCTAGACCTCCTCAGAGAGCTTTATCTTCCCCCACACAGCAGGGCCTTTCTGTTTGGGGCTGGAGAATCAGTAAATAGCTTTTCTTTTCCTTAATTTCTCTTCTTTCTTTTTTCTTTTTTTTTTTTTTCTTTTGGTCAAGAGGTTGACTAGCTTTATTAGAAGTTAGTGAACATAAAGATATATTTTTGGTATAATTTTGCTTTAATACAAAAATCAGTCACACATTGTAGCAGTTAAACCTCCTCACTTTACAGATGAGAGAACAGAGGTCCAGGGAAGCTGGTCCCCAAATCCCATATGGAGTCACTTTCAAGGAGAAGGGGAAGGCGGAGGGCCCGGGGTCTCGTCCAGGGCTGATGCATGCACCTGCCCTGAGGATCATTTCCCCCACAGGAGAGTGAGCGCCAGGCATGGGTGAGGGTGCTGCAAAGTCAGCCACACTGTTTCCTGGGCTTCTGATCAAGGAGTCTCTCTCTCTGCACAGGAACCAGCGGTGGGCGGGGCGGCAACTTAGAAACTGGAGTCAGGAGCTGCCTTCCAGTCTCGGCTTGCACCCATTTTGTGCGGAATCCCCAGAGTCTCTCGGCCTTGAAATTATTTGCACGATATTTTATTCCCGCATTCTTCATTGGAGATGGTCAGATTCTTAAATCACCAGTCCACCACAGTTCTATTCAACAGAAATAAATGTATTTGAGACACAATTTGAAGGAATAATTAAACATTTGCAAACTGCTCCATTAAAAAAAGTTAAAGAAACAAGTACAATTTAAGACTATTTTTATTTAGTGCAATATACCCAAAGTTTTATTTCAATATGCATCTTTTTTTTTATGCTCTCCACAATATGATTTGTATGCTACACAAGCAGCCCATCGCAGCGTGGACTAGTGCACTGGCTACATTTCTAGTGCTCAGTAGCCACATGAGGCTGGTGCCTGGTGCTCGTGGCTGCTGCCTTGAGCAGCTCAGATCCTGCTCCAGATGCTCCAGAAACACCTCCTTGGAAGATCTTTAGAAAAGTGCCTCGGGGGTGGGGGGTGGGGGGGGCTGGGTGGCTCAGGTTGCTAAGCATCCTACTTGGCTCAGATCATGATCTCATGGTTGGTGAGTTCGAGCTCCGCCTGTCTCTGCTGTCAGCACAGAGCCCCTCTCTTGCTCTGCCCCTCGCTGGATCATGCTCAGTGTCTCTCCCTCTCTCTCCTTCTTTCTCTCAAGAATAAACATTAGAAAAAAAAAAAAAGTGCCTCCAGACTGGACAGCTCCCTGGTTCTGCACGCTGCCCACCAGGGGCTCCTTAGCCTTCTGGGTTATACGCAATGGACCCGCAGAGGGGTCGTGAGTGTCAGGGGTACTGACTGTTGACCCCAGGAAGCCCCAGGGACCCAACAACCCTGGGAGGTCCGGGCCTGGAGCACACTGGGAGAGCGAGACTTTTTGCTCAGGGAGCAGAGCAGCGCGCGGGGCTGTGAGCTTCCCAGGCAGCACAGTAGTACACGCCCTCGTCGCTCTTCTGCAGCTTCTTCACTGACAGTTCACAGCTGTTGCTTTCCTTGCCTTTCTTGGCATCGATTTTGTCCGCTTTCAAGCCCCCATACCTCTGCACATACAACCTTGACATGTCCAGCATGAGGATCCTCTTGGGGGCAGTCCCCTCCTGGTGGAGGTACCAGTGGATGTAGCTGACGGAGGCGCTGGCTTGGCAGGACAGGGTGGTCGAGCTGCCCACACGCCCCACGGCCACAGCCTGCTGAGTCAGACTGATTGCTGCCACGCCACCTGCAAGGGGGACAGTGGTGAGACGGAGAAAGATAGGAGCCTCAGCTCACCCCGCACCAGGGTCACCCCACACCAGGGAAGGAGTTGGGACCTACCTGGAAACAGGAGAGCACACAGGAGGGCGAGGTAACCCAGCATGGTTCTGCTTCCCTGCTGGTGGGGAGAAGCCCAGGGTGACCTCCCAGCTGTACCTGCTGGACGGAGACTGACTGGATAGGTGGCAGAGGGCAGGTTAAGGTCTGAGCTCTGCTTCCCAGAGGCACCTGCAGGCACTGGTGAGAGAGAGGCGGGAGGGAGGGGAGAGGGAGGAGCCAGAGGGCAGGGACAGGTCTGACCACAAGGGGGAGAGGGACCACCAGTGGTCGAGGTGCTAAGAAACACTGAAGAACTTTGGTGCAGTAAGAGCACCACTAATAATAGCAATTTTTGATTGGACATTGACTTTGCTTGAGCAGAGCACTAATAGGTTTCTGCTCAGTATCTCTTCCAAGGCTACATGCCTAAGGCGAATCAGGTGGGATGACAGCTGGGTCTGGCTGGAGACAAATCCCAAGCCTCAAATGGCCACTTGGCACTCACAGAGCAATGGGGGCATGGCCTGCCCAGGGACGATGGGGGCAAGCAGAGCAGCAATGCCCGCCTAAAAGGCACCGCCCCCCCCCCCCCAGCTGGCACTGGAGCATTGTCCCGAGGTGGCATCAGAAGAGTAAATGCCCTCACGTAACACGATAGCTGTGCAGTCGTGGGCGAGCTGTTTCTCCTCCTTTTCCTCATCTGTCAAAAGGGACCTCGTTCGTTTGCAGGCAGACTGAACAGGAAATGTGAGCAAAGTGTGTAGCCTGTCCCAGGTGCATAGACAATGCTCAGGAAATGTGGGGACGGGAGTTTCACCTCAACACTAGTCTGGGTGCCGTAGATGATTTCTGGGATCCCCAGAGTGCAAAATTATAGGGAATATTATTGTTGTGGAAGACAGGGGCATGTGTGAATGTGTGAGTGTGTGTGTGTGTGTGTGTGTGTGTGTGCGTGGCCAAAGGCAGAAGTCTGCGTTGACCCAAGTGGGGTGCTGACCAGGGGGCGGGACCAGGTCCTGAGGTTCCAGGGTCAGATCCTCAGAAATGGAAAAGGCAGGGCCTCCTGAAAGGGCAGCTGAGGAATGTGTCTGAAATGAAATTTTGAGAGATAAAGGGAGCAATGACTTCGACTGAAATGAAGCTTCCCTTTCAGTTATGCCAGGTATACCAGGGCCTCCTGGGTGTAGTTATGATAAATAGTGATGCTAATTATAGCCTGACCTCCTGGAGGGAGAGGGCAGTGAGGACATCAATTAAGGGGACTTGGCTGGGCTGGAGGGCTGGGTCCTGCAGCACCCATGACCAGACCCAGCTCCCGTGCTCCTCTTCCTGGTTAAAACTGGAGGGCAGACATGCTGAGCTATAACCGGGATTCAAAGCTAAAGTGTCCCAAAATGCAGGCTTTGAGGTTGTGCTGAGATGGTGAGGTGTTGAGTAGATGCTCTGCTAAAAGAATATTCCAGGCCCATCATTCAGACCCTCAGCAGGTATCTAGGGCAGCTGTGCTAAAGTGTTAAGTGGAACAGAGAGTGACAATGGGGGAGACATCTGACCAGCAAAACGGCAGGTGGAAAGAGTCTCAATATAGAAGGTGAGCAGTGTGGGTGGTGACAAATTGGGCGACATTTTTCTTCCTCCTTTCCCTATTTCCTAAATTTTCACTGATAGGAAAATCTTACTTTGGGGGAGAAAATCTACAGCCTTTTATTCTTTTATTTAAACAAGTTTTATTTCACATTATCAGCATTCAAAAGTCTGTTTCTCTCAATGTTACCATTTTTGTTCAAATACTTCTCAAATTGAAGGCTCAGGAACTGTGGCCATGACCAGCCTTACTGTTTAATGAAGTCTGTCGCAAACCTCCAGCCAAATACTCTCTTGGGAGAACAATTTAGTTTGTAGAATGTGATGTCCTCTATTCAAAGAAGGATAACCCATGGATTGGGGAATTCAGTGCCAGAGATTGGGCCAAGTTGGTTGCTTTATAAATAAATACGATCAGCCTGAATTAAGTACAATGTAATTCTTATAAGCATTTATTCCTCATAACATGTCAAGGTAGTTATAACAACCCCATTTGACAGATCAGCTATTGGAATCTTAAAATGTTTCACTACTTAAGGTTACATAAGTAATGGAGTCTTGATTCAAACCCTACTCTAAGAAATTCCAAAACCCGTCACACCCTCCATTCCTTATACATACAACTGCATGTATATGTATGTAATTTCTTTTAATTATAAAGACTATGGAGTCATGAAGAAAAATTCAGAGAGAATGCAGAACCCAAGAACTACTCTCACATGCCAATAAGCAAAGAGCATAAGTTATTTTTTTTAAATTTTTTTTAACGTTCATTCATTTTTTTGATAGAGAGAGACAGAGCACGAGTGGGGGAGGGGAAGAGAACGAGGGAAACGGAGAATCTGAAGCAGGCTCCAGGCTCTGAGCTGTCAGCACAGAGCCCGACGCGGGGCTCAAACTCACGGACAGTGAGATCATGACCTGTGCCAAAGTCAGACACTTAACTGACTGAGCCACCCAGGCGCCCCCAGAACATAAGTTATTCTTGAAGAGCAGTCATGCATTTAACAGTGCTGGACCTCAGAACACTACAGAAATTCTTCTAGTACTTGTGAATTAATACCTCCTTTCCTTTTGTTAGAGACTAATTTTTTTTTTTAGTTTTTTTTTTTTTTTTAACGTTTATTTATTTTTGAGACAGAGAGAGACAGAGCATGAACGGGGGAGGGTCAGAGAGAGAGGGAGACACAGAATCTGAAACAGGCCCCAGGCTCTGAGCAGTCAGCACAGAGCCCGACGTGGGGCTTGAACTCACGGACAGTGAGATCATGACCTGAGCGAAGTTGGACACTTAACCGACTGAGCCACCCAGGCGCCCGGAGACTAATTTTCTGAAGGTCATAACAGAAATCATTGGTGCATTAAATAATAACAACCACGCTTTTTTAAATGTCAAGCATTGTACATCTTGATTCCTTCCTTGAATAAAGTAGGGGTTCTTCATCCCATTCTGCAGATGAGTCAGAGGCTTAGGGGGAGTAAGTACATACTTGAGATTGTCTAGCTAAGAGCACAGCAAGAACTAACTTCAAGACCTTCAGGTTAAGGAAGCACGTGCCCCAGGAAACCTGCTTGGATGTTTGTGATTCAGGGATTAATTTCTGTCCTCAATGAGCTGTTGCTTCAAATGTAATCTGTGATCTTGTTCTACTTCCTATTTTCAAGAAGGAGCTTCCTGCATAAAATCTATGGTAGTTTGCTTGTTACTTACACTGACATCTAGCACCCCCTGCTGGCCATTTCAGGTATGACCCACACCTTCTACAACGTAGTGGAGCCCAGGTAAGTGGTCTCTTCAGCAAATAGCTTAGTGAGTGGAACAACCGGAAATACTAGGCAGGAAAGCTGTTTTTCCAATTGTGTACTCAGTGTGCTTGGGAGTTTCAGGTAAGGGGCTCCTCTTTGCAAGACCCCCGTTTCCCCGGCCTCAAATGAGAGGATTGACTGATATGCTTGGTGTCTTATGTACTTGTGAAAACTACAGAGAATTGCTTGTGAATAATGTGTATTTACATCTATATAAATGGAATCGCATTCTTGTCAATCCATCTGTCCATCTGTCCATCCACTAGGCTCACTGCTCCTCTGTGCTGCCCCTTCTGCTGCTGGTTGCAGCCACTGCATGAATCCCTCCACCGCCAGTGACAGGCACTTGTCCTGTTGCTCATACTGGCTGTCACCAGCGAGGCTGGCACCCACACCTCAGGGTCTCTGCATGCTGGGAGTCGCGTTTCCCTGGGAACGTCATCCCGGGGTTGCGGCTGCCAGGAAATACACATACACCTTGTCTCTAAATACTGTGCTTATTATCTGACATCATAGTTTTTACCAACCTGATGGCCACCAAACAGGATCACATTGTTTCAGCAGGTTATTGCCCTGGGCTGCTGATGAGGAAGCTGAGGGTCTCTTTTCATACCTGGCACCCACTGAAGTCTGTCCCTCGGACACTTGGCCGTCCGTGTCCTTTGGGTGCAGCAGAAAGGAGGCCGGTGGCAGAGGCTACAGCACCCAGAGGGGCCAGGCTGCCCACGGCCGGGCCCACTTTTCCTGGCCGTGTGACCGGACCCGGTTCTCAATGCGCTGAATCTCAGCTTCCTCATCTGTGAAAAGGGAAATCAGCCCACACCTCACAGGTTGGTGAGGATTAAATAATTTTATACACATGGAACACTTAGGAGAGTGTCTGGCAAATCAAGATTGTTATTCTTACAGTTCCTATTTATTTTTTATTTTCGAGAGAGAGTGTGCAAGTGGGGGACAGAGGCAGAGGGAGAGACAGAGAGACACAGACAGACAATCTTGAGCAGACTCCAAGCTCAGTGCGAATCCCAATGTGGGTTCGATCCCAAGATCCTGGGATCATGACCTGAGCCAAAATCAAGAGTCGGACGCTCAACCAACTGACCCACCCAGACAGCCTTACATTACCTATTAACAGTAATTTATAAATCTTATAAATACAAAAAATAGATAATTGGGCATTATACAAGTATTGTTATAATACATCATTACAAATAGATTATACATAAAAATAAAGGTAGATTGTATAAACATTAAATAATTAAAATTAAGGTTATAGTAATTGTTCTTAATTACTTCTTGACTTGAATGAATTTGTTTCTCTTTGATATTTATCCTGTGTGGGTTTTAGCTGTTGCAAATATCCTCAGCTAATCTACTATCTAAACTTCATGAAAGCACTTTCACTAAATAGTGATTCTCAGTTTTGTAGTCAAACGTTTGTATGACTATATCCTTTACATACTTTGAAGTCCTGTTTCAGAAAACTCTTCCCTCTTCAATATCATAAAAGCCTTCTATCATTTCCTGTTATATTCAGTTTGAGATTTTCCTCCACGCTGATCCTGGCGTCAGTGTGTCTGGACATCTCTGAACTCATCAATCACTCAGTGTCTCGTGTATTTGCTCCTTGCACTTGTACATAAGGTCCCTGCAACAGAGTCTGAACACAGAGAAGATTGGTGGGGACTTTATTGGTTACCGGGGGCACAAAGACTGAGTTGTACTGTTTCTACACTGAATGCAGTAAGGAACCCGGATGGACGCTGGCGGAGACGTGAACTGGTGGGGAATGATGTTCACCCCTGATAAGCTGACATTGAGTATGGAGTTACAGGGAGAAAAAAAAAGAGTTAATCAATCGAAAGATATTAAGAATTCCCTTGTATAAACATTGAGCCAGCGATTGTGCTTTTCATTCTATACGATCTCTTAATTTTATGTACCTATAAACATAAACGTGTCGGAAAGAAATGTAACCAAAAAACGCAGCTCGTGTAAGAAGAAATTGCTGATTGTGAAGGTTGTCAGATGTTTGGTGATACAAGGACATTAGTACTACATTGCATTTAGTGTGTGCCTGTAAATTTAATTAGTGTCAGAATGTAAAATACCTTCTCTTCCAGGTAGCTCACTCTGGCTGGGATGTGTGTGTGTGTGTGTGTGTGTGTGTGTGTGTGGTGATTTGCTAACACATACTGACTCTGCACTTGCTTAATACTTCCTGAGCTTGACACCCATGTCCCCTGACCTCCATTCTGTCAGTCAAGGCTACTGGGGCATCACACTGGTCACCTGTCACATTGCTAGGATCCTAGTTGGAGGAAGGAGGGACAAGGCCCAGGTCCTGTGGGATTGTCTCTGGGCTCCCCAACCGCCCGGGGGAGCCCTGGCTCTGAATTCCAGGGGTCCCTCCAGTGAGGAGAGGCCTTTGCAGGCTGGACCTTGTGGAGAACAAACCTGAGTGTCCCAGCACACCAGCCTGTTAGACCAAGGGAGGAGAGGGAGCACAAGTAGCCAGTCAGGGGTTGGGCACCACGGAGAAGCCCACTCTGGCCTGATCAGCGTTTAGCAGCTGGGGACAGGGTGACGTGGGAGGGCCCAGGCTGGCAGAGCTGCTCCAGGCATTGGGTGCTTGTGGCACAGACAGGTCTCTTTGTGGGGTTGGGATGTCATAGCTGGAGTCCACACCCATAGCTAATCCGTGTGCAGCTTTTCCGTATGAATAGAAACACAACATTGATCATCTCTTCTCCTGCCCCAGATCCTTCAGTGACATAAAGGATTGAGGAAGTCATGGGTCCTTAGCCTGATAGAAAGCACGTTGTCACCACCCTAACGCAGTTGTCCAATCTCCGGGTACCGTCTCCTTGTGTTCTCTCAGTGTTTCTGGAAACATGCATGCCACACCATCAACCCTTTGTGCAGCTTGCGTCTTCCACCCTTCACACTCTTCTCTGCAATCCTCTACACACAGGAGAGAAAGCTCCCCACCCCCCACCCCCTGGCTCCTGGGAGAACATTCTCTGCATTTCCTAGGACATTTCTTCCACCTGTGCGGGCTGCACTGCCTTCAGCACTGACCTGGCCTCGTTCTATCACTGGGATGGAAACTTGACTTACAGACTGCGTTATTTTATTCCCAGCATCGAGCTTAGTAAATATCAGAAGCACACCCATACACAGACGGTAAAGCAGATTCCAGGCAGAAAGACTCAAATGAAAGATCAAAGGCACAGAAATGTGACATAGTGACTCAGGGGAACTACAAGTAACTTGATATTCCAGACTCTTGACATTGGATCTAAAAGCAGATTAAAACACAAAAGCATAGGAGCGCCTGGGTGGCTCAGTCAGTTAAGACTCCGATGTCAGCTCGGGTAATGATCTCACGGTTTGAGAGTTCAAACCCCATGTCCCACTCTGTGCTGGAAGCTCGGGGCCTGGAGCCTGCTTCAGATTCTCTCTCTCTCTCTCTCTCTCTCTCAAAAATAAATAAACATTAAGAAAAAAAGATTAAAAAAACACAAAAGCATAGAGTCAGATGAAATATGGAGACGAATTAGCAGAAAATCTCTTTCTCAGCCAGCAGAAACTTAAAGAGGGATTAAACTCTTGATTACCTCATTATGAGAGTTATTTCATGGAGATTTTTTTTTTTATGTCCTAGGACTTGTTCTTTTGAAAAAAGGAAGTTCACACTTTAAGTCATACTTCTGCATAACCTACAAAAGCATAGAGTCAGATGAAATATGGATACGAATTAGCAGAAAATCTCTTTCTCAGCCAGCAGAAACTTAAAGAGGGATTAAACTCTTGATACCTCATTATGAGAGTTATTTCATGGAGATTTTTTTTTTTATGTCCTAGGACTTGTTCTTTTGAAAAAAGGAAGTTCACACTTTAAGTCATACTTCTGCATAACCTTTATTTTTCTAAGACTAATACAATTTCTCAGTAGTAACATATTTACTCAATTATAAGTTCAGAAGAGCCAGATAATAGTAATAGAAGGAATAACACCTTAGACATTCTTCGTCAAACTTTCCAGTCCTGAATCCATTGGCTTCCTGCCTCTGACTTTTACCCCCACCTAGTGGTGGCTGGGAGCATGACCAGTTCATTGGATTATGGCGCTGAACTTGAACATGGTCAGGGTGTCCTCCTGGGTAGCTGCTTTGTTCAAGACAAAATGTGGCTAAGTAGTAGGCAGAGAAGGAGTGTTCAAAGTGACTTACTTTATTGTATTATATTTTCATTGTATAAACATGCAAGTTAGGAAAGAATTAAAATTAAACTTATTATTGGAATTAAGGCACCTAGAAAAGAAGATTCTCCTGTAAAGCAGGGCTGGCTCATTAGGCTACTGGCTAAAAATTACACAGAGCAGGAGTCTGTGTTTCTGCTGTCCTGGGACTGACACACCGCTTATTGGCGCCTGGGGGACAAGAAGGCATCTGGGGCTGCTCGCCTGCTCTTGACTTTCCTTCTCCAGCGCCCAGGGCAGTGCCGGCACTTAGTAGATTTACAACTGTGGAAAGAAGGAATGAGAAGAAAGGAGAAAGAAAGACATCAGTCAGAGTAACCAAAATTTAAAGTGTTAACATTTTCCCTTATAAAGGAGTGGTTTGAATTTTAATATCCTAGAGATTTGAAAAATTGTTAGATGTGCTCTGAGAGGCTATATAGGTGGTTGCTTTGAGGTTTGCGTGTGGGTCTAACCATGTCCTGCTCACCTGTGTGCTCCGTGGAAGGATGAGGAAGCACAAGCCTGTCAGACGACGGGGTTGAAGGTGTCACGTGTGGTCACGCAGCGGAAGTGAACCAGTCGTGATGCTGAGGAAAAGCTACTTTGTCACGTTCTAAGTCATGGAGACACTGAGAATGAAGACTTTGTATAATATATAATCTGTGCTAAGCAAATCTGGATGGAGGCATGAAATTGGAATCTGACACCTTCTGAAAGTAACCAGCACACAGGCTGGATTGTCTGGGCCAATCTGGCTAAGTCCTGTGTCCCCAAGTACGTATTGTTAGAATGCCTTTCATTTTTCTGATGTGTTCTTGCTTAAATAAGCAGTTAGGAGTCACCATATTTATAGTCAGTAGATCTGAAACACAGTATTTCTATAAATATTTAAAAATTTTTTAATGTTTATTGTTTTTGAAAGAGAGAGTAAGCACAAGCAGGAAAGGGGCAGAGAAAGAGGGGGAAATACAGAATCCGAAGCAGGCTCCAGGCTTTGAGCTGGCAGCACAGAGCCCAATATGGGGCTCGAACTCACGAACCCTGAGATTGTGACCTGAGCCAAAGTCGGACACTTAACCGACTGAGCCACCCAGGTGCCTCCAAAATACGATATTTCTAATGTTTAATAAAATGTTCGAAAAGAATGGAGACATCACTGCTGAGGGTATTACTTAACCTTGATTTAAAAAAAAATAGCTTTAAGAGGTATAATTTGCATAGCATAAAATTCATCTCTTGTAAATTTGTGATTGATTTCATGGTTTTTCGTCAATTTATACTTTTTAAACAATAAAATTGTAGAGCAATTATATCATCCAAAGTAGTTTCTTTATTTCCACTTATTCCTTGCTCCTATTTCCAGTTCTGGATAAACCACTGATCACTTTTTATTTTATAAATCTGTCCTTTTTAGACAATTAACATAAATTAAATTATACAATGTGTAGTTTTTTACATCTGGCTTCTTCTACTTAGCGTAATGTTTTTGAGGGTCATTCATGTTGCATGCATAAGTAGTTTGTCCCTTTGTATTGCTGAATACTATTGCACTGAGTGGATGACAGCATTTTGATAATTCACCAGTGGATAACATTGGAATTATTGCCAACTTTTGCTATTATGATTAATCCTGCTATAAACTTATGGCATGCGTGTCTTTGTGACAACATTTATTTTTATTTCTATTAGACCGATTTCTAACAGAGGATTCCTTGGGTCTGTAGGTTTCCAAAGCGGCTGCGACATTTTGGTTCCCTCCAGCAGTGTGTAAGAATGTGGTTCTTCTTGGTATACATATAGACATTGGAATATGTACACATTCTTAAAAAAGAATGAAGTTTTTTCATTTGCAACAACATGGATGGACTGAAAGAGTGTAATGCTAAGTGAAATAACTCAGACAGAGAAAGACAATAACTATACTAGTTCACTTATATGTGGACTTTAAGACACAAAAGAAGAAACACAAATGAAACAGACTAACAAAAAACAGATTCCTAAATACAGAGAACAGACAGCTGGTTGCCGGAGGGGTGGTGGGTGGGAGGATGGGGGAAATAGATAAATGTTATTAAGAACATTTATTGTGATGAGCACTGAATACTTCATAGAATTGTTGAATTATTATATTGTGCACCTGCAACTAATATAACACTGTATGCTAATTATATTTCATTTTTTTAAAATCTGTTTCTCCCTGTTCTCACTGACACATTAGAGATTGTCTTGTTGATGATAGACATTCTAGCAGGGGTGAAATGGTGTCTCTTTGTGGTTTTCATTTGTGTGCCCCTAATGAATGGTGATATTGAAAATACTGAGAGGTACTTATTAGTTATTTATGTATCTCCTTCAGATAAAGGTGTGTTTTAAGCCTTTTATTGTTTTTTTAAGTTATGTTGTCTTCTTACTGAGGTGTAGGAGTTCTTTATACATTCTAGATAAAAGTCCTTTCTAGATAAAAGTCCTTTATATGATTCACAAATATTTTTCCCCAGGCCGTAGTCTTTCATTTTCTTCATGGAGCCTCTTGAAGCACACGTTTTGAATTTTGATGAAGTCCAATTCATCAGGATGTATTCTTTTATGGATAATGTGTTTGAGGTCATTTCTAAATGTTTTAAATGTTTATGTATTTTTGAGAGAGATAGATACAGAGCACGACAGGGGGAGGGGCAAGAGAGAGGGAGACAGAATCCGAAGCAGGTTCCAGGCTCTGAGCTGTCAGCCCAGAGCCCGACACGGAACCTGAACTCGTGAACCCTGAGATCATGACCAACTCCCAAGTCCACCCTTAATTGACTGAGCCACCCAGGCGCCCCTGCTTGGGGTCATTTCTAAGAACTCCTTGCCTTCATCCTGTGTCAGAAAGATTCTCTCCTATGTTTTCTTCTGGTAGATTTTATAGTGTTAGCTCTTCCGTTAAGTTTATGGCCCATTGTGAATTATTTTTCATACATGGAGGAGGTAAGGAATGAAGTTCATTCTTCTGCCCTCAGATACCCAGTTGTAGCTGAAGCATTTGTTGAAGAGTCTATCCTGTCTTGCACTGAATTTACTCAGCACATTTATCAAAATCCAGTTGACCATAAATACGGGTTTATTTCTGGCTCTCAGTTCCCTTCCGGTGACCTGTAGGCTCTCTCTGCACCAGGACCACACTGGCTTAATTATGTAACTGAATTCTTCTGTGAGCTCTGAAATCAGGTGCTGTAAGGCCTTGCTTGAAATGCTCGCCCTGCTGTTCCCAGGACCCCAACTGTGTCAGTAATAAACCTGTTCATACCCTCCGCGCGTGCAACTTTCTCAGTCTCAACACGCAAGTCAAATTTGGGTGCACCCCTGCCTCCGCCAACTGCTTCTGCAGGGTGACCTTATCGGTCCTCCAAGTGTGTTCTTTCTCAAAAAAATTTTTTTTGTTAAGTCTAGGTCTGTAGGTTGCCATATCAATTCTAGGGCGAGTTTATTAATAGGTGTCCACAAAGCCTGCTCATTGAATCGTTAATGAATGTGGTAAGAATTGCCATCATAACATTGAATCTTCTAATCCATGACCATGGGCGCTCTCTGCATTTATTCTGATATTTTTAATTTCTTCTCTACCTTCTTTTATATTTATCAACAAAGAAGATTTGCTCGTCTTTTGTGAAATTGATTCCTAAATGTGTTATTATTTTTGGTTCTATTGCAAAAGGAATTCTTTCGTCAGTTTCAGTTTCAATTTTGCCTGTTAGTACGTAGAAATACAACTGGTATTCTGTACTTTGAGTGTGTACCTTGTGACGATGCTAACCTTGTTTACGAAGTGTAGTTTTGGTTTTGTGTGCGTGTAGATTCCATGGAAATACTCGCCTACAGGATCATGTCATCTGTGGATACATTTTTGTATTTCCTTTTCAATCTGATAGAGATCTTTACTTGACTGAGTTGCACTGTCTAGAGACTTTAATACCATGTGGACTAGAAGTGACAAGAGCAAACATCTTTGTCTTGTTCCTGGTCTTGGGGGGAAAGCATTCAGTCTGTCAACATTACATATGATTACATATGGGTTTTCAGAGATGCCCTTTATTAGGTGGAACAAGTTCCCTCATACTGATGGTTTCTTCTGCTCTCTCAATTTAAAGCTCTCTAGCGAATATTTCACTTCAGGTATAAAATCTTTCGATTATAGATTTTATTTATTTTAAACATATGTTCTGTTCTGTAATTTGGGTATCTATCATTAGAATAACTCTTTGTTGACTTTTTGTTGTCATAATGTCCTTTATTGCTTTAAGCATGGATTTCTAGAGGGTTTTTTTTTTTCTTGAACACAATTTGTAATAGCTGCTTTGAAGTCTTTGTTAAAGAAACTATCTGGACACACTCAAGGACAGTGTGTGTTGAGTTGTGGGGGCTTTTCCTCCTAAGAATAGTCACACTTTTCTGATTCTTTGCCTGTCTTCGTATTTTTTTATTGAAAACTATGCTGCTGAAAATATATTGCATGTACTCCTTTTTCCACAAAAGTTTGTTTTCCATGTTGTTTGTACGCTCAGTGAGTTGCTTGGACTAAATCTGTGATATTATATCCCCTGCCGTGTATGATTGCTCATGACTCTCTTGTTTTCTTTTAGTTATTTTATTTTGTAGCCTAGCTTCCTAGAGATCACACCTTTGTCTACATAGCTTAGTCGTAGCCAAGATTAACTAGGGATTGTGTTCAAGCACCTTAAGACTGTGACCCTTACCAAATGGTTATTTTGTATAGATTGGGGAGCATATTCATATTTTAGGCAACTAGCACATAGACTTCATGTGCAACAGTATCAGTCTTCCCGGCTTAAAATTTTTGTTGAGTATTTTCACAGCTCCTCTACATATGCCCATCACCTCAGGGTCACACAAGAGTCTGTGGCTGGCTTGCACTCTTTCGGGTCTCTGCTAAGCAGGCACACAGCTTCAGCCAAGCACACGCTTGCTGCAGCCATGACCTCAACCTCAGGCCGGCACAGCCCCTGCCTTCCTGCCTGCACACCACTGAGTCTCTCGATTCATCCTCACATTGCTCCCCACCCCAAATTATCTGAGTTCCCTTACACTGTGGGATTTGCTGCCAGTCCTCATGGCCTGTCCCATCTTGGAAGAACCTTCATGCCCATGGAACCGGGTGTTGGCAGGCGGGGGGAAGAATGGGAGTCCCTCTAGACCAGAGCACCACTGTTGTTCCCTGATCTGCAGCTTTTCAGCATAAAAACGTCTCAGATTGTTACATGAATTTGGACATTTTCCAACCACAGATATGGTCTTTGTTGACCTAGTCCAGTTTGCAGTTGGTGTCCAAGGAGATGATTTGTTGGCCGTAGCCAAAAGACCTGGCTTACATTCACTTTTCAGTTATGCAAAGCATACATTTTAATTAAATGTTTGGCTTTATTTAGGACTCTCAAGTAATTCCAAGACATCAGAATTGGGGCTCAAGTGCCATTAAGCTGACAGGTGGAGAGTCACTCACAAACAGGAAGACGTGTCATGACCATCTTCCCCGGGCTCATGTCCAAGTGGGAAGGCGTTTCATCTGCCCCTGTGTGTCTACAGCCATTCAAGAGGATGGAAAGTGAAGGCTTCCAACAGCCATACCTTTATCTATTTATGTCACCACAAATGTCACCTGAACTGTGTGACATGTATGAGGTTAAGATGTGGGACACAATCTTTTCTTAAGATTCTGTTCATTCTCCTGTGCCAGATTTGTTCTTGGGTCTAAAGCAGGCAGACACTGTCAGAGAGAAAAAAAAAAATGTGTTGTTTGAGGTGTCTTATCTGACAAGAGGAAAGCAGCTGTGAGGCAGGCTGCTTCCTTTGTGCATGAGGAGGCTCTATCCCTAACCTGTACCTTGGTTTCTCATGACAACTTTTTTTTTTTTATCTTCCCTGACTTTGAGACTAATACATACTTTCTGTAAAAGTGTTTGTAGATCACAGACTGCCCCTCGAAATATTCAGCCACACCCGTGTTGACAGTTTCATTTTTTTCCCCTGCTCATTTTTTGTTTGTAATTTCCCATTATGGTGGCCATACTGCCAATATATGTATACGTTGTTTTAAAAATGATAATTTAAAAATAATACAGTCACTTTATTGCAGAAACTTTGGAATATGCAGACATGCTTGAAGCCATTTGGTTATTTTCTTCTTGTCTTTCTGATTTGCATGGACGTATTTATGTTTTTATTTTTATAAATATATTCTTATGCAATATATCGTTTTTTTATTGCATATTTGATTTTCCTTCCTAAATGAATAATTTTCTGTGATGTATAAATGATATAAATATAATTTTAAGTGGATATAGAATATTTCACGGAAATAAAATAATTATTTAACATATTTTTCTGCTCTCAGACGTTTAAAGTTTTTTCTAATTTTTAGAGGGAAAATGTACGTAATGGAAAACAAGTATTCTTGTGTCAGAGATGTTTCCTGAGGAAATAACTATGGAATGTAATGACAGGGTCAAATGTGCATTGTGCAGGTCAGATCAACTTCATCTGTGTTTGTTCTGAGAATGAACCAAATGACAGAAGTGCCACCAGAAAGGGTGTGGAACCCTGAGGCCTAACCAGAAAGAGCTTTTTATGGTGGAGAAAAGGGGAGGAGAGTCTGCAGATTCTAGAATTTGGACTCAATCTAAACAACTCAGTGGTATAGTCACATTTAGATTTTCCTGTCTCAGGAGTGGAGTCTCATATATAACAAGCCAACAGATGCCTATGCTGCATGTCAGTGTATAATTTATCATGAGACAGAGCTCAGTCCCGCACAGGCTAGGCTGAACCAGTAGTATGTGGCCCATGTTCATGGAAGCCAAGGCTCACCCAGAGGTTAGCGCCAAGCACAGAAGAGGAATGAAATCTATGGTGAGATGTTCTGTGAAGTCAAACCTTGAAAGCCTAAAGCACTGACGTCAACAATAGAGTTTTGTTTCCCCAGGGACTGGTCAGGTTGGGTCTCAGGACTGGGCACCCTCTCTGTACCATGTTCCAGTGGAGCAGGGGTGGGGACACTTGCTCTTTGTGTTCACATTGCTGAACAGCCTTCCTCTGCTGGACCCCCATCCCACCTAGCTGATGTGCCTGTCTTCTATTAAGCTTGCTCGAATTAAGCTTGACTCTACAGTCATTTGTCCTGTAGAGGGACTTGGATGAGTCAACATTCAATTACACACTTGACTCAGCACCTGCATATGTCTGTGTTCTTGTGATGAAAGAAGCACCTCTCTGTTGAACATCTACAGCCTACCTGTGCTAGTAGATTCATGGGCCCTGGTCTTGTGTCAGCCTGTCTACACCGAGAAATGAGACTAAAAGACATGGGTTTCAGTAAATCACATGCCATTAAAAAGTGCAGATTCTTCGTGGAATGTCAGGATTGGCTAGGGCTACAAGAAGTCTGCATTCTGCTTCCTTCAGAACAGTGTCATCAGAGAGAACTAAAGTACAGCGGCTCAACAGTCCTGGTCATGAGACTCCCAACTCAGGTAGCAGCTACTTGGAATGAACTTGGTATAAAATAGGGACCTTTCACCACAGAATAAGAATATCTTCGGCAGCAATCATATGCGTGTGTGCAGATGGATTTTTCTTTCATTAGCTGTGACCTTTTGGAAGTGAACAAAGTTGGCTGTGGTTTAACTGCCCTTAATTTATCATGTAGCACCCCAGCCACCGCTTGCACAGCCCCAACCAGTAGGGGCCGGTTTGACTTCAAGCCTTTTCCACGAATCAACCACATTTGATAGAGCACATAGACCGGAAAAACCCTGAAAAAACAAAACACCAGTGCCCTCCTGCCCCCCACACTGTCCCCTACACCACCGCCCTCCCCCTTCTCTGCACCTGCCAGTGCAGAGCAGAGCCCGCAGGGCTGCCCAGGTCGGGTTGGGGAAGGGAGGGGCTGAGGATTGGAAACCATAGGGGACACTGGCTAGGAGTGCCCGGCACTGAAATCAGCCCACACGGCTCTGGGTCATTTGTTAGTCTCCCCTTTGCCTCCGTGCTTTCCACATGCAGAACCAGTTCCAGATCAGTTCCAGATCAGTTCCAGATCTCTATGTAGAGACTTTGTCCTAAGGAGGTCTGATCAAATTCTTGAGACTCAAGGAGTAGATCAAAATTAAATTTTCGCTTCCTTGTATCTGGTGGGTCTTCCATAGGTTCCACCTGGGAATCTCTACTTGCTTCAGAAAACTCCTGTCCCACCAAACAGAAGGTGATTGTAAATAAACAAAAATCCTCCCCAGTTTGAAATGAGACATTGTTTTCATTCTAATATATAAACGTTTTTGCTTTAAATGCATTCATTAATGAAAACAGAACATATACAATCACTTTATTTTTCTCCGCCTACCACACCCTGAACGTTTTGTTTTGCACCCATGTTTGTAGCAATACACACACACATAGAAATGAGTGTCATACTTGTTAGCGTGTGTGCGCGTGCATGTGCGTTCTCGATTTTTTCTAAACTAGAGCTGCCAACAGTGGATGCTGATGCTGTTGGGGACTTGCATGTGCCCAGCATAATTATGTCGTCCACACAACCTAGGAGACAGGTCACTGTAACTCCATTTTAGAATGAGAAAATTATGGCACAGAGAGTTCAAATAGCGATAGACCCAAGATTTAAACCCAAGCACTTGGAGTTCAGAGTCCACGCACTTAACCTCTCTACCACCCTCCCTTTCCAGAGTTGGTACAGCTCTCGGGAAACATGGTGCCCATGAAATACAGGTACAAGTTTGAACACATCTGCCAGTCACGCGATTTGTGATCCTGTCACCAGCAGAGCGTCTTAAAACAAATGAGTCTGAATCTGCTGACTTGGAAGGAGAAATAACTTGGGCACCTTCACTGGCTGGGGCTCCCCAGGGGCCAGTGCCCCAAAGAACCCTAACCGGAACAAGGACTCTCTCAGGGAAAGAGTTAGAAATGTGGAATTGACCATGATTACATCAACGCTGAATGTGAAGGCTCAGTTGTCATGCTGTCCCTTACCTTGTACTCAGATCTCAACAAATGAATGTCCACAGAGGCAAAAGTAGACTTGTGATTGTTTTTATTGTGCCTATTATGAAAAACATAACAAAACTCAGGTAGCAAAGATGGCAGCTTCCAGAAATGTAAAATAAAAGGCCTCCAGGAAGTTATCTGGATACAGAGCCCCAGGAGCTCTATGGAAGCTGCACGCCAAGTGTACTCAGAGGCGAGGGTGCTGCGCTGCTGACGAGCTGGCGGAGGTGAAAGATAGAGACGTACTGAAGCCCCCGTGGATGCCCCCCGGCCCCATCCCTGAGTCATGGCAGAAATTGTTCTCCATGCAGAGTGACATTTCCTGTCTGCCTAGCTGTTTGTAAACCTGTTCTGCAATGATGACACATAGAAAAAGAAACATGTGAACTGAAATAACCCAAACACAGAAAGAAAGCCCCGCTATATCTCCAGCAGACTCTTCTAGTGACAATAGCCAATGGAGAAAAGTGGACCCTTGGTGCCACCATGGGTTAGGAACTCTTCCCATTGTCACAGAGTGCTGGTCTCCCAAGCAGACAGATGGCGATGATGACGGTGTAGACCATGTTCTTGATGACAAGGAGGAGGTAGGTGTAGTAGGCAGAGGTGTTCACGAGCTGCACCTGTCGGGGGTCTAAAAGAAGCCATCGGTTAGTTTCACACATTTCTGATGTCCTGGGTTGAAGTGACTCTCTCACCAGTACAACTGGAGAGTAAGCATCTACACCACCATCACCACTAACACCACCCCCAAGACTACTCAGAATCCAGTTTGCCGACCAAGTCTGTAAAAAACCTGTGAAATTCACTTAGAACATTCCAAAGTATTCTAAACCATGGTTGTGTTTGTAATTCATGAACCCAGGGGGGAAAAACCATTGGTGATAAATAGCTTTTAGCATTTCTTCATCCCCCGCATGTCCCTATGTAAGAATACTAGGCAATATCCATTAACCACAAACTAAATGTCTGTTGAGAACTTTGCCTAGAAAGCCTTAATCCTCTTTAATTTTGCAATAACATATGAGATTATTACTTTCATTCCCATTTTCTTATACTGAGGACAGGGAGAGGAGCAATTTGCCTGATTTCATGCAACTAGTAAGTACGAGAGGCCAGATTTCAATCTCAGCAAGCTGGTGTTTCAGGACGCATTCTCAGCTACTCTGTCATTCTGGATCTCTACATGCAATGAATACCCAAGACACCCAATGATTACGGATAAATGTAAAGTTGGATGATGATAAGGAGGATGATGACGAGTAGCCAGAGTCCAGGAGCCCCTTGATATTGGACAGGAGGACAAATCAGCAGGACTAGAGCCAATGGTCCTCATCATTTCCTTTGTGCATACGCGGGGAGAAAGGGCCAGGAACTACTACTTATACTTAGAATGTACTCACAGGTACTTATTATGTGGCTGCTAAATGAGATACCTGAAGCAAGACACTCCACATAGGGGGCCTTGTGTTTTCAATAACTGAGCTGGGTGTTATTTGTGTCATTTGTGGTTGGCTCAGAAAATGTAAATAAGCTAACCCTATTCCTGCAAATAAATAATTAAGACTGGGGTGTAAGTCTGGATTCTGGCACGCGAAGTCCTGCCATCTCACCCACCCCAGGTGTGCAGCCTGTCTCAGGGCCTTGGGTTTGGGATGTAGAGGAAGAATGAAACCTGAGTAAGTGTATGAAGTCTTGATTCATCTAGCCTGGGGCGAAGCCCGGATCTCGCTGTGTGGCATGATATAAGGGACGTAGTTAATCTCAGCTCCTTGTCCTCAAGGGCAAAATGGGAATGAAATACAGTGAGTGTTAAGAGAAATCAACAAAATGCACTGACAGTAACACGATGCCTTTTGTCCAAGAACCTCTCAGCATCATTTATTAAGTACCAGCAAGAATAGAGACTTAAAAAAAAAATCTAAAGCAACAGCATATTTTCCTCAGTTAGTAGAAACAAAGGCCACAGAAATGCATGAAGTGCGTTGTTAACAGACGTCAGAGCCCCTCACTGCACCCCTACTTTACAGGCCTCTCCTTCCCAAGCCAGCAGTTACTGTGTGAAGATGACTCCTGGGAAATGATGGACTGACTTAAATTACCACTCAGTCTATTTTGCAAGATCCTGCCATTGTGAGGCTTCTACCCGAAGCCAAAGAAGTTCAAAGTTAAGTTGATCTGGAGGAAACAATGCTATAGCCTAACATACAGGAAACAAGTACAAAACTTACCATTTTCATCTTTCAGAGAAGCTTTTGTGTAGTTAACAGCAGCGAGCTCTAAAAGAAATGAGAGCAAGTATTATTCTGTTGTTCATATCCATTATTTGACTCGTGTCTGTACTGTGGATGGTTTGATGGATGGATAGATAGATGATAGAGAGATAGAGAGATAGATAGATAGATAATAGAGAGACAGATACACAGATAGGTAGATACACGGATAGATAGAATCTGTCAACAGATAAGAAAGAACCATTACAAATAGGAGCCGACAATTCCAGAAATGTTGCTCTGGTTCTTTGTAATTCTTTGTAGATCAATTCATATACTGTATTTCGGTGCAGGAAGATGTTGAAGTTCATGAATTTTTTTTTTCTTTCTTCCTCACAACTGGGGAGTAATGTCTAAGACTACATCTTGTTTTCCCTCTGTCCTCACAGCTCCCAGCACAGTGCCTGTGGCAAAGTGGGTGTTCTGTAAATACTTGTTGAATGGAAAAACATCCAGAAACAGTGGCTACTGTAAAGTCCTGAGCACACGCCGCTCACGTGAAGCGTGGCCACCAAAACGATATCTTCCAACCAGAGGATCCACAGCAGAATCTTACACGTTGGAAGGAGGCTGGTGTAGGTCAATTTCCCATGTAAAAACGGAAGCAGCCTTACCTTTCCAAATCACACACACCCCGGTAACCGCAAGTCCCACACGTGATTTTCTAGAGTGGAGGTGTTTGTGGGCATGACAACAAGGCTAATGAAAACCAGTACCCTTAGATGATTATTCCTGTGCCAGGAACTCTGTGAAAGTTCACGTGCGTTATCTCATCTGATCCTGGTGACACTGACATGAGCTGGATTTGGAGGACTCCATGTTATGCGCAAGGAAATAGGCTTTAGAGTCAATAAGTACTTTGCTGAGAATCATACCAGTGACGGGCAGAGCTGGCACTCAGGGTCGGTGGTGGGGGGTTAGGTGAGCTACAGCATGTGGAACGTCCCTTGTACAACAATCCATACAAATCAAACCTAAGTCCACCATCGTGGACTCTCATATATCTCTTCCGGATACCCTCATTACTTTTACCAACTGACCATTTATTACAGAAGCTCAGGATCTGGGTGTACTTTCTGCAGGGATAGGATGATAGGCAAGTCACATCGATAGCTGCCTGAATATATAAAACATGAGATGAGGGTTGTATTTATCTAGAGTGTAAAAACAAAACAATACAAAAACAAACAACCAAAATAAAAAACATCCAACATACATACAAAGACAAAATTCCTTAAAAAGTACATTGACCGTGGGGCACCTGGGTGGCTCTGTCAGTTAAGCGTTCGACTTTGAATCAGGTCATGGTCTCACATCTGTGAGGTCAAGCCCCACGTCAGGCGCTGTGCTGACAGCTCAGAACCTGGAACCTGCTTTGGATTCTGGGTCTCCCTCTGTCTCTGCCCCTCCCCCACTCACGCTCTGGGTCTCTCTGTCTCTCAAAAAATGAATGAACGTTAAAATTTTTTTTACAAAAATCATTGACCGGGGGATGCAGAGAGTCATGAGGTTGTTTTGATTTATCCTTTTTCTGTTCAAATGTGTCCTTGTCCCTACACACGTGGTTCAGGTGTGCAATTGTATGCCTTCCACACAATCTAATTTTGTCACTCTTAAAAAGATGGGTTTGAGGTATAAACTGTCAGGTAAATCCCAAGAAGGAAACTGTTAGTATAATTACGTTAAATGTTAAAATATTCTCAAAAGCTGACTTTAAAATGCCTTAAATGTCTTTCTTTTCCATACAGTGGCTTTGGTCACCATACTGCACATCTGGAACTAGTATAGCACTACACGAGAACTAACTGGAATTCCAACAAAAACTTTAAAAACGATAAATAAAAATCTCTTATCATTGTGCATTGGTGAGCTACCTCACTTTGTCTCCATCTGATTCAGAAATGTCCAGCGTCTGTGCAGGACCTGGCGTCAGGTGGAAAGGGTACTGGTGTGATGTGTGCCCGAGGCTCCATACCTTTAGTGTTACAGCAGGAGCACTCGGTAAGGTCCCTCTTCTACTGGGGGTTCGAGGGCTCTCTTCCTCTGATGACGTGTCTAAAATACCTAGTCCCCAGGCTTTAAACTGTGACCAACAGGATCCTTTGCACTGTGATCTAAGAAGGCTTCCGTAACCTGGTGGTGACAGGCTTGAGCAGAAGACAGGGTAGACATACACCCTCTGGACAGGCTAGCATAGGACAGAAAGGATCAGCAGACGGTTGTACACTGAGAGAATCCCAAAAAGTTTGCAAGGTTTTCCTTCAGGCGTCTATTACTTGCCCACTAAAATAGGAGCCTTGGTCCCTGGAGATCACAGAAGATGTGCCCCAAGGGGGAAACCCACTTTTTAAAAGTGTCCTCGCCACAGGGAGGGCATCAGCCTCTCGGCAGGGAAAGGCTTCAACCCTTCCAGAAATGTACAAACAATAACCGGGGCGTGTTGACAGCCCGCACTAAGTGGCAGTGGCATGAAGTCGGGCTGCAGGTGTTCAAGGGGTCCCCAGGGAGGAGGTCTGAAGCTTCTGGAACAAAAAACAATTTTTCCAGGATTATGCACCTAGCAGGTTAGACACTCGGGGTAAGTCATTTTGTACTATTATTTAATCCTTACCACTGATGCCTGTTTATAATTTGAGTCATCTTAAATGCCTCATGGTGGGTGAAAGAGTGAAAAAACAAAACTAAAAAAAAAAAAAAAAACAAGAAAAACAGGGTTTTTCAGGGAGTCAGAAAGAACCAAGTGACCGTCTTGGTTTTCCCTCAACTCCAACTCTTTCTTGAATACACTGCCAGTTTGTTCACCTTGATTTCTCGGATTCAGAAGCACACCGGTGCCATGGTACAAGGTCATTAGGACAGCAAGTCTGGCATGAGAGGCCATCTTTTTTTTTTTTTTTTTTTGAGAACCAGAATGGACTTTATCTACAAGTGCCACAATCTTATAAATACACTGTAAAGAAAACTTAGTATGAATATTTATTTGACAATGCTCCCCGTTAACATATCAAATAAGCCAAATTAGTTTAACAAATCCTTTGGAATGTTCCAGGTTAAAGAGACTTAAGCAGACCAAAACTCCAAAGAAAACAAGCAAAAAACCACAAAACCCTTAGCCCTTTGGACAGAGAGAAAACCAAAATCTAATGCTGTATCAGCTTACTTTTGCTTTGTTTTGTTTTGTTTTTTTTGTTTTGTTTTGTTTTTGTTTTGTATTGTTTTGTTGTTTATTTGTTTGAGAGAGAGAGAGAGAGAGAGCAGGAGCAGGGGAGGGGCAGAGAGAAGGAGAGAGAGAGAGAATCCCAAGCAGGCTCCACCCTGCCAGCCTGGAGCCCAATTTGAGGCTAGAACCCAGAACCCTAAGACCATGACCTGAGCCAAAACCAAGAGGAGTCTTTTAACTGACTGAGCCACCCAGGTGCCCCGGGATCAGCTTACTTTTGCTTTGAAAATTCTTCATGCCAATATTAGTCCTGACCACACATAACATTCCTTTCCAAATATCCCATGTTTGCAAATCTTTACTAGTTTCTTTTTTACATTCAGAACTTGTCTTGATTTACCTTATTTATTTATCTATCTATCTATCTATCTATCTATTTATTTGTGTTTATTTATTTTTGAGAGAGAGAAAGAGCACAGCCCAGGAGGGGCAGAAAGGTGTGGGGACAGAGGATCCCAAGCAGGCTCCGTGCTGACAGAAGAAAGCCCAATGTAGGGCTTGAACTCACCGACCCTGAGATCATGACCTGAGCCGAAGTCTGATGCTGACCCAGCTGACCCACGCAGGCGCCCTCTGAATTTACCCTCTTTAAATGAGCCTCCCTTTAGAGAAAATTCCTTTCTTTCTTTTTCTTTCTTTCTTTCTTTCTTTCTTTCTTTCTTTCTTTCTTTTCTCAAAAAATACAACTCCATGCATCAGACTTTTCCTTACTAAAAATACACACCTTATGTTCTTTGCATTCTGGGTTGTTTCCCTTATTATTTCCAGTAGTCTTCATTAAATTTATCAGAATTCTTAACTCTTAGAAACCTTCATTTTTAACAAAAGTTAGTAAGGAAGCAGTTGTGAACTGTCAAACAGCATCCTTTGGAGTGGCGAACTTGTGAATACATTTCATAATTTCTAGAAACATCTGCTTCCTTATAAAACAATCTTTCAGTAAAGCACAAAGTACATTTACAAGCAGGCCCAAAAGTATCTTCAGTTTCTCTGCATTAAGAAAACCAAAAAGAGATAAACCTATGTTCCTTAATTAATAATTTCCTATTTATGGGGCATCTGGGTGACTCAGCCAGTTGAGCGTCCAGCTCTTGACTTTGGCTCGGGTCATGATAGTTCCTGGGTTTCAGCTCTGTGCTGGCAGTGCAGAGCCTGCTTGGGATTCTCTCTCTCCCTCTCTCTCTCTCTCTCTCTCTCTCACTCTCTGTCTCTCTTCCCCTCCCCTGCTCACGTGCTCTGTCTCTCTCTCTCTCCAAATAAATGGATAAACTTCAAAAAAAAGAAATAAAAAATAATTTCCTATTTCTTTTAAGTTTTTATTTATTTTTAAGAGAGAGACACAGAGACACAGTATGAGCAGGGGGGACAGAGGCAGAGAGAGAGGGAGACACAGAATCCGAAGCAGGCTTCAGGCTGTGTGCCATCAGCACAGAACCTGATGCGGGGCTCGAACTAATGAGGCGTGAGATCATGACCTGAGCCAAAGTCAGACGCTAAACCCACTGAGCCACCCAGATGCCCTAATAATTGACTATTTTATCACACTTGGAAATGCTCTAGATATTTAATGAATTTAACGTAATTTAACAGGTGACCTCACTCAGCAACACTTTAAGGTTTTAGTTCCCCCAAAGCTTTGGGAAACTACCACTTTATCTAAAATTTTTTATTTTATTTGTATCTATTCAATTTACTCGTTCCTAAAAGTTGAGCTGAAATTACCCATAAAAATTTTATGAGACGTGGGAAGGGATGGGTTAAATAGGCGATGGGAATAAGGAGTGCCCTCGTCCTAATGAGCACAGGGTGACCTATGAAGTGCTGAATCGCTGGATTGTACTCCTGAAACTAGAGCCACACTGCGTGCCAACTAACTGAAATGAAAATAAAAATACTAAAAAGCAAACAAACAAACAAACAAAAACGTATGAAACATCAAAGTCTGTCATTCTCCCAAGCTGTTTTTTTTAAACATTTTGTAACTGAGATCCCATCTACTTATTTGAATTTTAGTAAACCCAGGCACATGAAAATTCTAATTAATTTTCGTGCTGACAATTCTAAAAAGAGGTCTGCTTTGCTTAAACAACAACCAGACATAGGCCCGACGTGAAGTTGAAATGCGCATGGGATAGTTTCTCCCTTTCTGAGAGGTCTAGAATGCCCAGTCCTCACAAGTGTTTGTCTAAAAACCAAAGAAATATAGAGCTCTTTATAAACCAATTTTGACAATGTCTCCAGAGAGAAAAATATCTCACATTGACGACGTGTATTTGTGGACACACAGATCGCTGCAAAGACCCTGGAGTCACTGACATTTACGGAGACATTTATGGAGAAAGTGTTAAGGTTTGTATGTGTCCCTGGAATTACGAAGGACACTGAGCCAGGGTTTAGGCACAGGAGCCCTTTAGCAGTTTGTATTTTAAATTTTTTTTTTCAACGTTTTTTATTTATTTTTGGGACAGAGAGAGACAGAGCATGAACGGGGGAGGGGCAGAGAGAGAGGGAGACACAGAATCTGAAACAGGCTCCAGGCTCCGAGCCATCAGCCCAGAGCCTGACGCGGGGCTCGAACTCACAGACCGCGAGATCGTGACCTGGCTGAAGTCGGACGCTTAACCGACTGCGCCACCCAGGCGCCCCGAGCAGTTTGTATTTTAAAAAGACCTCTTTCCCTTAGTTTCCCTCAGTCCCAGGCACTTGTGGGCTGTGTTTACATTTCATGGACTTGATCAGATGGATCACTTTGAGGACAGAGAAAGAATGCAGGTTCCTGCAAGAAGGACTTTGCTTTCCTAAAGCCAACCATCTATAAGCCCTTTTCTAGAACTAGGAGAAGTGTGGGGTTGGGTGAAGGGACAGGGGAACTCTGGATTGACCCAAGAGCTGCGTTTCTAGTTCTGTTCGCATTTGTCAGGACAACTGCTCTCAGTGTCTCAGACTTGGCTGTTACTGCGTTCAGGACACAAGACTCCGTGTGCACCACCAACAATTCTCTTGGAACCTTGCTGACTTTTCTAGCAGGGGAAGTGCAGTCTGAAAGGTTGGGGGCTTGGCTCCAGGCACACCTTTCTGCCAGCCCAGCTGGGCTCTGGCCAAATAGGCCAGTTCCACAGGGTTCCAGATAAACATGCCGGCTCAACCGGGCTCTGGGCATAACCCTTGCAGCCCAAGCTGACCTGTCCTGGAAAGGAAGGCCCATTAGATCAGCAGCCCGAAGGCAAAGAGAGGGGAGCTTCGAACCAAGAGGAACTCACCTGCAGCCCTTGAAACCGGTGAGGAGGACAGTGAACTCAAAGGGCTCACAGTGACCACCCCTGTGTTTTGCCTTGTCTCCGAATGCCCCTGTGGGTCTACTTCGGATCCTCTTGCCTCCACCACAGCTGTTAAAGAACAAAAAGTCAACCAAGTAAATGTTAAAGATCCAGTAGCTGTATTCGTCAATCAATGTGTGAATCAGCATCTGATCTAGCACTTAGACCGGAGCTCCAAAGGAGGACAGGAAAGGAATATTTTAACAATAGACAGGGGGTGGAAAAAAGAAGATTATTAGCAAGGAGTCCACTGATTTAGGCAAGGTCACCTTCATGGGGAAGGAAGGGGTCAATTAGGAAAGTACCTGGTGCTGGCTAGGAAATTCCCTAGGTGACAGGTTAAAGGTTACTCTTCTGGGGGTTGCAATTGCACTGGGATTAGGTATTAAGTCTTGGTGGAGTGACTCAAGCTTTTAAGTTAAGTGTTGCCATTTTGGGACTACAGGCTTTGTTGTTTGTTTATTTGTTTAACACTCCCAGAGGACAAAGGACAAAGTCTTACCTCAGAAATATAGCAAAGCTCTTCACATGTCTTGCTATGTGTTTGTTCCCCGCTGCTTAAAAAGTGCTTGTTAACCACAGAGCAAGTACAAACTGGTTCCTTCTTATGGGCCCTCTGGGGCCCTTTTATATTAATGTTCAGGACTTGACTTCTGAGTCTAGAGAGTTCCTGGCTCACAGCCGGGCCAGGGCACATTCAGCTCTGCCCCCATTGTCAAATATGACCAGCCTCTGCACAATGGGGCTCCTTCAGGACACCATGTCTGAATCACCAGGGACCCTGGGTGATTAGGCAAAGTGTATTCGCCCTACTGTAGTGATCCTCCTGGGGACAGTGGTCCGTCCCGCCTCCCTTCCAGCCCTGGCGCACGCTCGGACGGCAGGAAGTGTTTGCTGGGCAGCATTTCCCAGGGGTAGAAAGATCCATTGTGGACAATGGGAGAATGTTTGTACACGTAACCTCACCCCTCTCCAGTTACCAAATTTCACCTTACAGTCTTATATAAAATTCAAATCTGGAACACCCAAGACCATACTAAAAACTCAGCAGCCAAATCACCATTTTTACTTGAACTACAATCCAGCTCTATCAAAGGAGCAGCATTTTGTCACCTGTAACTGTTTAAGGGTGATACTTTGAGTAGACCAGATTGAGGCGAGAGGAAGTTTGACTGTTGAGTAGAACTTCCCTAAAGATGTGAAATTTTTCTTATTTCCATATCAATAAGATCATCAAAAACACACTCTCTTTTTGAGCACTTATTGTATGCAAGGTTGCTAGGTGTTTTCATATGTATTCTCTCATTTAATCCATACAGTGGTGCTAAAAAACGTCACTGTGACCTTCATATTTTGCATGATGAAACTGAGGCAGCAAAGGCTAAGTGAGTTTTTCTTTTTCTTTTTCTTTATATCTTCCAAAGCCCATCATATTTAACTCTGTGGGGAAATATTTGGACTTTTATGCTACCATTAAAAGTAAAACATTTAGGGGCACCTGGGTGGCTCCGTCGGTTGAGTGTCCGACTTCAGCTCAGGTCATGATCTCACGGTTCATGAGTTCGAGCCCCACGTTGGGCTCTGTGCTGACATCTCAGAGCCTGGAGCCTCTTCAAATTTCTGTGTCTCCCTCACTCTCTGCCCCTCCCCGCCCCTCAGTCTCGGGCTCTCTCTCTCTCAAAAATAAATAAACATTAAGTTTGGTTTTCTTTAAAAAAAAAGGAAAAAAGTAAAACTTTCAGAAAAGATTTCTTTTTCCCTGTTTTCCATTAATTCTTGACAGGTAAGGTGTGGTATTCCCTTTGAAACAAAGGATTCAGGGAGGTTATATTCATGTGTACATGTCCATACCTTTGTTTATTGAAGGAAACAGAATCTCTTGTTCAAACCTTCTTTTATTCTTCTCCTGTTTAACGATGCATTTGTGTTCTTTGCCCATTGACTCTTCACTTACGGTCAGCCAGGTGTATTTCATGTATGTGTCCTGAGTCTTCATGGTGTTTCCCTGCTGGGACGTCAGACTTGTTTTGCCATCCTGTTCTTTCCAATCTATCTCGATAACATCAGGGAAAAAATCCTCAAGAAGAGAAAGATATGTTCCAGCCTTATGGAGTTGTACTTCAGCAATTGAAGGAAGAAAAATTGTGGGCTTGGGGAAAGTGTCTTCATCAGGATTTTTATCTGTGGGAGAAAATAGAATAGCAACCAAAACGTTATTAGAGAAATGGAAACATTGTGTGGTTGGAACCACCTAGCACATAGTTAAAAGGAAGGAAAAGTTGCCATAGAGTTAGTGCTTACCATGACCTTTAAACCACAGTGGGTTCTGAGTTGCTTCTTTTGTTACTTTCCATGGGAAAAGGGGTTCAAGAGGTTATGTAAGTTGCCCAAAGTCACAGCTATTAAGGTCACCACATGGGTTAAAATGTGGAATTTTTTGAGACAATACATGGTCACTTGTTGGAAAAGGAATCTATTTCCACCCATACTTGACAATGTATCAAGCTGACCATTTAGCTTCAAATAAGAATCCCATGCCCACTTCTGATGCTGGAGTCCTGCTTGACTTCTGATTTTATAGAACATCTCACTCTCACATCTAAACTATGCCAGGATTTTGAGTAGGACAACGTTTAAAGCTGCACCTCCAAAATATTTACATTGCTTGAATTTAAATTTTTTTAAATGATTATTTATTTTTGAGACAGAGAGAGACAGAGCACGAGCAGGGGAGGAGCAGAGAGAGAGGGAGACACAGAATCTGAAACAGGCTCCAAGCTCTGAGCTGTCAGCACAGACAAATCGCAGGGCTCAAACCCACAAACTGTGAGATCATGACCTGAGCCAAAGTCAAGTGCTTAACCCACTGAGCCACCCAGGCACCCCTACAAGTGCCTTGAATTTGGAAGCAATGTGGCAATATTTCCAAAACTGCTACTTAAAATTTATTGATTATTTTCAGAAATGCTCTTATATGAACCTTATAGTGCAAGTAATGCACTAGTCAGAATTTTGTTTTGCTTTAGAAAATGTTCACTCAAAGCACATTTTATATTGGAAATTCATTTGATGTTGACACGTGACTAAGAAGACACCGTACTTTGATGCTTAGCATCTCCCCCAAATTTGGATCTGCCCTACAAGCCTGCTGAACTTGTGTTTGTACCCATAATTTTCTTTGATTTTATCAGCTGAATAAAGTTGTATGTAACTGGCATAATGTTAACAGAGTATCTTGCACACATAATGTGAAAATATGTAATGAAACATCATAGTTGTCAAGGGCATGTCACTTGAGGACTGGAATGTTCCTTGCTTATACATTGATTGTTAATTAATCATTGAAATGATAAAGACTAGAACCCTTCCAGTTTGATTTCCAACTGAAACACAAACGTTAACACATTTTCTCTTTGGGCTAGTTTGGAGTTAGAATAATAGTTTTGTGGACAATTTCCGAAGAAAAGAAGAATTTTATTTCTTCCTTGAGAAAAAAAGGAAAAATATTCTTGAAAATTTCTGCGAATGCTACAAACCTCCTGATTTTTATACAAAATCAGTAAGCAAACAGTGAGTTTTTTATTCATGCTATACATAGAATTAGATCATAATGTGGTTGTTTTAAACTTGTACATCTTACTTGTGCTGCAAATATATATATTTTATTGATTATAATAGTAAGAAAGTCTACATTTCTCCAACCATGTATGTTGTTTTTAATTTTAAAAGTTTGTTATATTAGAGAAGACTAATTTTTCAAAGTACATGATATTTACATCATTTTTGCCTCTAGTCAATACACTAAAGAATCTAGTTTTCATCTTAGGAACTTGGTTTTTTATAGGATTACTTCTGATTCATCATTGTAAAGAACCTGAAAATCAAAGATGAATATGGAAAATTTCTGGATGGAAAAATACGATGCTTATCTCCTGTCCTTTTTCCTCAGCTAGATCCTGAAGTTTCATTCTTTTCCGGATAGAGGGAATCTTGAACTTCCATAATTTTCTCAACTGAGCATTAAATAGTATACTTGATTATATAAGATTAGTGCCTATATGTTGGGTAATTATATTACATGCTTTTTCTTTCAATATTCTTTTTAAGCTTACTAACAGTTTTTTTTTATGGCCACAATCATTTTATTGATGCATAAAAGAGAAACCAGTTTACAAAATAAATAAGTTTGTCCAGTGCATTTGTGCACATTCAAAGTTAAAAAAATTTTGGGTGTAAATTGTCTGAGTTGTATCTATTTTATTGATATGAAGCAGTATGAATTCTATATAAATTAACCAAATACAACCACATTTTCAATTAAGTGTGGTATTTCAAACCTGCATATTCATATTGACTCCAAATTTCTCATTTTATTCAACTATATTTCTTTTATTAAATAATTATTTAAAGCTATTTCATATGTAAATATGAATTTCAAATTTATGACATTTCTAAGTGCATTTAAAAGCCCTACGTCTATCTATAACTATGTTTCTATGTACATTGTAACTATATTTTCAACCTTTGTTTTTCTACTATTATAAGCATGAAGCCCAAACCTGTTGAAGTTAGAGGTAATATAAATTAAGATAAATAAGTTTTAAAGTACATAGAAGAACTACAAAAATACAATCTTAATTTCATTTTTGTGGCCCAGTGAGGGACAAATCCAGTAAACAGGTACAAATCCCTCTAAATTCAAGTTATTTGTCTATCAGTGGACAGCAAGGGAACTTCCCATTGGAGCAGTTACAAGTACAGCTGACTCCTCTGGAGAATTTCTGCTTTGTCAGTATGATTGGCTACAGACCACCCGCCATAGTGGATACAATTCTCCCATTAGGTGTGAAAAGGGGGAACTTCTACCAGCACCTATTATATTTTGCGTGATGTGCCATGTAATTTATCCCCAGTCTCATTTAATTCTCATGTGACTCCTGCTGAATGCCTCCTGTTATCCCACCTGATGGATGAGGAAACTGAGGGCAGAGAATAATCGCCAAATTCACATAAGCAGTACGTGGTAGAGATAGGGCTCCAGGTCAGCCTGGGGCAAATCCTGGGCTCTCTGACTACACCCTTTCACCGTCAGGAAAGGAAATGTGTCAACTCACAAAGCATATCTGTCATGATCTACTTCATTCTTGGACCAAACCCTTTTGTGACAGTTACACACAATGTACACGAACACTTTATACAAGTCCACACGAACACAAGGTCTGATCCTATTACAATATTTGCACAATGTTGTCTATGCTGACCTTTGCTGTGAGGATTGATACTAAAATCTCTCCTAAGATTTCCACCACCAAACATGCTATGGAAATGAGAAAGTATATTATTATCATTATCATGATTATTAACAATTTCTTTAGATGAATTGTGTGCTCCAACATGACATTTTAATCGCATGGGACCACATCTTTCTTACTAATGGGAATACAGTACTCGAGGTAATGATTGGGTCTAGGTAAATCAAGCATGGAGACTCATTCCTTCGTTTGCACCCCACTTTGCTCTACTATGTCTCGATTCACTCAGCCATCGTCACTGGAATGTGCCTTTGACACACCAGTTAATAGGCAATCGCTTGTCTTATCCACTGCATTTCCAGTGTTAAGAAAGTCAAAGGAACATTGGCTAAAGCCTAGTAACATGCGGTCAGTTCATGGAACTGCTTCACCTGTGTGGTCCAAAGCAAATTCCAAGCTTTCACCAGAAATTTCTACCTCAAACCGCCTTCCTTCTAATCATGCCCCAAATTTTGCTTGAATCTCCTACAGTGGGCCTTCCAGACAAATGACTACATCAATGGTCGGTTACCCGCTCCTCCAAGCCTCCTATTGTCACGTTAGATCCCTAGACTATCACCTGCCTGACCTTGTCTGCTGAAGGTCACCATCTGTGAATGACATTAAATGTCACTGTGCCCATAGTAATGATGCCGCGGTAGCATGAAAGGCTTTGTTGAAAAACCACTCCTTCCATCTTATAAAATGGATGTGGAAGGCAATGCCTGCTATTTCACTTCATAGTCCCCCTAAAGGACGCATGCGTCGAAAGTTTTTTCTAATTTTATGATTTCAAAGACATATGAAGTTTTGGTATACTTCATTTTATCAGATAATACAAAGTATGTGTCCACCACAATTTCTCCCACCTTTGAACATAAAGTTTTCCCATTTCTTGCTAGATCATCCCAGGCCTTTTTCTTCTGCTTTCCTTCGTGTCTGGTCTTCTATTTTTATTTCATGGCCTAACTGTACTTGTGTCTTTTATTTGATGCCTTCTCAAATAGTCGTTGGAAAGAGACAGTATAAATAAATGAGAAATCGTTTGTGCATTCAGCCTCAGGGCTTCAGAGCTTAAGAAGGTCTAACTCAGAGATCACATGAAAAATGAAAGAAGAAGTTTCCAAATCCCTCTCTGTGATACAAACGCAAAACGTGTGGAATTCAACCACCCTGAAATGCCAGAGAAGAAGGTGAAGCTTTCGTTCCCAACATCATCCCTCACGAAAGAGGGGTTGTCTTATGTTTCAGTCCTGGGCCACTTATTAAAAGAGGCTCTTCTAGTCCATTCAACTTTGATCCAACAATACTACTTGGACAAGATACAAACCTGAAATAAACTTGATGAGACTAGTTTTGGAAGTCGCACTGGTAAAAGACAATAAGCAGTTTAATGTGGATTTAGTAAATACGACTTGGGACTAAAGACTCTATACTTCATGCTTCTGTCTCACACACATAGAAAGACAGTATAAATGAAAAGAATGCTTTTATTTTGTAAGTGGCTAAATTGTCTCTTCCAATAAAATATTCAGGGATATCATTATCTGGGAATCCCAAAACAGACACTCAGACCTTGCAATGACTCAGAAATTTGCTCTAAAGTATACATTTTAGATGCGTGTGAATACTTTGATTAAAATTTTCAATAAAATGTGAGAGCAGAAATAAGCAGTATTCCCAAATGGTATTTATAATGATATAATTTTTAATCTGCAGTATAATCCAAATAAGACATTAAATATTATAAGTGAATATTTAACTCTATATGGATATTATTATAATTTTACATATTCAAGTTGTAAAACCTGTCCTTTTTATATCTCATTTTCCACTGAAAAGTGAGAGATCACCTTATGTTCAGGCTAACAATATTTGAAGTGATGCTTACTACATTCTAGGCATTTTTAGAATCATGCAACGATGAGTCTTAGAAATTAAAGGTATTCTGCCAATACTGACCAATTGTTCTAAAATGACCTGTAGACTAAATCATAACTGATACATTTCCTGTACTCCTGATTCACAAAGTCCTCCACTGGTGATAATTTGAATTCTATACAATTGAATTTTTAAAATTTTTTTAAAAATTTATTTATTTTTGAGAGACAGAGTGCAAGCAGGAGAGGGGGCAGAGAGGGGGAGACACAGAATCTAAAGCAGGCTCTGGGCTCTGAGCTGTCAGCACAGAGCCCGACACGGGGCTTGAATTCACAAACTGTGAGCTCATGACCTGAGCCAAAGTCTGCTGCTCAACTGACTGACCCACACAGGCACACCAGTATTGACTTTTTTTTTAATCACTGACCCTGTCCCAACTGATGTGGTAGCTATAATTTCATTTAGTCTTCAAAACAAGCCACTCGAGATGTTTTTTTACATTGACAGAATGAATGGATGGAAATATAGCAAATGTTAACAGTAATATATGTCACTATACAATTTTTATTTCTTCTCTTTTCCTTTTTTCTCCACAATGGCCATGTACTATTTTTTATCATTTTAAGAAAGCAACGGCCAGCTAATTAAAATTTATTTGCTAAAGGATGATTATTCAGAAGTTGATAGATCCAGAATCAAAGCCCATATTTTCCTCTGCATCACACTTTCCCACAAAACTTTAAGGACCTCATGAATTATTATATCTCTGTCACCATTATTTAATCAGACTGTTAGAATTTATATTGCAGTCAGATGGAAAAAAAGAGGACAAGAAGGTTGCTTTTCAACTTATGAATTCATTTGTGTCTCTGATCACAACCACTAAGGAAACCAAAATATATCATTACTTTCATGATTTCATTGTTTTACCAGCATTGTGAAAATTCTTTAAAAGCTTGTAGGTGACCACACCTAGCAGTATAGAAACATCCTTGGGAGGCGTTTTCCCTCATCTGGGCAAAATTTCATGTCTAAGACTAATGAAGAAAGAACACATTTACTAGTCTGAATTTAGAAAAAAACAAACAGAGAAACCAGCTCATGACATTATGGATATGTTTGCACAGTTAAATGTGTCCATACCTGATATGAATCACCTTCTGACAAAATGACAAGTTTAGCAATTTTTTGTTCATTCTTTTCCATTGGTTGCTTCTAGATCAAATGAATAAGTTACACAAATTTCTTTACAAACCTTTCAATGCAGAAATTCCAGAGGGACCTAACTAACATCCCTACCCCTCAGGGACCCCCAGTTGCTCTAGCAAGTTAGCTCCTTGTCAATGTCGCCCACGCAAGCTCAGGTGGCAACTACCCCCAAGGACTGGGACACAGTCACCTACCTCTCCAAGGATCCCGCTGCCATTTGTGACCAAACTGGGGGTGAATCCGAGAATTCTGAGCCGGCACCAGCACCTAGCCTGCAGCCCCTGCATCCCCTGCCTCCCCTCCCTACGTTATACGGAAGAATGAAAGAATATTTACCTGTGACCCTGAGCAGTGTGCCAGCACCAAATGCTTTGTAAGCCCAGCCATACCCAGCCCACTGTCTGAAAAGCTTTTACAGAAATCTCCCTTTGGGGGCACCTGGGTGGCTCAGTGGGTAAGTATCAGACTCTTGATACCAGTGAAGGTCATGATCTCAGAGTTCAGGAGCGGAGCCCCACTTCAAGCTCTGTGCTGACAGCTCAGAACCTGCTTGGGATTCTCTCTCTCCCTCTCTCTCACTCTGCCCCTCCCCACCCCATAAAGAAATTAACTTAAAAAGAAAAAGAAATCTCCCTTTGCACCTCTTTACAAATTGTGCCTTTATTTTTTTCAATATTTATATAAGTATATAAAAATGGGCCCTGATAGCATTAAACAAGGATGATTCTCAAGCAAAATCACATTGTATATGAACTTAGTCAAGAATGGATGAACTGACCCCTCTCTGCCTGGACAGTTTGGTTCTGTCTTTCCCATCTTATGAGTAATAATACAAATTATGAGCTTATGAGTTAAGCATTCAACTGAAGAGTCGATTTGAAAGTTAGGCTATAGAAAATTAAATATTCATATTTAAAATAAAGCTTAATGCTCCTAATACCATAGAATGGCCTAGACCATGCTCTATGGAACAAACAAGTCTTTATTGCGTCCCAAATTTTGCCATAGTACCTAGCCATGTGAATTTAGGAAAATAACTGAACTTCTCTAAGCCTCAGTTTCCCCAACAGTGATATTAAAATAAGAGGGTCTCCTGGGCAGGGCTGTTGAGGACTGAGATAAGGCACTGTAACTAGTCAGCATGGTACATGGCTCTCAGTAAATAGTAGCTAATATTATTATTCTTTTTACTCAGATGGTTTGGGGCCCCCTTATCAAATGTTCCACTAAACAAAATGTATGGATTTTATAAGCAATAAGTATTACAGAAAGTAAGAAAGCAAAAGGGCTCATGAACCTAAGACATTCTGTGTCTCCGGTGGCCACATGCTGAAAAACAGGGGCCCAAGAAGTCACAATCGAGAATATTTGTCCACTAGACTGCAAGCTTTTGGAGCATTGGGACTACGTCTTGTGCCCCGTTTATCTCTAGCGTCCAGCCTAGACACTGTCTTCAGTAAATGTTTGCTGAGACAATACATGAACAAACAAGAATATTGAACCATGAAGATAGATTCTTTTCTTGGACTGTAGAACTGAAATAGTTTACCGAGCTCACAAATTCCATTACCCTGGGCAATCTTGGCACAGTATCACATGATTACAATTGCACAAATCTTGACTAATCTCTGCCTACCCTCTAAGAAGCTAAAGTAATAAGACTATGTTGATTTACTGAAGTTCTATAGTCATTTACTGCATTTCCTGCAAGAGCTAAATTTTTGCACTGCTGTTGAAGAGGAGATCAAAAGCAATCATGTGGGTTTTGCAGGTTAATAGAGGAGCACTGTTAATACTAAAGGTACTTAATCAAAGTGTTTCTCACTTAAAGACCCACAAAAAAAAAACCTCACCTTGAACCAATAATTTACATAAATAGTTTACAGACACAGGCTTACAAATATTTTAATTTCAAGCCTGCATCTGTACTTTTATGTGTATATTTTGTAAAAGTAGATTTTCAATCTGCTTGCAAGCAGGGAAGGAAAGAAACCCATTCCTTTGGAAATAAAACAAAAGTAGTTTTGTTTCCATCTATAGTGACCCGTAGCTCCAAAACTGCTGTCCATGTGCTGAGGTGATCCTACATTGTCTTTCCTAAAAAACCTCTATCAGTTTTTCATTCACAGGATCAAAACAGGACAAAGTTACTTACCGGGAGGAGTTACTATGAGCCTAGTTCCTTCTGTAGATATCTTGATCCATCACACTGGTTAGAGGTTATCACACTAGTTCGAGTTTCCTCAAAAATGTCAGCCTTCTCCTGAGCCTCATGGCATGACCAGCAGGTAGGAACCTTGTCCTGGCAATTGATCTTCTGGATTCCCCTGGAAGTCCTTGAATATAGGCTTCATGGCATTTCATATTTTCTATGTTTTCCTCAGATTAATTGACACAAATGTCTGCTTTCCATGGAGGCAATAATCACAGAAAAGTGCTCATAGAAAAAGGAAACCAGAAAAGCAAATGAAAAAAAGAAAGAGAGAAAGAAAGAAAGAAGGAAAGAAAGAAAGAAAGAAAGAAAGAAAGAAAGAAAGAAAGAAAGAAAGAAAGAAAGAAAAGGAAGAGATCAGGGCCAAGTGGTCAACCAACGACTTTTCTAAATTACTAGGAAAAGTGTTCAGGGAATTAAGAGGTTTTGATTTCCAGGTGTTCAAGTGTGTGAAACCGCTCAGAGAACGCATCAAAGGAAATCCCTTCTGTTCTCATAAACACCAGGCCTGCTCCGTTAGCAACTGGGGACTGTATTTCTGAAAGAGGATACGTTTTATTAACTGAAAATGCAAATATGCCAACAGAAAGATCTTCCTTGAAGAAACTTGGAGAAAAAGGGTTAAAGATGAGATAAAAATGCCCACGAACGTTTTACCAAGACCAGTCACTCTTTCCATTGTTGTGTGTGAAGTTCTGATCTCTTCTTTCCTGAAAAAGGGACATAAATATTTTCGTGGAGTGTAAATGAATCTAGCAGCTAAAGGTGCAATATGAATATCATTTTCTCTTCAGCTGGTTTCAGTTCACTTTATATTCTGAGCAACTCCACGTGTCATTGAAGCATCTTTTCGTGTCTGAACCTATGAACCGTTTATCTCTGTCACTTCAGAGTTTCCTGAACCGGTGCAAATTTCTGAATCTCTTTCTGTCTCAAAATCCTCATCTGAAAATAGATGTGATAAAAATTCCTATCTCAAAAGTCAATGCATATTAAATAGGTGAATGTATTTCAGTTTTCTATTAACTGCTAACACAGGTTCTGGAATCTAGTAAAGTTTTGGTAATGATTAGCTCTTATTAGTACTGCTATCGTTTTTCAAATTTAACATTCCATACGGCCAACCATGAGTATTTGCCCCAAACTTCCATGGTGAAAATGCTTTTGTGACCATTCTTGCGTAGGAACCTGGAAAATTAGTCAAACATTATTAGCACTTCAGTTTTCTGCATTTCTTCTCCACATTCCTCGTTTTCTCCAACCTTTCTTCACCTAAGTGTTTGCTTGCTTTTATGATTTTCATACGGTTTTCTCTAAATGTTTGTGTGCATTAAAACTTGAAGCATTTCCGCCTAAAACTTAAGTGTCGCTCTGTCACATACCACGTGGAGCTGATGTGAACTCCAGCTTGCATCCTCTTGAGAAAAATAGAAAGGAAGAAGCCAGGATGGCTGGATTTTCCTCCTGAGGCAACTGGCCCATCTTCCCTGCTTTCCAATGACTGCCATTTCTGAAGTGATCAACACTAGGCAGTTTCATGTTGAGGAGGTAGAGAGGGGTAGACCAGAAGGCAATGGCCTACAACTAAGAGGACTGATTCTTCCTCAGGAAGACAGTGTGTTCTGGGAAGGAGAAGGAGAAGAGAAGGCAGCCATTATCATTCTGGAGCGAGGTTCCCTACACCGTCATCACTGCTGGGCGTTTCCTTACGGACCCTGTGTGTGTGCATGGACATGTGTGTGCATGCGTGTGCCTGTGTGTGCTCGTGTGTGCATGTGTCCCTATGTGAGTGTGTGTGCGTGTGTGTGAAAGGGTGGCAGTTGTGAGGAGTGTGTCTAATTGGGGGAGCCCACACTTTCAACTGAATTTACCTAAGGAATACTGAGAAACCGTATTTGGAAGGTCTCCTTCCGATGGTGAGAATGCATTCATTGTTTCACCAAGGCACATAAGGTGGGGATTCCTTGGACACAGCAGAAGGGTTCAGATGTCAGGAACCAAGAAGGGGGATGAATCACCACTTCAGACACATTCCTGGAAAATGTGTCTTGTCTTCATTAATTATTTCAAACAGGGAAGAAAACAAAGGCAAAATTTATCTTTTAATTCATTATTTTAAAACTTTCGGAAAAAAATAGGTATTTCATTTTCTTATTTCTCATAAAATTGCTCACAATACTGAATTATTCTTATGTGAGGGGCACTTTGCTACAAATATGCTCATTTAATCCTCTCATTTAATCCTCACAAAGCCTACTAAGGGGGTGCTTTATTTCTTTATTTCTTTATTTCTTTATTATTTATTATTTATTTATTATTATTTCCAATCTTTCAGATGGGAAAAAGGAGGCTTTTGACATACAAGGCATTTGATCAAAGGTCTGATGTGAGTAAGTGGCAGAACAGTAATTTACAGCAGAGGATCTGTATCTGGAACCCATGTTCTTAAACGGCAGACTTTATTTCTTCCATATACACTTATGAGAACATAATAGATTACATGCCACTCTGTAATAATAATGTGTCTACATGTATATGCACACAGGTATGTATGTGTCTGTGTGTACGTATGTCTCTCAAGGCTCTAGAATGCACGGTTGAGGATTCATCACAGGAAGTACCCTGAATGTGCTTGCTCAGTACTGCTCCCTAAGATTCATCTATTCACACATCCGTTCAGCGAGTGGGTACCGAGGCTGCATTACCCACCAGGCACGCGCAGACCCTGGCGAGGTCACAGAACCGCACACAAGGGTTCTCCTCCGGGCACTTGTATCCCAGCAGCACCAGCCTCCGTCTGCCTTGGTGTGGCGCAGCACCTGGCCCTCGAGTCCCGTCTGGGACCGCAGTCGCCTGCCCTCCCTCCATCCCAGTCCCCTCGTCATGCGGCCTGTGTCACCCAGACTCCCTGGAAATCTCAGGACGAATTGCTGAGGGTCCCTGACTCACTAGGCTGTTCTCCACAAGCCCAGACAACGGCTGTCATCAGGAGGCAACGGGAAGCTGGCACAGGAGGCTGCCGTCCTGCAGGTGCACCTGGTGGCCGTCTGCTTCTTTTCCTCTTGATTCTAGAACTGAGGTACCTGTCAGGGAGCACGGGGAGGGGCTGAGGCTGAGGCTGGGACGGGGGCTGAGGTTGCCCACGTGCAAAAGGACCAGAACTGAAGAGAGGGCTTGGGGCCGACTTGCTGGCTTCTCTCATACTTGGTACCCATTTGTCCATGGCTCCATCTACTCTGTTCTATGGACTTTGTAAAAAGAATCACAGTGGAGGAGACAGGGTGTCTCAGTGCTGCCAGTTTATTGTTCTCATCTAACTCCTCTCAGCCAGTGTTACAAGAGGCCAAGTTTTATCAGATGCTCCAGAACCTGGTTCATTTTTGTTGGTACCGATATGGCTAAGGTGGAGGATGCATGCTGAGTACTGTACGTAAATGTATTTATCCTTTGTTCCTCCTGTGGATAGAGATACTTCTGGTTGTCATGTTGGCTACTAACCACAAAGAGAGACAGAGACAGGGAGACAGAGAGACAGAGAGAGAGAGCACATAAAACAGACTTTTCCTCAAAATATCCAGAGGAGGCATTAAGTAATTTCTTAAGGTTCTCACATAATCTGAACAGATATAGGAACAAACTCATTCGCTCAGAGAAAAGTGACAGGTGGTTGCTGGTAAGTGGCCATGTGTCTACCCAGGCTTTGCCTCAAAGCACAAGGTGGAACCTGAGAACCCTGATGGCCAGAAGCTCAGATCAGTGTAAGGTGTGTGACGGCTGGTGTCAGGGAAGGAAATTGTGGGTCAAACCTAGGCCACCTTGCAATGCAATTTCTGAGGTTTCTGATCTGTCTGGAGAATATTCGTCAGGCTGTGGCAACAACATCCCATCAGTCCATTTCCAGATAGGTAGGCAGGAGTCAGTGTAAACACACCTAGATGATAAAGACAGAGACTTGGCTATGTAGATAGTGATGGAGTCAGAGACAGAGACGGGGACAGAGACAGAGATGGAGACAGAGACAGAGACGGAGATGAAAATAAAGATACAGAGACACAGATGTAGGCACAGGTATATCTTGTGCAGAGACAAACTGTTAAAAGTGCCTTGAGGCAGATTTTTCTAATTAATTATCTCAAATATTTTTTGCTAAGGAATGGAGACAGAAGTGAGATTAAAGGAAATGCTGATAATTACTACCGATAATTACTCAGGGCTGCACGCTAAGCATTTGGATTTCTAATCTCATAACCTCACACCATCCCTAGGGGTGGGTGCTGGCATCTCTGCTCCACAGAAGAAGGTTCTGGAGAAGCTCCAGCTCACTTCCTCCTCTCACTGCACCCCCTTGGGTTACCAGGGTCTATGCAAATGTAGGCTTTTGTGGTTGTTGTTGTTGTTGTTGTTTTACTACATTCCCTATGACTGTTTCTCTCAAGGCTCTGAAGGGTAAAATTTGGTTCCTAGATTCAAATAATAGTATTTTCGTTGGTTCTTTGACGATTCTTTTTGGAGGCTAGTTTATCTTTTTCAGCTCAGGAAGCTTCATGGACTAAGTTGTTTTGAAAACTCTGTACCTTGTCCACACCACTCTATGTAGTTACTTCCTCCTGCACAGGGTCTCCCATAGCACAGAAGCCTCCTTTTTACTAATTAAAACACGGCACAAGCTAGGCAGAAAATTAGAAAAAGGCACTTTTTCCAGGCTCACACAGCCCTGCTCCAGGTACAGGGCGGGGAGGGCTCGGGATGGATTGTGGTCCCCACTGGTGCGCCCTCCCCCCTCACACAGGCACCTTGAGCAGGGCGCAGTGGTTACAGCAAACCCAGACTACACCTCTGGTGTACACCTCTGGCAGGGGATGGGAGCGTCGTCATTGCTGAACTCACACATGTCATCTTTTCCTCCTTCTGATGCTGGAGGAGGCACTAAGCTTACCAACTGAAGACAGTTTCCTCTGGTTTAGAACAGCCCCTTTCAGGCTAGTTCTGTCTCCTTTGTCCCGTTCCTCATCCTTCTGTCTCCCTGCCTCCTGCTCACCCCAGGATGCCATCACTGCACCCGGGAGGAGAGTTAGTTCTCACAGTCTCCCTGCCGCCCTCTTCCAGCCCTTGGCCCTGCTCTCTGGATTCAGCCTCTTTCTCTGAATTGTCCTGTGCAGTAACCAGCCCCAAATCCACCCCTACCAACTCACAGCACGCCTTGGGATGCAAAGTTCCCACCTGCCACTTCTCATCCAAAGCCTGGCTGCTGCCTCCTGTGGTCCTCTCAGCGCCCTGACCCTCTCACAGATGCTAAGAAGCATTTGGGTTTCACAGATGCTAAGAAGCGTTTGGGTCCCAGCCCGTGGGGACAGTCAGGGCTGGTTTGGGCTGGTCTGTGCTGATGTCTCCACTGTTGGTGGTGTTCCTCCAGGGCCATGTTCCAGAAGCTTGACATCAGCCAGATGTTCTCACGTTCTCCCTCCATGTGCTTTGGGTTTCTGTGGAATTTTTTATCCTCCCTTGGATAAGACCCCCAGAGACAGGGAACCAGAAAATACATTCTCTTACTGTCTCCCCAACACATCACATCACATCCCAGCGCCAAGTGCTAGCCCTTCTCTGACCTGCATGCGAACTTGGCCAACTGAACACCCCCACTTTTCTGCATCTAGAACTTCTAGTGAAACTCTGTGTTCCCAGTTTGCCAGGCTTACCCATAAATCTATAAATGAGAGACTTGAAATATAGGGGAAAAAAAACGACCATTTTTTTTTTTCATTTTATTCTGACTTTCAAGCTCACTAGCTCATGATTAATTTTAAAAAATGAGCTTGGGGGCGCCTGGGTGGCTCAGTCACTTAAGCTTTCGACTTCAGCTCAGGTCATGATCGCACAGTTGGTGGGTTTGAGCCCTGTGTCAGGCTCCAGGCTGACAGCTCAGAGCCTGGAGCCTGCATCAGATTCTGTGTCTCCCTCTCTCTGCCCACCCCACTCGCACACACACACACACACACACACACACACGTGCACGCACACACACACACACTCTCTCTGTCTCTCGTAGAAATAAATAAATAAATAAATAAATAAATATTTTAAAAACTCTTTAACAGAAAAAAATGAGCTTGTTCTGGGCACAGCTTCACTTTCATGGAACTAATTCTCATGGTTTTCCCTAAACAGAGGAAGGACTCCCAGTGACATAATGCACGTCTGAGAAGAAAACTCTACCAGCTAAAAATTTCCAAAATATCATCCTCATTGCACATTTTGGTTGTTTACTTAATTCTGACTGTGAGGTTTTAAGTCTTCTCCATGTAGTTGACCTATTATACTTTCTGCTAAAGCAAGTTTACAGAACAAAGAAGATATGTGATTTTTCTTACCCTTTTTTACTCTTCTAGCAGACTGGGTTCCGGGACAAACTGTCTGAAAAAGTAAGTCTTCCAGATGTGTGCCCACTGTGACTCCTTAACCGTGGCTTCACGAGTGACCCTCATACTGTCCTCCCCAGGCCCTGCTGGGCGGGGCAGCAGGTCTGGGACAACACATATTTGCTCACAAATGCCAGAGTATGTTCTTGTAAAGTTAAGAGCACTAAGAGAGTTCAAAGTGACCCAACAATACATTGAAACAACTTAGACTGTTTCTTCTCTAAAATCTTCTCTAAAAACCAATTCTTCCCTCCCTGAAAGAAGTACATTTGAAGAATGTTCATGATGATCACAAGAACTCGTGGACAGACCCAACATCCAGCACTTTATCTGGCAGCCAATGGAGCAACGTGGATACGAATTCAAATTTGTTCACTGTCAGCGCCTTCAGATTGAGCTTTTCACAATTGCTGAAAATCTCTGGGCACCTAACTTCTCTCTGAGATAATCACAGCATTTCAACATACACTGTCTCCAAACAGGAATGCAAGTCAATAGGAAATTATGTCAACCCAGACACCTGGGGCAGGGTTAGGGACATCTGTGTGGGTACATTGATAACCATGAGACTCCCTTTCCTCTCTCCTCTGATAACGAGGTATCACATAACAAGTATGTAAAGTGCTTCATACTGTGCCTAGGAGTACACATAGGAGTTCTCAGCAAAAAATACCTGTCATTAAAATCTTATCAGAATCACATTATATTTGTTAATTTTCAAAAAGAAACTAATTCTTTTTCTTGGCCAAGCAAAGAAAAGCAATCAAAGAAATCTGTTGACCTGTGGGCTACAAACGCTAATTCTGCCACTTTCAGAATATAACTGCAGATTTTGGTAATCAGTCTGTAACTTCAATTTAGAAGTTAAAAGAAAAGACAACAGAACCACAGTAGATAGGAAGGGTCAGTTTGTGATCGAAACGATTATATGTCGACCTAAAGGTGGCAAGGGAGAAGAGGAAGGAAGGACAGAAAAGGTAGATCAATTATAACAAAGGTGAGAGGCTAGGTTGTAGTTGACATTGTGAAGGTGGAAGACAATTCTCTGGTCTCTTTTAATAAGATTTGGGATGGTTTCACTGCTGTACAATTATTTATTCTGTTAAAGGACGTCAGGAACACAGACTTGGGTTCATCATAATATTGTGTCGAAAAGCACTGTAATCATGTATCTACACAGATATCTCTGTAAGTTATTAATTTTGTTCTACTTAGCTGATGACGATTTACTTCATAACTCGACAAATACCTGGAATCCCTGATCTAACTGAAGAACGACAGCATTACAAATAATCTACATGCTCCTCTCTGCTACGTTCATCAACTAGAAAAGCACATCCTGTTCTGTTAGGGATGGGACCTTGGTGGTTTTGCAGAAAGTGAAATGAAAGGAACTAAACTCTCCTGAGTCTCCAACTTGCGTTATTTACTTGGAGGCAAATATAACCCACTTATCTGTCTGCTTGATTTCATTCTTTTGCTCCAGTCCATATGGACTGTCCGCCTCTCTTTACCTCGCCCTGGGCATTACGAGGTGGACCCTCATGGACCACATGGGTGGGTTTCCTTATTCTCTGGTTGTTGTTTGGAAGCAGTCAGTGGAAGCATCAGGAGGAGGCTGGGAGGTGGGAGCAGAGTGAGCTCAGGGTTCCCTCCCTGAAGGGGGTCTGCATCTTCGCAGGGGCCAACAGATAGTGCCATCTACACCAGAGACAGAGGGTTATGCTCAGGAAAACACAGGTGCGAGTGGAAGTGGCCATTCCCTTTTATACCAACTAACCCACAGGAGGCATTTATTTCTTCTCTTCCAGGACCCTATATCCAAAGGCTTGGACGTCCATCCTAGTGCCTGAAAAAAATGCTTCTGTCAGGGGACATGGTGATGCTTCTTTGAACTTCAGCTTCCATTGACCAACAGTCAATGCATATCAGAGCAAAGATGCCCATTAGCATAATCCCTGGGGACTGGGGCACAGAGCAGGGGGAGAGAAACATGGCGTGTTGATCTTGGGGAAGAAACAGGTTTCACAGAATCCATGCTTAGTGCCCCACAACATCCACCCTTGTCCTGTTACTGGGAGAGAAATCTGTACCCCCAAAGTGGAGACACACAGAGTCCTACTTGAAAGGCTCTCTTCTTCTCAGTCTCCAGATGAAGAACACGCGAGGGCAATTTTCTAGTAACCTTCCATGAAGGCTAGGAGATCGTGTTTCAGGCAATAAAAGTGCCCAAGAACGTTGCTGAAGGAAACCAGTGTTGCGTGCGACAGTGTGTGTGCTTCTGCTGGGACCATCTCACTCCTGCCTCTGCATCTGGACAAAAGTGACATAAGGAAACCAAAGAAGTTACAGCACAGCGTTAATGAGAAGACTATTTGTGCCACTGTCTGTAGTACTTGGTGTCTGTCCTCCACGGGGGAAAAGACACACTCAGCCCAAGTACCTACTCCGATTCTCCAAGAACGGACCTGGTCTCTAAGTAGGCCGATGGAGTCAGTGGGGATCCAAAGAGAAAACCGGATTTTGTTTTGTAACAGAGGCAAAAGTTGTTGTTCGAGAAGAGGGGACAAAAATGATCATGACACAGCCCGTTTCAGGCCTTTCTAACCATCGGATGTCACATGTCCTGTCTACGTGTTCAGTAATATGCAAGATTTTTAATATTAAGTAACACATGAATTGTTTTCAAAAATACATCTTAAAATAAAATTCAAAAGCAATGCAAGTTTGCTACGTGACAAATCAGGGTATAGAAATGACATCGTAAAAACTATCATGATCCCAATGTTTAGCAGTGACCCCTCCTAAGTTATGCCCTTTCCTCTACCCGGGGCTGTGTCCCTGAACCCATTCTGGGGGTGAACCATAAAAAGCACCCAAAAAAATAGTCAACATGGATTTCCAGGTGTACCTAGAAATCTTTAGAAGTGTGATTTCTAGGAGATGACTCTGAGGTAACAGACATGACTCTTCCACAGTACTGGTGGGTGTGAGCATTTGGTATTGGATATTATAACTAGGAAAATTGTGACTTTTGAGGTGTTCTTGGACTTTATTCAGCACTGATTTGAAATTATAATGTTGCTTCTATTACTCAAAAGCATTGCGTCTCACCCATCTCAGGAATGAAACAAATGAGTTGAGCCCAAATCATCAGGATTTTTCAAGCAGCCATCTATGCAAAGTCTTTTACCCTTGAGGTAATGTGAGCCCATCAGTATATTCAAAATATGAATCTCACTTCAACAGAGATAGAGGCCCTACTATACTCAGTCCTATATACTCCAATAAGATATTTTTAGTATTTTCATGAATCAGCCTTGAAACAACCTTGTAATGAATAATCTTTACTTAAGGCAGAGCTGGTTGGCCTTTACTATGTGTGGTCAAAGTGTCCTGGGTGAAGTTCACCTTAGCCAAAAGGAGAAGGGCAGGAGGAGGAAATGACTCCAAACATAGATTTGTTTCTTCCTCCACATAGTGGGTATTTCCTCCCTGTACAAGGCCATTGTCCTCTCAGGCTGTACATCAAAAGCACAATGGATCCACGTGGAAAACTGAGATTGACATGGACTTGGGATCACTTCTCATGAGAGTGTCTTCATATTTATCTCACTTCTCTCTAACTAAACTATAATAACCAGATCTCAGAGTCACCCCTCTGTGGAGTCAGGCACTGAGAAGGTGCAGCAAGACGAGAGGGTTCGGTTGTATTAGGAAATGGGGAGGACAAATGAGGGGACCACCCCCAAGAGGGAGGGAAGGTGACTTTCTGCCCCCTCAAACCCTCCCCCCCTCACACACTTCCTGCACTTGCTGGAGGCCTTAACCTTGACCCGGGACTTCAGTAGAGGGTCCAGATGTTGTTTGGGCTCCTTCACAGACAAGCATGTCTTAAATATAAATCTTCATCCACAAAAACAGAAGCTAATCGAGATGGAGGAAGATTTAGCAAATCTGAGAAACCAATTTACTTCCAATCATTTAGACTTCCCTTTCATTAATCATTTTTGCCAATGCTATTATGTCATATAAAGTTGGAATTTTCAATTGAAAATGCATTTAATTCAGCTAGACCTCCTCAGAGAGCTTTATCTTCCCCCACACAGCAGGGTCTTTCTGTTTGGGGCTGGAGAATCAGTAAATAGCTTTTCTTTTCCTTAATTTCTCTTCTTTCTTTTTTCTTTTTTTTTTTTTCTTTTGGTCAAGAGGTTGACTAGCTTTATTAGAAGTTAGTGAACATAAAGATATATTTTTGGTATAATTTTGCTTTAATACAAAAATCAGTCACACATTGTAGCAGTTAAACCTCCTCACTTTACAGATGAGAGAACAGAGGTCCAGGGAAGCTGGTCCCCAAATCCCATATGGAGTCACTTTCAAGGAGAAGAGGAAGGCGGAGGGCCCGGGGTCTCGTCCAGGGCTGATGCATGCACCTGCCCTGAGGATCATTTCCCCCACAGGAGAGTGAGCGCCAGGCATGGGTGAGGGTGCTGCAAAGTCAGCCACACTGTTTCCTGGGCTTCTGATCAAGGAGTCTCTCTCTCTGCACAGGAACCAGCGGTGGGCGGGGCGGCAACTTAGAAACTGGAGTCAGGAGCTGCCTTCCAGTCTCGGCTTGCACCCATTTTGTGCGGAATCCCCAGAGTCTCTCGGCCTTGAAATTATTTGCACGATATTTTATTCCCGCATTCTTCATTGGAGATGGTCAGATTCTTAAATCACCAGTCCACCACAGTTCTATTCAACAGAAATAAATGTATTTGAGACACAATTTGAAGGAATAATTAAACATTTGCAAACTGCTCCATTAAAAAAAGTTAAAGAAACAAGTACAATTTAAGACTATTTTTATTTAGTGCAATATACCCAAAGTTTTATTTCAATATGCATCTTTTTTTTTATGCTCTCCACAATATGATTTGTATGCTACACAAGCAGCCCATCGCAGCGTGGACTAGTGCACTGGCTACATTTCTAGTGCTCAGTAGCCACATGAGGCTGGTGCCTGGTGCTCGTGGCTGCTGCCTTGAGCAGCTCAGATCCTGCTCCAGATGCTCCAGAAACACCTCCTTGGAAGATCTTTAGAAAAGTGCCTCGGGGGTGGGGGGTGGGGGGGGCTGGGTGGCTCAGGTTGCTAAGCATCCTACTTGGCTCAGATCATGATCTCATGGTTGGTGAGTTCGAGCTCCGCCTGTCTCTGCTGTCAGCACAGAGCCCCTCTCTTGCTCTGCCCCTCGCTGGATCATGCTCAGTGTCTCTCCCTCTCTCTCCTTCTTTCTCTCAAGAATAAACATTAGAAAAAAAAAAAAAAGTGCCTCCAGACTGGACAGCTCCCTGGTTCTGCACGCTGCCCACCAGGGGCTCCTTAGCCTTCTGGGTTATACGCAATGGACCCGCAGAGGGGTCGTGAGTGTCAGGGGTACTGACTGTTGACCCCAGGAAGCCCCAGGGACCCAACAACCCTGGGAGGTCCGGGCCTGGAGCACACTGGGAGAGCGAGACTTTTTGCTCAGGGAGCAGAGCAGCGCGCGGGGCTGTGAGCTTCCCAGGCAGCACAGTAGTACACGCCCTCGTCGCTCTTCTGCAGCTTCTTCACTGACAGTTCACAGCTGTTGCTTTCCTTGCCTTTCTTGGCATCGATTTTGTCCGCTTTCAAGCCCCCATACCTCTGCACATACAACCTTGACATGTCCAGCATGAGGATCCTCTTGGGGGCAGTCCCCTCCTGGTGGAGGTACCAGTGGATGTAGCTGACGGAGGCGCTGGCTTGGCAGGACAGGGTGGTCGAGCTGCCCACACGCCCCACGGCCACAGCCTGCTGAGTCAGACTGATTGCTGCCACGCCACCTGCAAGGGGGACAGTGGTGAGACGGAGAAAGATAGGAGCCTCAGCTCACCCCGCACCAGGGTCACCCCACACCAGGGAAGGAGTTGGGACCTACCTGGAAACAGGAGAGCACACAGGAGGGCGAGGTAACCCAGCATGGTTCTGCTTCCCTGCTGGTGGGGAGAAGCCCAGGGTGACCTCCCAGCTGTACCTGCTGGACGGAGACTGACTGGATAGGTGGCAGAGGGCAGGTTAAGGTCTGAGCTCTGCTTCCCAGAGGCACCTGCAGGCACTGGTGAGAGAGAGGCGGGAGGGAGGGGAGAGGGAGGAGCCAGAGGGCAGGGACAGGTCTGACCACAAGGGGGAGAGGGACCACCAGTGGTCGAGGTGCTAAGAAACACTGAAGAACTTTGGTGCAGTAAGAGCACCACTAATAATAGCAATTTTTGATTGGACATTGACTTTGCTTGAGCAGAGCACTAATAGGTTTCTGCTCAGTATCTCTTCCAAGGCTACATGCCTAAGGCGAATCAGGTGGGATGACAGCTGGGTCTGGCTGGAGACAAATCCCAAGCCTCAAATGGCCACTTGGCACTCACAGAGCAATGGGGGCATGGCCTGCCCAGGGACGATGGGGGCAAGCAGAGTAGCAATGCCCGCCTAAAAGGCACCGCCCCCCCCCCCCCCCAGCTGGCACTGGAGCATTGTCCCGAGGTGGCATCAGAAGAGTAAATGCCCTCACGTAACACGATAGCTGTGCAGTCGTGGGCGAGCTGTTTCTCCTCCTTTTCCTCATCTGTCAAAAGGGACCTCGTTCGTTTGCAGGCAGACTGAACAGGAAATGTGAGCAAAGTGTGTAGCCTGTCCCAGGTGCATAGACAATGCTCAGGAAATGTGGGGACGGGAGTTTCACCTCAACACTAGTCTGGGTGCCGTAGATGATTTCTGGGATCCCCAGAGTGCAAAATTATAGGGAATATTATTGTTGTGGAAGACAGGGGCATGTGTGAATGTGTGAGTGTGTGTGTGTGTGTGTGTGTGTGTGTGCGTGGCCAAAGGCAGAAGTCTGCGTTGACCCAAGTGGGGTGCTGACCAGGGGGCGGGACCAGGTCCTGAGGTTCCAGGGTCAGATCCTCAGAAATGGAAAAGGCAGGGCCTCCTGAAAGGGCAGCTGAGGAATGTGTCTGAAATGAAATTTTGAGAGATAAAGGGAGCATTGACTTCGACTGAAATGAAGCTTCCCTTTCAGTTATGCCAGGTATACCAGGGCCTCCTGGGTGTAGTTATGATAAATAGTGATGCTAATTATAGCCTGACCTCCTGGAGGGAGAGGGCAGTGAGGACATCAATTAAGGGGACTTGGCTGGGCTGGAGGGCTGGGTCCTGCAGCACCCATGACCAGACCCAGCTCCCGTGCTCCTCTTCCTGGTTAAAACTGGAGGGCAGACATGCTGAGCTATAACCGGGATTCAAAGCTAAAGTGTCCCAAAATGCAGGCTTTGAGGTTGTGCTGAGATGGTGAGGTGTTGAGTAGATGCTCTGCTAAAAGAATATTCCAGGCCCATCATTCAGACCCTCAGCAGGTATCTAGGGCAGCTGTGCTAAAGTGTTAAGTGGAACAGAGAGTGACAATGGGGGAGACATCTGACCAGCAAAACGGCAGGTGGAAAGAGTCTCAATATAGAAGGTGAGCAGTGTGGGTGGTGACAAATTGGGCGACATTTTTCTTCCTCCTTTCCCTATTTCCTAAATTTTCACTGATAGGAAAATCTTACTTTGGGGGAGAAAATCTACAGCCTTTTATTCTTTTATTTAAACAAGTTTTATTTCACATTATCAGCATTCAAAAGTCTGTTTCTCTCAATGTTACCATTTTTGTTCAAATACTTCTCAAATTGAAGGCTCAGGAACTGTGGCCATGACCAGCCTTACTGTTTAATGAAGTCTGTCGCAAACCTCCAGCCAAATACTCTCTTGGGAGAACAATTTAGTTTGTAGAATGTGATGTCCTCTATTCAAAGAAGGATAACCCATGGATTGGGGAATTCAGTGCCAGAGATTGGGCCAAGTTGGTTGCTTTATAAATAAATACGATCAGCCTGAATTAAGTACAATGTAATTCTTATAAGCATTTATTCCTCATAACATGTCAAGGTAGTTATAACAACCCCATTTGACAGATCAGCTATTGGAATCTTAAAATGTTTCACTACTTAAGGTTACATAAGTAATGGAGTCTTGATTCAAACCCTACTCTAAGAAATTCCAAAACCCGTCACACCCTCCATTCCTTATACATACAACTGCATGTATATGTATGTAATTTCTTTTAATTATAAAGACTATGGAGTCATGAAGAAAAATTCAGAGAGAATGCAGAACCCAAGAACTACTCTCACATGCCAATAAGCAAAGAGCATAAGTTATTTTTTTTTTATTTTTTTTAACGTTCATTCATTTTTTTGATAGAGAGAGACAGAGCACGAGCGGGGGAGGGGAAGAGAGCGAGGGAAACGGAGAATCTGAAGCAGGCTCCAGGCTCTGAGCTGTCAGCACAGAGCCCGACGCGGGGCTCAAACTCACGGACAGTGAGATCATGACCTGTGCCAAAGTCAGACACTTAACTGACTGAGCCACCCAGGCGCCCCCAGAACATAAGTTATTCTTGAAGAGCAGTCATGCATTTAACAGTGCTGGACCTCAGAACACTACAGAAATTCTTCTAGTACTTGTGAATTAATACCTCCTTTCCTTTTGTTAGAGACTAATTTTTTTTTTTAGTTTTTTTTTTTTTTTAACGTTTATTTATTTTTGAGACAGAGAGAGACAGAGCATGAACGGGGGAGGGTCAGAGAGAGAGGGAGACACAGAATCTGAAACAGGCCCCAGGCTCTGAGCAGTCAGCACAGAGCCCGACGTGGGGCTTGAACTCACGGACAGTGAGATCATGACCTGAGCGAAGTTGGACACTTAACCGACTGAGCCACCCAGGCGCCCGGAGACTAATTTTCTGAAGGTCATAACAGAAATCATTGGTGCATTAAATAATAACAACCACGCTTTTTTAAATGTCAAGCATTGTACATCTTGATTCCTTCCTTGAATAAAGTAGGGGTTCTTCATCCCATTCTGCAGATGAGTCAGAGGCTTAGGGGGAGTAAGTACATACTTGAGATTGTCTAGCTAAGAGCACAGCAAGAACTAACTTCAAGACCTTCAGGTTAAGGAAGCACGTGCCCCAGGAAACCTGCTTGGATGTTTGTGATTCAGGGATTAATTTCTGTCCTCAATGAGCTGTTGCTTCAAATGTAATCTGTGATCTTGTTCTACTTCCTATTTTCAAGAAGGAGCTTCCTGCATAAAATCTATGGTAGTTTGCTTGTTACTTACACTGACATCTAGCACCCCCTGCTGGCCATTTCAGGTATGACCCACACCTTCTACAACGTAGTGGAGCCCAGGTAAGTGGTCTCTTCAGCAAATACTCAGCTTAGTGAGTGGAACAACCGGAAATACTAAGCAGGAAAGCTGTTTTTCCAATTGTGTACTCAGTGTGCTTGGGGCTCCTCTTTGCAAGACCCCCGTTTCCCCGGCCTCAAATGAGAGGATTGACTGATATGCTTGGTGTCTTATGTACTTGTGAAAACTACAGAGAATTGCTTGTGAATAATGTGTATTTACATCTATATAAATGGAATCGCATTCTTGTCAATCCATCTGTCCATCTGTCCATCCACTAGGCTCACTGCTCCTCTGTGCTGCTCCTTCTGCCGCTGGTTGCAGCCACTGCATGAATCCCTCCACCGCCAGTGACAGGCACTTGTCCTGTTGCTCATACTGGCTGTCACCAGCGAGGCTGGCACCCACACCTCAGGGTCTCTGCATGCTGGGAGTCGCGTTTCCCTGGGAGCGTCATCCCGGGGTTGCGGCTGCCAGGAAATACACATACACCTTGTCTCTACTGTGCTTATTATCTGACATCATAGTTTTTACCAACCTGATGGCCACCAAACAGGATCACATTGTTTCAGCAGGTTATTGCCCTGGGCCACTGGTGAGGAAGCTGAGGGTCTCTGTTTATACCTGGCACCCACTGAAGTCTGTCCCTTGGACACTTTGCTGTTCGTGCCCTTTGGGCGCAGCAGAAAGGAGGCCGGTGGCAGAGGCTACAGCACCCAGAGGGGCCAGGCTGCCCACGGCCGGGCCCACTTTTCCTGGCCGTGTGACCGGACCCGGTTCTCTTGCGCTGAATCTCAGCTTCCTCGTCTGCGAAAAGGGAAATCAGCCCACACCTCACAGGTTGATGAGGATTAAATAATTTAATACACGTGGAACACTTAGGAGAGTGTCTGGCAAATCAAGATTGCTATTATTATATTTCCTATTAACACTGATTTATACTCTTACAAATACAAGTAAATACAAATATGCATAATACAAATATTATTTTAATACATTCTTACAAATGTATTATAAATGCAAAAATAGATAAAATGATAGGCACTTTAAATTATCAAAATTAATTAAGATTACAGCAATTGTTATTAACTACCTGTTGAGTTGTACAAATTTGGGTCTCTTAGATAATTATCCTTTCTGAGGTTTAGCTGTTATAAAGAGCCTCAGCTAATCTATCAAATGTCTCAACTTTGTCTAAAGCACTTACTAAACGAAGAGTCTCAACTTTGTGGTCAAACTTTGTTTGACCATTTACTTCGTGTACTTTGGACTCCTGGTCAAGAAAACTTGTTCTTCTCTGATACCCTAAAAGCCTTCTATCATTTCCTGTTATATTCAGTTTGAGATTTTCCTCCACGCTGATCCTGGCGTCGGTGTGTCTGGACATCTCTGAACTCATCAATCACTCAGTCTCTCGTGTATTTGCTCCTCGCACTTGTACATAAGGTCCCTGCAGCAGAGTCCGAACACAGGGAAGGTCGGTGGGGACTTTAGCGGTTACCGGGGACACGAAGACTGAATTGTACTGTTTCTACATTGAATGCAATAAGGAACCCGGATGGGCGCTGGCGGAGACGTGAACTGGGGGGGGGGGGGGGGGGGATGATATTCACCCCATGAGCTTATGAGCTTACGTTGAGTGCAGAGGTAGGTAAGGAAAACAAGAGTAATCAAATGAAAGACATTAAGAATTCTCTTGTATAAACATTGGGCTAATGACTGGGCTTTTCTATTCTATATTATCTATTAATTTTACATACCTATAAATATAACATATCGGGAAAAACCTGACCGAAACTGAGGCTGTTGTGAGAAGACATTGCTGATTATGAAGTTTGTCAGATTTTTGGTGATACATGGACGTTAGTACTAAATTGCAAGAATGTCAGCCTGTAAATTTAGTGTCTGAATGTAAAATGCGTCCTCTTCCAAGTGGCTCACTCTGGCTGGCGTGGTGGGGGGGGGGGGGGGGGGGGACAGGGTGGTGATTTGCGAACACATACTAACTCTGCACTCTGTTTATTCTTACTGAGCTTGACACCCATGTCCCCTGACCTCCATGTGGGCTACTGTGGTCAGCTGTCACATTGCTAGGATCCTGGTTGGGGGAAGGAAGGACAAGGCCCAGGTCCCGTGGAATTGTCTCTGGGCTCCCCAACCACCAGGGGGAGCCCTGGCTCTGTATTCCAGGGGTCCCTCCTGTGGGGAGAGGTCTTTGCAGGTTGGACCTTGTGGGGGACAAACCTGAGTGTCCCAGCACACCAGCCTGCTAGACCGAGGGAGGTGGGTCGCTGACCTGTTAGACTGAGGGAGGAGGGGTAGCATGAGTAGCCAGTCAGGGATGGGCACCACGGAGAAGCCCACTTTGGTCCAGTCTGCATTTAGGGGCTGAAGACAGTGAACTGGGGGGGGGGGGGGGGGGGGGGGGGGGCTTTAATCCTTCTGAAGTGTTCTTGGGTAAATTACCAACTATAGAGTCACCGAATGTTTCAGTAGATCCGAAACCCAATTTTTCAGATTTTTAATAAAAATTTTAAAAAGAATGGAGACATCACTGCTGAAGATACCACTCAATCTTGATTTTAAAAAAACAGCTTATTAGGTATAGTTTGCATAGCATCAAATTAGTCCATTATAAATGTGTGATTGCAGTTCTTAGTAAATTATACTCCTTTTTTAAAAATTTTTTATGCTTTTATTTATTTTTGAGACAGAGAGAGACAGAGCATGAGCAAGGGAGGGTCAGAGAGAGAGGGAGACATAGAATCTGAAGCAGGCTCCAGGCTCTGAGCTGTCAGCACAGAGCCCGTCGTGGGGCTTGAACTCACGGAGTATGAGATCATGACCTGAGCTGAAGTCGGATGCTCAACTGAACCACCCAGGTGCCCTGAGTAAATTATACTTCTTAAACTAAGTCACAGCACAATTGCAGAGCAATTTTCTCATCCAGATAGTGTCTTTGTTTCCACATAATCCTTGCTCCTACTTCCAGTCCTACATCAACCACCGATTGGCTTCCTGTTTTGTAAATTTGCACTTTCTAGACAATAAATATAAATTAAATCATACAATGTGAACGTGTAGTTTTTTACATCTGGCTGCTACTTAGCATAATGTTTTTGAGGGTCATTCATGTTGCATGCATAAGTAGTTTGTCCCTTTGTATTGCTGAATACCAGTCCACTGAGTGGATGACAGCATTTTGACAATCCACCAGTGGATGAACATCGAAATTATAGCCAATTTTTGCTATTATGATTAACCTGCAATAAACTTTGACCCTCATGTCTTTGTGCGGACTTTTGTTTTCATATTTCTTTTTTTTGGGGGGGGGGGAGGGGAGGGGAGGAAGTGCAAGCAGGGTAGGAGCAGAGAGAAGGGGACAGAGGATCCCAAGCAGGCTCTACACCAACAGCCTGACAGCAGCGAGCGGGATGCGGGACTCAAAGGACCACAAGATCCTGACCTGAGCTGAAGTCAGACTCTCAACTGACTGAGCCACCCAGGTGCCGCTGTTGTTGTTTGTCTTAGACAGATTTCTAGCAGAGGATTTCCTGGGTCTTTGGTGAGTTTCTATTTAATTTTTAAGTAGTTGCCAAAATGCTCTACAAAGTTGCTGTCCATGTTCCATTCCCTCCAGCAGCGTCTAAGTTATTTCTCCTTGGTATCTGTATCTATATCTATATCTATATCTATATCATCTATATCTATATCTATATCTATATCTATATCTCCATTTGTAAGACCTGCCTTACATCACTATTAAATTATGCAAAGCATACATGTTATGTATTAATTAAATGTTTGGCTTTATTTAGCACTCTCAAATAATTCCAAGACATTCCGGCTTCTTGTGGCTCAAGTGCCATTAACTTGACAGGTGGGGAGTAAGCCCAGAAACAGGAAGACGTGGTAAGACCATCTTCCTTAGACTCCTGTCCAAGTGGGAAGGCATTTCATCTGCCCCCGTGTGTCTACAGCAGTGGAATAGGTTGGAAAGGGAAGCCTTCCAACAGCCATACTCTAATCTACTTATGTCACACAAATTTCACCTGAACTGTGTGACATTTATGAGGCTAAGATGTGGGACACAATCTTTTCTTAAGATTCTCTGCTGTTCATTCTCATGGACCAGATTTGTTCTGGCTCTAATGCAGCATTTTCAGGAAAAGAAAATGTCCTATTCGAGGTGTGTTATCTCGCAAGAGGAAAGCAGCTGTGAGGCAGGCTGTTTCCTTTGCCTATGAGGATGCTCTGTCCCTAACCTGCTCCCCGGTCTTCCAACGACCACTTTTTTTTCTCTTCCCTGAAGGTGAGACTAGGACACACTCCTTATAAAAATGGTTGGAGAACAAGAATCAAAGAAACGGTCCTTCAAAATATTTGGCCAAATCAGTGTCGACAGCTTCATTTGTCCCCTACTCATTTTGTGTTTGTAATTTCACATTATTGTGGCCATACCGTCCATATATTTATTCACTGGTTTAAACATTATAATCTAAAAGTAATGAAGTCAGTTTGTTGCAAAAACTTTGGAATATCCAGGCATCATTGAAGTCATCTGGTTATTTTCTTCTTGTCTTTCTGATTTTCACCTATGGATTTGGGTTTTTATTTTTATAAATATATTCCAAAAGCATATAAAATGTTTTCACTGCATATTTACTTTTGCTTCACAGGTGAGCATTTTCCATGATGTGTAAACTACACACATAATTTTAAGTGAATGCTGATTATTTCATGGACATAAAATAATTATTTAACTTTTCTTCTGCTCTCAGACATTTAGATTTTCTTCTATTTTTTGGAAGGCTAAGGTACATAATGGAAAAGAAGTATTAGTTTTTTGTCAGAGATGTTTCCTCAGGAATTAACTACAGGGTGTAACGACAGGGTCAAATGTGCATTTGTGCAGGTCAGATCAGCTCCGTCTGGGCTTGTTCTAAGAATGGACCTAGTGACAGAAGTGCCATCAAGAGGGCTGGGGGAACCTGAAGCTTAACCAGAAAGAGCATCTTATGGTGGAGAAAGGGGTGAGGAATGTCTGCAGATTCTGGACTTTGGACTCAAATCTCAGCAACTCAGTGGTGTGGTCAGATTTAGATTCCCCTGTCTCAGGAGTGGAGTCACATATATAACAGGCCCACAGATGATGCCTAAGCTGGATGTCAGTGTATAATTTACCCTGAGCTGAACCAATAGCATGTGGCCCATGTTCATGGAAGCCAAAGCTCACCCAGAAGTTTGCTCTCAAGCACGGAAGAAGGGAAATGAAATCTATGGTGAGAATGTGCAGTAGGTCAAACCTTGAAAGCCTAAAGCAGCAGCCTCAACAACAGAGTTTTGTTTCTCCAAGGACTGGTCAGATGGGGTCTCAGGACTGGGCCCCCTCTCTGTACCATGCTCCGGTGGGGTGGGGGTGGGGACACTTACTCTTGTGTTCACATTGCTGAACAACCCTCCTCTGCTGGACCCCCATCCCACCTAGCTGATGTGCCTGTCTTCTATTAAGCTTGCTCTAATGAAGCTCAACTCTACAGTCATCTGTCCTGTAGAGGGACTTAGATGAGTCAATATATGACATTCAATTACACAGTCGACTCGGAGCTTCCCTATGTCTGTGTTCTTGTGAGGATAGAAGCACCTCTGTTGTGATGACCTCAGTCTACCTGCGCTCATAGGTTCATGGGCACTGGTCTTCTGGAAACCTGTCTACACCAAGAAATGAGACTGAAAAATAGGAGCCTCAATAAATCACATGCCATGGAAAAGTACAGATCCTTCGAGGATGTCACAATTACCTAGGGCTACAAGAAGTCTGCGTGCTGTGTCCTTCAGAATACTGTCATTGGACCGGACTGAAGTTTCAATGTCTCAACTGTCCTGGTCATACGATTCCGAAGTCATGAAGCCACTACTTGGAATGAACTATTTATAAAATAGGGGAACCCCTCATCCACAGAGTAAGAGTATATTTGACAGCAAACGCATACGTGTGCAGATGGATATTTTCGTTCCATTAGCTGTGGCCTTCTGGAAGTGAGCAAACTTGGCTGTGGTTTAACTGCCCTTATTTTATCTGACAAAACCTACTACCCCTTGCACAGTCCCAACCAGTGAGGGCCGGTTTGACTTCAAGCATTTTCCATGAATCAACCACATTTGACAGAGCACATAGACCAGAAAAACCCTGAGAAAACAAAACACCAGCCCCTTCCTGCCCCCCACACTGTCCCCTGCACCACCGCCCTCCCCCTCTCTGCACCTGCCAGTCCAGGGCTGCCCAGGTTGGGTTGGGGAAGGGAGGGGCTGAGGATTGGAAACCACAGGGGACACTGGCTAGGAGTGCCCGGCACTGAAATCAGCCCACACGGCTTTCAGTCATTTGCTAGTTTCCCTTGTCTGCCTCTGTGCTTTCCACACGCAGAAACAGTTCCAGATCTCTAAGTAGAGGCCCAGGTATTTGCCCTAAAGAGGTCTGGTCAAATTCCCGAGAATCAAGTAGATGGAAATTAAATTTCCTCTTCCTTGTATCTGGTGGGTCTTGTGTTGTTTCCCCTTGGGAACCTGTATTTGGTCTCCAAAGCCACCTGCGTCACAGAAACTGAAGCTGATTGCAAATAAACAAAAAAAAAAATCCTTTCCAATTTTAAATGAGGCATTGTTTTTGTTCTAATATATGCAAGCTTTTACTGTAAGTGCATTCATTACCGAAAATAGAAAATATACATTTAGTTTTTTACCCACTTACCACACACTGAACATTTTGCTTTATATTCATGTTTGTAGAAATATTTACATGTGTGTGTGTGTGTGTGTGTGTGTGTGTGTGTGTACACGTGAGTGCATGTTCTCTATTATTTCTAAAGTGGAGTTGCCAACAGTAGATGCTGATACTGTCGGGGACTTGCATGTATGTACTAATATCTCAGCTCATCCACACGACTCCTGGAGACGTGTCACTGTAAGCCCATTTTACAGATGAGAAAATTAAGGCACAGAGAGTTCTAATAGCTATAGACCCGAGATTTAAACCCAGGCTCCTGGGATTCAGAGTCCAAGCATTTAAACCCTCCAGCACTCTCCCTTTCCCGTGTTACTGCAGCTCTCATGGGGTTCTTGTGACATCAGGGAACACGGTGCACATGAGACACTGGTCCAGGTCTGACACCGGTGCCCTGAGCAAGCCCCACAGGCTTGCAACTTATTAAACTGTCACCAGGGGAGAGTCTTAAACTAAATAAGTCTGAAACTGCTCACCTTTCAAGGAGAAATGACTTGGGCACCTTCACTGTTTGTGGTTCCCCTGGGGCCAGTGCCCCCAAAGAAGGCATCACAAGGACTATCTTAGGGAAAGAATTAGAGATGTGGAATTGACCATGAGTACATCAATGCTGAATGTGAAGGCTCAGTTGTCATGCTGTCCATGGCCTTGTACTCAGGTCTCACCAAATAAATGTCCACAGAGGCGAAAGTAGACTTGTGATTGCTTTTATTAGGCCTGTTATGAAAAATAGCACAAAGGTCAGGTAGCAAGGAGGAAGACTTCCAGAAATGTAAAATAAAAGGACTGCAGGCAGTTATCTGGATACAGAGCCCCAGGGGCCGCTATGGAAGCTGCACGCCGGCTGTATTCAGAGGCGAGGGTGCTGAGTGGCTGATGGGCTGGTGGACATGATGGAGAGAGCAGTGCTGACGCCCCTGTGGGTTCCCCCGGCCCCGCCCCTGAGTCATGGCAGAAATTGTTCTCCATGCAGTGACATTTCCTGTCTGCCTAGCTGTTTGTAAACCTGTTCTGCAATGATGACACATAGAAAAAGAAACATGTGAACTGAAATAACCCAAACGCAGAAAGAAAGCCTCTCTAGATCCTCAACAGACTCTTTTAGTGACAATAGTCAAGGAGAAAAGTGGACCCTTGGTGCCACCATGGGTTAGGAACTCTTCCCATTGTCACAGAGTGCTGGTCCCCCAAGCAGACAGATGGTGATGATGACGGTGTAGACCATGCTCTTGACGACGAGGACGACGTACGTGTAGTAGGCAGAGGTGTTCGCGAGCTGCACCTGCCGGGGGTCTAAAAGAAGCCATCAGTTAGTTTCACCTGTTCTTTGGAAAAGCAAGGACTTAGTTTGGGAGCTGGGTCACAACACACATTTCTGATGTCCTGGGTTAAAGTGACTCTCTCACCAGTACAACTGGAGAGTAAACATCTACACCACCATCACCACTAACACCACCCCCAAGACTACTCAGAATCCGGTTTGCAGACCAAGTTAGTAAAAAAACAAAAACAAAAACAAAACAAAAAAAAACCTTTAAAATTCACTTAGAACATTCCAAAGTATTAAAAAATAGGTTGTGTTTAGAATGAGTGAGTCCAATGGGGAAAAACAAGCATTGGTAATAAATAGCTTCTAGCATTTCTTCATTCCCCCATGTCCCCAGGTAAGAATAATAGGCAATATCCATTAACCACAACTTAAATGTTACTTGAGAACTGTGCATGTGAAGCCCTAATTGTATTTAATTTTTAATAACAGATGAGGTTATTATTTTCGTTCCCATTCTCACATAAACCGAGGACAGAGAGAGAAGCAATTTGCCTGATTTCATGCAACTAGTAAGTACGAGAGGCCAGATTTCAATCCCAGCAACCTGATGTTTCAGGACGCATTCTCAGCTACTCTGTAATTGTGGATCTCTACATGCAATGAATACCCAAGACACTCAATGATTATGGATAAATGTAAAGTGGGATGATGATAAGGAGGATGATAACGAGTAGCCAGAGTCCAGGAGCCCCTTGATATTGGACAGGAGGACAAATCAGCAGGACTAGAGCCAATGGTCCTCATCATTTCCTTTGTGCATATGTGTGGAGAAAGAGCCAGGAACTACTACTTATACTTAGAATGTACTCACAAGTACTTATTATGTAGCAGCTAAATGAGATACCCTAAGCTAGACATCCCACATGCGGGGCCTTATGTTCTCCATAACTGAGCTGGGTGTTATTTGTGTCATTTGTGGTTGGCTCAGAAAATGCAAATAATCTACCCATATTTCTGCAAATAATAATTAAAGACTAGGGTTTAAGTCTGGATTCTGGCACACGAAGTCCTGCCATCACACCCCCTCCCCTGTGCAGCCTGTCTCAGGGCCTTGGCTTTGGGATTTAGAGGAAAAATAAAAATTGAGTAAGTATATGAACTCTTGATTCAGATGATCTGGGTTGAAGCCCCAGATCTTGCTGTGTCGCAGGGCACAAGGGACTTAGCTAATTTTAGTTCACTGTCCTCATTTGTAATGTGAGAACAAAATACTTCCTAGTGAGTATTAACAGAATTAAACAAAACCCATTCAAAGTACACACAACGCCTTCTGTACAAGAACCTCTCAGTATCAGTTCATATTATTAACTACCAACAAATACAAAGATTTAAAAAAAAAACTCTAAAAGCTACTTGATACCATGTTTTCCTCAGTTCGTAGAAACAAAGACCACAGAAACGAATGAAATCCATTGTTGAAAGACTTCAGAGCCCCTCACTGCACCCCTACTTTATAGTCCTCTCATTCCCAAGCCAGAATTTACTGTGTGAAGGCGACTCCTGGGAAATGATGGAGACTTCAGCTGTCACTAAGTCTATTTGGCAAGATCCAACCATTGTGATATTTCTCCTTGAAGCCAGGGAAGTTCAAAAGTTAAGTTGATCAGAAGGTAAATGCTGTAGCATAACAAAAAGACAAACATAGAAGAACTTACCATTTTCATCCTTCAGAGAAGCTTTTGTGTAGTTAATAGTGACAAGCTCTAAAAGAAATGAAAGCAAGTATTATTCCGTTGTTCATATCCATTCTTTGACACGAGTCTGTGTCGTGGATAGTTTGATGGATGGATAGCGAGAGAGACAGACAGACAGGCAGATAGCATCTGTCAGCAGACTGGAGACAGCCATTACAAATAGGAGCCCCACAATTCCAGAAAAGCGTGCTCTGATTCTTTGTGACTGAGCAGATCACTTCATATATGATATATTTCTGCACATGGATACATTGAAGTTCGTGATTTTTTTTTCTTTTTTTCTCACAACTGGAGGATAATATCTAAGATTATCTTGTTTTCCTTCTGGGCTCACAGCTCCTAACACAGTGCCTGCGGCAAAGCAGGTGTTCTGTAAATACTTGTCGAAAGGAAAACCAACCAGAAACAGTGGCTGCTGTAAAGTCCTGAGCACACACTGCTCACATGAAGTGTGGCCACCAAAACGATATCGTCCAACCCGAGAATCCACAGCAGAATCTTACACGTTGGAAGGAGGCTGGTGTAGGTCAATTTCCCATGTAAAAACGGAAGCAGCCTTACCTTTCCAAATCACGCACACCCCGGTAACCGCAAGTCCCGCACATGATTTTCCAGAGTGGAGGTGTTTGTGGACATGACAACAAGGCTAATGAAAGCCATTACCCTTAGATGATTATTCCTGTGCCAGGCACTCTGTGAAAGTTCACGTGCGTTATCTCATCTGATCCTGGTGACACTGACATGAGCTGGATTTGGAGGACTCCATGTTACGCGTAGGATTTAGAGTCTCTAAGTACCTTGCTGAGAATCATACCAGTGATGGGCAGAGCTGGCACTCAGGGTCAGTGGTGGGGGGTTAGGAGAGCTACAGCATGTGGAACGCCCCTTGTACAACAATCCATACAAATTGAACACAACTCCACCATTGTGGACTCTCAGACATCATCTCTCCCAGACATAATCACCACTCTTAGCTAATGACCATTTTATTACACAGACTCAGGATCCCAGCGCACTTCTTTGCTGGGACGGGAACTTGCAGGCCAACACATATCAGTATCAGCTCTCTGAATATATGAAACCTAAGGTGAGAGTTGTATTTATCTACTGTGAACACAAAACAAAACAAATCAAAATAAAAACCACCCAGCACACATACAATTTTATGCACTCCGCACAACCTAATTTTGGGCACTCTTAAAAAAAACAGGTTTGAGGTTTAAACTTTCGGGTGAATTCCAAGAAGGAAAATGTTAGCGTCATATGTTAGAGGTTAAAATATCCTCAAGAGTTGACTTTAAAGTGCCCTAAATGTCTCTTTCTTTTCCATACAGTGACTTGAATCATACTGTGCACCTGAAACTAATAGAGTGTTCTATGTTAACTAACTGAAATTAAAATAAAAGCTTTTTAAAAAGATAAGTAAAAATCTCTTATCATCATGCATTGATTAAAGTAAAGACAGTAAGGTAACAACTTTTCATAATAAAATTTGTACGTGTCCTACGTGTTCTTTCTTAGTCGTGGCTGGTCATGCTTGGGCAAGATGACTTTTATCTCTTCTCAGTGTCACTTCATGGTTCTGTGTTTTCATGCATATATATATATATATATATATATATATATACATACATATATGTATATATATATATACACATGTATATATGTATGTGTATATATATATATATATATACATACATATATGTATATATATATATATACACATGTATATATGTATGTGTATATATATATATATATATATATATATATACATACATATACAAGCTTTTATCACAAACAGAACAACAAAAATCTTACAAGAAACAGCACTAGAAATCTGCTGCAGAATTGCATTAACAGAAATGCCCTCGTTAGCTTTGTTGTCAAAAGAAGACCTTGGGAGACATTCGTTGCAGAAGTAAGTGCCCAGCAAGACACGTCGTAAGCAAGAACTGCCCCCTTACCCTCGTCATCACCAGGGAACTTACTACACTTGTTACTTTTCTCCACTCCCTAGAAAAATGAAAACCTAACAGACACTTCAGCCCAGTGGTTACATTAAAGTTTTGCCCATTTGTTTCCTCTCTGTGTCTTAGCTGTAGATATGAACAATTAGAGCTGTCTGTGTAATGTTATTTTCGTTACTTTTAGGAAAGGATATAAAAAATACAGTAAGTGTAGAAATAAATTCATCCATGCTATGTTTTCAACAGCAAACATTGCCACTGATACAATGCTGCGTGCTCTTCATCAGAGCCCAGGTGACAGCAAAGGTAATTGCTTGACCCTGATTTGCTCATCGGACAAAGAATCTGTGAAATAACAAACATTCAAATGAGTACCTTTTAAAGATCGAATTGGCTGGTAACGGATCTATTTATGAATCAGGGAGCATCTTATCCGACAAGTAGAGGGGAGCTCCCAGGAGCCATAAGAAAAGAAGTCTTTCAAGATTGAAACGGAGGGGGGCGCCTGGGTGGCACAGCCGGTTAAGCGTCCGACTTCAGCCAGGTCACGATCTCACGGTCCGTGAGTTCGAGCCCCGCGTCGGGCTCTGGGCTGATGGCTCGGAGCCTGGAGCCTGTTTCCGATTCTGTGTCTCCCTCTCTCTCTGCCCCTCCCCCGTTCATGCTCTGTCTCTCTCTGTCCCAAAAATAAATAAACGTTGACAATTCTTTATAAAAAAAAAAAAAAAAAGATTGAAACGGAGGGAAAAAGAAGTTATTAGCAAGGAATCCATTATTTCAGGCAAGGTCACCATCCTAAAGGGAAGAGAAGGGGCCAGTCAGTAAACTTCCTAGTGCGGACCAGAAAATTCCATGCCCTGGTTAAAGGCAAAGTTCTGGGCGTTGAAACTATAGCTGGGCAGGGATGAAGTCTTGATTTACTGACTTGGGGTCTGGAGCTGAGTGAGGCCATTTTGACTCTGTGGTTTTCTTTTTAACAGCCCAGCCTTTTGATCAGACTCTCAGCTTAACTGAGAGATGAGATCAAAATGGGAGGCATTAACATTACTCTCAGCAGCAGCTCTGAGACATATGACAACAAATGTTGTCCTTCTGTGTGATACTCACAGGTCATGACCTTTTAGCTTCACCCTGTAATGTTCACAGGTTACCACTTCAGGTTTACAATTTTTGAGTGGGTTGTGCTCTTTGTTCTTTTTGGATGTTCCAGTCTTAGAGAGATCATTTGTTTGTAGGTTACCAGCTCTGAACTTACACTTGGAGCTTTAGAGAGAACATTACACACCAGGAATATTATTATGATTACCATAAACAAGACAGTTCCAATGTTTGGAGTGCAATTTGAGGCCATGGTCCCCAAGACACAAAGCTATGAAAATCAAATAATTAAGAAAGGATCCGCTGAAGCAGTCGCATTTTTTACCAAGTGGCGTGCTCAGTGATCTGACGTTGTTGAGTTTTAACTTCCCCAGAACTGTTAATCGGGGTAGAGCAGGCAGTGTTGACTACAGCACAGACCCACCCTTGCTCAGCTAAGAGATCATCAAGGGCTATCTTATTTTCAAGAATTACTTTGGTCAGAGTCTAAGGATATTTGTTAAGCAGCCATTGCTTTAGTAAGAGATTCTGCAACAATTTTCAGAACGAAGGAGAAGGTCTTGTTCAAACCTCATTTACCTTGATCCCTAACCTGGAAGTAGGGCCTCACCAGAAGAGTGAATCTTGGTCACGAAAGCTTCCTGGGAGGTTCCTTCTAACTCAGGGTGTAAACTGAGAGGTGTCAACCATTGAGATGTCTTCTTTAGCTTGAGAAAAGGTAGAAACAGGGCTAGATTTTCTCCTAGTCTGAAATAAAAGCTTGCTGTAAATTCCAAAGGTTAACCCCCTTGGCTGTGACCTGGGAGACAGAGATGATGGAGTTATCTTTCCAGGCCGTTCATCGGAAAGAAAAGAAAGTGAAAAGTTTTCACATTTGGTAGAAGTGTGAGATCTTGATCCACTGTCTTGGGCGAAAACACCCTACCTGCATGTCAGCTACATCACTTTCTTTCAGTTTGACTCAGAGATGTCAAGTGTCTGTGCAGGACCCAGTATCAGATAGAGACTGGAGCTGTGTGATGTGCACCTGAGGCTCAATACCTTTTAGTGTTACAGCAGGAGCACTTGGTAAGGTCCCTCTTCTACTGGGGGTTTGAGGGCTCTCTTCCTCTGATGACGAGTCCAAAATACCTAATCACCAGGCTGTAACTGTGACCTACAGGATCCTTTTAACTGTAATCCTGGAAGGCTTCCATAAGCTGGTGGTGACAGGCTTGAGCATAAGACATGGTAGACGTACACCAGCTGGACAGATTAGCATGTGACACAAGGATCAATAGAAGGTTGTACTCTGACAGAATGTCAAGAAGTTTGCAAGGTTTTCCTTAAGGTTCCTATGAGTTGCCCTGTAAGATAGGAGACTTGGTCCCTGGAGATCACAGAAGATGTGCCCCAAGGGGGAAACACACTTTTTAAAAGTGTCTTAGCCACAGGGAGGGCATCAGCCTCTTGGCAGGGAAAGGCTTTAAACCTTCCAGAAATGTACAAACAATAACCGGGGCATGTTGACAGCCCGCGCTAAGTGGCAGTGGCATGAAGTCCGGCTGCAGGTGTTCAAGGGGTCCCCAGGGAGGAGGTCTGGAGCCTTTGGAGACAAAATAATTTTTCCAGGATTGTGGACCCGACAGATTAGACATTGATGGCAAACCATTGTGTACTATTCTAGAAGTCTTACTGCTGATGTCGGTTTATAACATGAGTCACTTTAAATGCCCTATGGTGGGCAAAAGAATGAAAAAACAAAAATCAAGAAAATGGTTTTGCCATGGAGTCAGGAGGGACCAAATGACTGTCTTCATGTTCCCTTAGTCCAGACTCTTTCTTGAATACACTGCCACTGTTTACACACCTTAATTTCTCTGATTCAGAAGGAGACAGGTGTCATGTTCAAGGACATCAGGACCTCAAATGTCTGGCAGAACCAGAATCGACTTTAACTGCATGTGCCACAATCTTACAAACACAACGTAAAGAACACTTAGTATGAATTTCTATTTGACAATGCTTCCCATGTAATTTAACATATCAAATAAAGCCAAATTAGTTTAGGATGTCTTTTGGAATGTACCAGGTCAAAGAGGCTTAAGCTGACCAAAACACTAAAGAAAACAAATAAACAAACTCAACCCTTTGCCCTTTGGACAAAGAGAAACCAAATTCTAACGTTACACCTTCTTACTTTTGATTTGAAAATCCTTTCTTCCAAACTTAGTCCTGACCACGTATAACATTTTTTTCCAAATATCCCCTTTTACAAACCACTTTCTCCTTTACATCCAGAATTTGTCCTGAGTTTACCCTTTTTAGATGACCAGCCTTGCTTTAGGACAAAATTCCTTTCTTTTTTTGCCTTCAAAAATATAACCCCATTCATCATACTTTTTCTTACTGAAAACACACATCTTACTTTTTTGTTGTTTTTTTTTTTTGCATTCTTGGTTGTTTCCCTTATTATTTCCAGTAGTTCTCGTTAAATTATTAGAACTGTTAACTCCTAGAGACCTTCAATTTTAATGAAAACTAATAAGGAAGCAGTTGTGCACTGTTAAACAGTATTCTTTAGATTGGCAAATTTATGAATACATTTCACAATTTCTAGAAACCTGTGCTTCTTCAAAAAACAATCTTTCAGTAAAGCACAAAACACATTAACAAGCAGGCCCCAACGTATCTTCAGTTTCCAAAAGTAGATAAACCTATGTTCATTTATTAATAATTAACTATTTTATCATACTTGAAATGATCTAGATATTTAATGAATGTAACTGAATTTAACAGGTGCTCTAACTCAGCACAGCTTTAAAGTTTTAGCCTTCCAAAAAGTTTGGGGAGGCTAAAACTGTCTCTAAATTTTTACTTATTTTATTTACATTTATTCTATTGTTCCTGACAGTTTAGCTGAGGTTACTCATACAAGCTTTACGCGACCTGGGGAATGATGGATTAAACAGGTGATGGGGGTTAAGGAGTACCCTTGCCCTGACGGGCACAGGGTGAAGTAAAAAGTGCTGAGTGTCTATTTTGTACCCATGAAACGAGTATAACACCATGTGCTAACTAACTGGAATGGAAGTATAAAAATAAGAAAAATAAACTTACAAAACATCAAAGTTCATCATTCCCCCAAGCTATTTTTTTTAACGTTTTGTCACTGAGATCACATCTACTTATTTGACTTTTAGTAGACCCAGGCACCTGAAAGTTTTCATTTTAGTGCTGATAAAGCAGTAAAGAAATGTCTCTTTTATTTAAACCAACAACTGAATATTTGCCCAGACCATGTGAAATCAAAACACCTTTGGGTTAGTTTCTATCTTTCCGAGAGTTTTAGAATGCCCAGTCCTCACAAGTGCTTGTCTAAAAACCAAAGAAATATAGAGCTCTTTGTAAACTAATGTTGACAATGTCTCCAGAGGGAAAAAATATCTCACATTGACGACGTGTATTTGTGGACGCACAGATTGCCGCAAAGACCCTTGAATCACTGACATTTATGGAGTAATTTATGGAGAAAGTTAAGATCTGTTAAGATCTGTATGTGTCCCCAGGATTATGAAGGACACTGAGCCAGGGTTTAGGCACAAGAGCCCTTTAGCAGTTTGTATTTTGAAAAGGCCTCTTTCTCTTAGTTTTCCTCAGTCCCAGGCATTTGTGGGCTGTGTTTACATTTCGAAGATGCGATCAGATGGATCACTTTGAGGACAGAGAAAGAATGCAGGTTCCTCCAAGAAGGACTTTGCTTTCCTAAAGCCAACCATCTATAAGCCCTTTTCGGAACTAGGAGAAGTGTGGCAGTGGGTGAAGGGACAGGGGAACTCTGGATTGACCCAAGAGCTGCGTTTCTAGTTCTGTTCACATTTGTCAGAACAGCTCCTCTCAGTGTCTCAAAGACTCAGATTTACATAAAATGATATCATGGGTTGATTGGACCTATCCAAGCACATGAGCCTAATTTGCTTCCTTCCCTCTGGGTGCACAGTTTTAAGTATTCCTGGCAGATGGAATAACTCCCCTTGGGTGTAAGATGGGTCGCAAAGAGGAAGCTAAGGATATTACCCTCCCCAGATCCAGGGTCACCCACAAGGACAGCCAAAGGAAGGAACCCACAAGCCATATGTCCCAGGCAGGCAGAGAGCTAAGAGCAGTGACACGGGATGACACCAGCAAGGAAGGAGGCAATGGCTGTCTCTGGGAGAGAAAGGATCCATAAGCAATGGGTGTGGATTTGGAAACAAATCCGTGGGACAATGGGAAATTGTTTATTGTCTCCTGAGACCACGCACTGTGGGCAGAGATTTGGAAGGAACTGATTCTCCTAAGAGTTTCCACCCATTGCTGGCTTCTGCCGGTTTTTTCTAGGATCCCTTCTGCAGCACTCCTATTTACCAGAATTTCCACTTGGCTGTTGAAGGGAATAACAGAGCAGTTTGCCAGAAAATCACCCAGTTTCATCAGCTCTGGGAGAGGCTCATTTGGGGCCCTCCTCTGAAAGCAGACATGGGGTATAAAACCATTAAGTTGGCAGACTTCTGTTTATGACTGTGTAGCCTTTTCTGAGTGGAAAATCATTTCAGCCCAGAGTGAGTGCTCAAAGGACCAAAGAATGGAGCAGGAGGATTACGTCAGTCTTACAGACTTTTTTTTAGTACCTCTTCCATCTATAATTTTTCATGAGCCTTTTGCAGTGAGTCATTCAACGAAATGACCTTGACATTTTAAAACCTTTAGGAAGCTTCTGCTTGCTGATTAAACTGAGGGGTCCTAGTGTCTTTAACTGTAAAACCTTGCTCTTAAGTGCCCTTCCTAAGTGGTCTTATCTAATTGGAAAGTATATGTTTAACATCTGGGACCATAGTTCTTAGATGAAAAATAAGCAGGTGTACTGGAAGGTGGTGGGCTTGACCCTTCAGGACTTGAGGATCCCATGAGCTAAGATTTGGAGCCAAACTGACACCTAAAAGGCATATGACCCGAATCGGGGATTGGGTGTGTTTTACAGTATACGTCCTTGCACAGAGGTTTTCCGGAGGTTGATGGGTGACCCAGTGCTGACCCAACGACCCCTGCCCTCACCAACTTGTACCATCAGAGGAGTGTTCTTGAGGTAGCAATGCTCTAACTGTCTTTAAATGTGGGACCTGTGCCCAGCAATTTTTGTGGCTTTTTCTACCTCTGAGATCCCTGTTGCCAGTAGCCTTTCTCTAAACGAAAGGAGACAATCGTGTGCACATTAGTGAATGGGCAATAAGAGAGGCTACTGCGTTCAGGACCCAAGAAGACTCCGTGTGCACCACCAACAATTCTCTTGGAACCTTGCTGACTTTTCTAGCAGGGGAAGTGCGGTCTGAAAGGTTGGGGGCTTGGCTTCAGGCACACCTTTCTGCCAGCTCAGCTGGGCTCTGGCCAAATAGACCAGTTCCACAGGGTTCCAGATAAACATGCCGGCTCAACCGGGCTCTGGGCATAACCCTTGCAGCCCAAGCTGACCTGTCCTGGAAAGAAAGGCCCATTAGATCAGCAGCCCGAATGCAAGGAGAGAGGAGCTTGGAACCGAGAGGAACTCACCCTCAGCCCTTGAAACCGGTGAGGAGGACAGTGAACTCAAAGGGCTCACAGTGACCACTCCTGTGTTTTGCCTTGTCTCTGAATGCCTCTGCGGGTCCACTTCGGATCTTCTCGCCTCCGCCAAACCTATTAAAGAACAAAAACCCAACCAAGTAAATGTTAAAGATCCAATGGCTGTATTCGTCAATCAGTGTATGAATCAGAGAGCATCCCATCTAGCATGTAGACAGGACCTCCAAAGGAGGACAGGAAAGAAATCTTTTTTACAATAGAGAAGGAGCAGAAAAGAGGAAATTTTTAGCAAGGAATCCACTGATTTAGGCAAGGTCACCCTGACAGAGAAGGGAAGGGGTCCATTAGGAAACTTCTTGGTGCTGACCAGGAAAATTCCCTAGTCGACTGGTTAAAGGTTACTCTTCTGGGGCATTGAAATTGTACTTGGGTTAGGTATTAAGTCTTGGTGGAGTGACTTGGGGCTTTAAGCTGAGTGTTGCCATTTGGGGTTTGTGGGTTTTTGTTTTTTGCTTTTTCTTTTTTAACACTCCCAGAGGACAAAGGACAAAGACTTACCTCAGAAATATATAGCAAAGCTCTTCACATGTCTTGCTATGTGTTTGTTCCCTGCTGCTTAAAAAGTGCTTGTTAACCACAGAGCAAGTACAAACTGGTTCCTTCTTATGGGCCCTCTGGGGCCCTTTTATATTAATGTTCAGGACTTGACTTCTGAGTCTAGAGAGTTCCTGGCTCACAGCCGAGCCAGGGCACATTCAGCTCTGCCCCCATTGTCAAATATGACCAGCCTCTGCACCAATGGGGCTCCTTCAGGACACCACGTCTGAATCACCAGGGACCCTGGGTGATTAGGCAAAGTGTATTCGCCCTACTGTAGTGATCCTCCTGGGGACAGTGGTCTGCCCTGCCTCCCTTCCAGGCCTGGCGCATGCTCGGACGGCAGGAAGTGTTTGCTGGGCAGCATTTCCCAGGGGTAGAAATAAATCCATTGTGGACAATGGGAGAATGTTTGTACACGTAATCTCACCCCTCTCCAGTTACCAAATTTCACCTTACAGTCTTATATAAAATTCAAATCTGGAACACCCAAGACCATACTAAAAACTCAGCAGCCAAATCGCCATTTTTACTTGAACTGCAATCCAGCTCTATCAAAGGAGCAGCATTTTGTCACCTGTAACTATTTAAGGGTGATACTTTGAATAGACCAGATTGAGGTGAGAGGGAGTTTGACCATTGAGTAGAACGTTCCCGAAAGATGTGCGATTGTTCTTATTTCCTTATCAAGTAAGATCATAGAAAGTGGACTCTCTTTTTGAGCATTTATTGTGTGTGAGGCTGCTAGGTGCTTCCTCCGTATTGTTTCATTCAATCCATACAGTGACGCTAAAAAACATCATTGTGACCTTTATATTTTGCATGGTGAAACTGAGGCGATAAAGGCTAAGTGAATTGTTCTTGTGCTCTTTCTTTGTATGTTTCTACTTTAATTCTATGGGGAAGTAACAGGACATTTATGTGACCGTTAAAAGTACGTTAAAGAAAGATTTCTATTTGCTTGTTTTCCATTAATTTTTGATAGAAAAGGTGTGGTATTCCCTTTGAAACAAAGGGTTCTGAAAGGTTATCATCATGTGTATATGCACATACCTTTGTTTATTGAAGGAAACAGTATCTCTCGATTAACCCCTCCTTTATTATTCTCATGTTTGACGGTACATTTGTGTTCTTTATCCATTGACTTTTTAGGCACGGTCAGCCACGTGTATTTCATGTATGTGTCCTTAGTCTTCATGGTGTCACCCTGCTGGGATTTCAGAATTGTTTTGCCATTCTTTTCTTTCCAATCTATCGTGATAACGTCAGGGAAAAAGTCCTCAAGAAGACAAAGATATGTTCCAGTGTTATGGAGTTTTACTTCATCAGCTGAAGGAAGAAAAATTGTGGGCTTGGGGAAAATGTCTTCATCAGGATTTTTATCTGTGGGAGAAACGCAATTGCAATGAAAACATTAGAGAAATGAAACATTCTGTGGTTTGGAACCACCTAACACACAGTAAAAGGAAGGAAAAGTTGCCATAGGGTTAGTGCTTACTATGACCTTTCATCCACAGTGGGTTCTGAGTTGCTCATTTTGTTACTTTCCATGGGAAAAGGGGTTATGTAAGTTGTCCAAAGTCACGGCTATTAAGGGCAGCACCTGGATTAATGTGGAATTTTTTGAAACAATACACAGTCACTTGTTGAAAGGGAATCTATTTCCACCCATACTTGACAATCTGTCACATTGGCCTTTTAGCTTCAAATAAGGATCCCATGTCCACTTCTGATACCGGATTTCTTCTGCTTGATTCCTGATTTTATAGACCATCTTGCTCTCACATCTGAACCACACCAGGATTTTGAGTAGAGTGATGTTTTAAGCTGCATCTCCAAATTATCTACAATGCCTTGAATTTAGAAGTGATGTGGCTAAATTTACAAAACGGCTATTAAAAATTTATTGATTGTTTCCAGAAATGCTCGTATTAACTTTATCAAGTCTTGCACTACTCAGAATTCGGTTTGCTTTGAGAAATGTTCACTAAAGTCACATTTTAACGGGAATTTCGTTGTAGTTGGTGCATGACTAAAAAGACACCATACTTTGACACTTAGAATCTTCCCCCAAATTTGAATCTGCCCTGGAAGCCTGCTTAACTTGCTTTCACACACACAGTTTTCTTCGATTTCACCTGCTAAATAACATTATATGTAACTCGTAAAATGTTAACAGTTATGGTTCCAGAGTTTCTTGTAGACATAATGTGAAAATATGCAATGAAACATCATAGTTGTCAAGGGCATGTCACTTGAGGGCTGGAATGTTCCTTGCTTATACATTGATTGTTAATTAGTGATTGAAATTGTAAAGAGTAGAACCCTTCCAATTTGATTTCCAACTGAAACACAAACGTTAACACATTTTCTCTTTGGGCTAGTTAGGAGTTAGAATAATAATTTTGTGGACAATTTCCGAAGAAAAGAAGAATTTGATTTCTCCTTTGAGAAGAAAAGGAAAAAATATTCTTGAGAATTTCTGACAGTGCCTCAAAGTTCCTGATTTTTATACTAATCTGTAAGCAAAAATCAGTTTTTTAATCACGCTATACATAGAATTAGATCATAATGCAGTTGTCTTAAACTTGTACGTCTTGCATATACTGCAAATAGTATTTTATTGATTGTAATACTAGGAAAGTCTATATTTCTCCAACCATATACTTTGTTTTTCATTGTGAAAGCATGTAATAGAAAACAAGACTAATTTTTCAAAGTATATGATATTTACATGATTTTTGCCTCTAGTCAATACATTTAAGGAATCTAGTTTTCATGTTAGGAAGTTGGTTTTTTTTATAAGATTACTTCTGATTCATCATCGTAAAGAACTTCAAAATCAAATGATCTACTTGGAAAATTATTGGACAGGAAGACAATTATTGGACAATTATTGGACAGGAAGAAAATTATTGGACAGGATGCTGACCTCCTGTCCCTTTTCTTCAGCTAGATTCTGGAAGTTTCATTCTTTTCAGGATAGAAGGAATCTTGAACTCCTATAACTTTCTCAATGTGACAATTAACTGAGCATTAAATAGTGTACTTGATTATATATGATTAGTGCCTACATTTTGGCTAATTATACTACATGTTTTTTCTTCCAACATTCTTTTTTAAACTTACTAGCAGTGTTTTTTATGGCCACAATCATTTTACTGATGCATAAAATAGAAACCAGTTCACAAAACAAATAAGTTGTCCATTACATTTCTATATATTCACAATCAAAAAATGTTTTAAGGTAAATTGCCTGAGTTGTAGACATATTATTAGGACAAAGCAGTATGAATCCTATATAACTTAACCAAATGCAACCACACTTTCAATTAAGTGGGTATTTCAAACCTGCATTAATATTGACTCCAAATTTCTCAGCTTATTCTTCTAATTTTTCTTTTATTAAGTAAATAAAGCTATTTCATATGTAAGTATGAATTTCAAATTTATGACATTTCTAAGTATATTTAAAAGGACTAACCATATCTGTAACTATATTTCTAAGTACATTCTAACCATATTTTCAGCCATTGTTTTTCTACCATATACAAGCACGAATCCCAAACTTGGTAAATTTAGAGATAATAGAAATTAAGATAAAGGGTTAAGGTTTAAATACACAGAAAAACTACAAAAATACAAAAACAAAACCCACATTTTAATTTCATTTTGTGGCCAAGTGAGGGAAAAGTTCATTAAATGAAACAAATACCTCTAAATTCAAGTTATTTGTCTATCAGTGCACAGGAAGGTCACTTTCCACTGGGGCAATTAGAAGCACAGCTGAATCCTCGGGCAAATTTCTGCTCTATCATTATGATTGGCTACAGACCCTCCATACTGGATACTATTGTCCCTTCAGGTTTGAAATGGGACAACTTCTTAGGGCATACCCACTGCATATCCAGCACCCTTTATATGTTAGACAACATGCCAAGTAATTTATTCACAGTCTCTCATTTAATTCTCATATGACTCCTGCTGAATGCCTCCTGTTATCCCACCTGATGGATGAGGAAACTGAGGGCAGAGAATAATCGCCAAATTCACATAAGCAGTACGTGGTAGAGAAAGGGCTCCAGGTCAGCCTGGGGCAAATCCCGGGCTCTCTGACTACACCCTTTCACCGTCAGGAAAGGAAATGTGTCAACTCACAAAGCACATCTGTCATGATCAACTTCATTCTTGGACCAAACCCTTTCGTGACAGTTACACACAATGTACATGAACACTTTATACAAGTCCACACGGACACAAGGTCTGATCCTATTACAGTATTTGTACAATGTTGTCTATGCTGACCTTTACTGTAAAGATTGATATTAAAATCTCTCCTAAGATTTCCACCACCAAACATGCTATGGAAATGAGAAAGTATATTATTATCATTACCATGATTATTAGCAATTTGTTTAGATGATTGTGTGCTCCAACATGACATTTTAATCGCATGGGATCACATCTTTCTTACTAATGGGAATACAGTACTTGAGGTAATGATTGGATCTAGGTAAATCAAGCATGGAGACTCATTCCTTCGTTTGCACCCCACTTTGCTCTACTATGTCTCGATTCACTCAGCCATCATCACTGGAATGTGCCTTTGACACACCAGTTAATAGGCAATCACTTGTCTTATCCACTGCATTTCCAGTGTTAAGAAAGTCAAAGGGAACATTGGCTAAAGCCTAGTAACATGGGGTCAGTTCATGGAACTGCTTCACCTGCGTAGTCCAAAGCAAATGTCTCTTTTCCCACCAACAGCATAATCCATGTGCATTCTAAGCTTTCACCAGAAATTTCTACCTCCAACTGCCTTTCTTTCGGATCATGCCTAAGTTTGCCTTGAATCTCCTACAGTGGGATTTCAGGCCAAATGACTAGATCAAAGGCAGTTGCCTGGTCCTCCAAGTCTCCTATTGTCACATTAGATCACCAGACTGCATGATCCCTGACCCTGTCGGCTGATTATCACCATCTGTGAATGACATTCAATGTCATGGTGCCCATAGTAATGATGCAGTTGTAGCATGAAATGCATTTGTGTAAAAATCACCTTATCCACTTTATAAAATGGATGTGGAAGGCGATTCCCACTCCACTTCATATTCCCCCAAAAGGACTCATGCTTTGAGTGTTTTTTTCTAATTTTATGATAGATAAGGCATAACATCTTTGAAACTCTGGTGTACTTCAGTTTATCACTTAACACAAAGTATGTACTCCACCACATTTTTCTCCTACTTGTGAACATAAAATTTTATCCTGTGCTTCTTTCTAGATCATCACAGGCCTTTTTTTTTCTTCTTCTTCTGCTTCCCTTAGTGCTTTTGATCTTTTATTTTTATTTCATAGCCTAACTGTAGTTGTGTCTTTTATTTGAGGCCTTCTCAAATAGATGATGGAAAGAGACAGTATAAATAAATGAGAAACCATTGGTGTGTTCGGCCCCAGGGCTTCAGAGCTTAGGGAAGGTCTAACTCAGAGGTCACATGAAAAACGAAAGAAGTTTCCAAATCCCTCTCTGTGATACAAACGCAAAACGTGTGGAATTCAACCACCCTGAAACGCCAGAGAAGAAGGAGAAGCTTGCGTTCCCAACATCATCCCTCACGAAAGAGGGGTTGTCTTATGTTTCAGTCCTGGGCCACTTATTAAAAGAGGCTCTTCTAGTCCATTCAACTTTGATCCAACAATACTACTTGGACAGGATACCAACCTGAAATAAACTCAATGGAACTAGTTTTGGAAGTCGCACTGGTAAAAGACAATAAGCAGTTTAATGTGGATTTAGTAAATACGACTTGGGACTAAAGACTCTATACTTCATGCTTCTGTCTCACATACATAGAAAGACAGTATAAATGAAAAGAATGCTTTTATTTTGTAAGTGGGTGAATTGTCTCTTCCAATAAAATATCCAGGGACATCATCATCTGGGAATCCCAAAACAGACACTCAGACCCTTTGATAACTCAGAAATATGCTCTGAAGTATACATGTTAGATGTGTATGAAGGGTTTGAAAAAAATTTTTAATGAAATGTGAGGGCAGAAATAAGCAGTATTTCTCAAATGATATTTATAATGATGTAATTTTTAATCTGTAGGCATAATCCAATGAAGATATTAATTATAAGTGAAGATTTAATTTTATGGGTATTATTATAATTTTATGTATTCAAGTTGTAAAACCTCTCCTTTTTTACATCCAGAGGTTTCCACCGAAAAATGCGAGACCCCCTGATGTTCAGGCTAACAATGTCTCAGGTGATGCCTACTACATTCTACTCATTTTTAGAATCATGTAACAATGGGTCTTAGAAACTGAAGGTATTCTGCCAATACTGACCAATTGTTCCAAAATGACCTGTAGACCAGATCATACTTAATACATTTCCTGTACTCATGATTCATAAAGTACTTCAGTAGGTGATTATTTCAATTCTATAGGATTGCCTTTCTTTTTTAAATCACTGACCATGTCTGAACCAATGTGGTAGTTATTTCTAACAGAAAGTGATAGATCCAGGATCACAGTCCATATTTTTTTCTGCACTACACTCTCCTAAAAACACTTTTTAAAGGACGTCATGAACTGTATCTGTGTCACCATATTTAATAAGATTGCTATAATTTATATTGCAGTCGGGTGGAAGAAAGAGGACCAGAATGCTGTGTTTCAATTTATTAACTCTTTGTGCCTATGACCACAACCACTAAGGAAACCAAAAAATATCATTACATTTCACAATTCCAATGTTTTACCAGCATTGTGACAATTCTTTGAAAACCTGTAGTTGACTAGATCTGGCAATCTAGAAACATCCCTGGGAGGTGTTCTCCCTCATCCAGGCAAAATTTCATCTCTAAGGGTAATGAAGAATGAACACATTTACTAGCCTGAATGTAGAAAAACAAACAAACAAACAAACAAACACAGCTCATGACATTAATGGATATGTTTGCACAGTTCAATGTGTCCATCCCTGGTATGAATCAGCTTCTGACAAAATGACAAGTTCAGCAATTTTTGTTCATTCTTTTTCACTGGTTGTTTTTGGAATCAAGTAAATAAGATACACAAATTTCTTTACAAACCTTTCAGTACAGAAATTCCACAGGGACCTAACATCCCCACCCCTCAGGGACCCCCAGTTGCTCTAGCAAGTTAGCTCCTTGTCAATGTCGCCCACGCGAACTCAGGCGGCAACTCCCCCCAAGGACTGGGAAACAGTCACCTACCTCTCCAAGGATCCTGCTGCCATTTGTGGCCAAACTGGAACCAAATCCTAGAATTCTGGGCCAGCACCAGCCCCTGGCCTCCGCCCCTGCATCACCTGCCTCCCCTCCCTATGTTATACGGAAGAATGAAAGAATATTTACCTGTAACCCTGAGCAGTGTGCCAGGACCAAACACTTTGTGGTCCCACCTATACCAATCCCACTGTCTGAAAAGCTTTTACAGAAATCTCCCTTTGTGTCACCTTTTAAAATTGTGCCCATATATTCACAATATTTATATAAATAAGTAAAAACAGGCCCTGCTAACATTAAACAAAGATGAATCTCAAGCCAAATCACATTAGATATGAATGCAGTCAAGAAGGGATGAACTGACCCCTTTCTGCCTGGGCAGCTGGGTTCTGTCTTTCCATCTTGCTTGGGTTGGAGGGTATGGTTTTACCTTTCCTCAGCATTTTGCTGAATCCTCTAAACCTCTCTTCTTAGGACGTTTTCATGTATCTGATCAGTTCTTTTCCTGGAATCTAATTTACAGTTACTTCTTCCATAATTTTCAAAGAGGAACAAAAATAGAAATAATATATTTGAATATTTAATAAATGAAAGTTAATATTTTTACAGGTATTTTTTTGTTGTTTCTAGGTACTGGGGGTGGGTAACTGGTTTGGTTGAAAAGTAAGTTCTTGGGGCACTTGGGTGGCTCAGTCGGTTAAGCGTCCGACTTCGGCTCAGGTCATGATCTCATGGTCCGTGAGTTCGAGCCCCGCATCGGGCTCTGTGGTGACCGCTCAGAGCCTGGAGCCTGTTTCAGATTCTGTGTCTCCCTCTCTCTCTGACCCTCCCCAGTTCATGCTCTATCTCTCTCTGTCTCAAAAATAAATAAAACATTAAAATTTTTTTTTTAAAAATAAATTAAAAAAAAGAAAAGTAAGTTCTTTCCAGAATCCCACTCCCAATGATAGTAGACCAGAAGAGAGTCTGAAATCGGAATGATGATCTCTTAACTTATTTATGCTGAGACTTCCCTTTTTATTTTCTTAATGTTTATTTACTTTTGAGAGAGAGAGAGAGAGAGAGAGAGAACATGAGCGGGGAAGAGGCACAGAGAGAGGGAGACCCAGAATCTGAAGCAAGCTCCAGGTTCTGAGCCGTCAGCACAGAGCCCATCAGGGGGCTCCAACCCATGAATCCCGTGATCATGACCTGAGCCGAAGTCAGACGCTCAACCGACTGGGCCACCCAGATGTCCTGAGACTGCTCTTTAGACTTGGCAATGCCTCTGTCGTTTCCAGGGAACTGATGTAAAATCCTGAGCTGCTCATCAGAGGATCCTGTCTGGTCTGGTCTTTCTGCCGTTGTCCCAGCTTAAGCGGAAAAGCAGCTGTGGGTCATTCGGCCGAGTCCTGCGTGTAGGTCACCTGCTCCAGCTGTCCTGCCCAAGTCAATGTTTCCGGCGCACTTGATGCCGATGCGGAAAGAAGACTGAATGCTATGGTGTGGAAAGGACTTGTCATTTTATAACAATACCCTAAGACTCACACTGAGAATGTAATAAATGCATATTCTACATGACTTACTCATTTAGGGGGAAGAAAGACAATTTTAATGCCCTGATTAGAAGCAGAAGAATTGTTTTCACACGAGGAGTAATACACACAATGAACTATAATTAGTTAAGCATTCAACTAAAGAGTCGATTCAAAATGTCAGGCTACCGAGAGTAAATATGCAGAATTAAAAATACAGCTTAATGTTTATAATACCATATAATGGCCTAGACCATGCTCCGTGAGACAGGTCTCTGTTGGCTCCAAATTTTGCCATAGTAACTGGCCATGTGAATTTAGGCAATTAACTGAACTTCTCAAAGCCTCAGTTTCCCCAACAGCGATATTAAAATAAGAGGGTCTCCTGGGCAGGGCTGTTGAGGACTGAGATAAGGCACTGTAACTAGTCAGCATGGTACGTGGCTCTCAGTAAATAGTAGCTAATATCATTATTCTCTTTACTCAGATGGTTTGGGGCCCCCTTATCAAATGTTCCACTAAACAAAATGTATGGATTTTATAAGCAATAAGTATTACAGAAAGTAAGAAAGCAAAGGGCTCATGAGCCTAAGACATTCTGTGTCTCTGGTGGCCACATGCTGAAAAACAGGGGCCCAAGAAGTCACAATCGAGAATATTTGTCCACTAGACTGCAAGCTTTTGCAGCGTCGGGACTGCGTCTTGTGCCCCTTTTATCTCTAGCGTCCAGCCTAGACACTGTCTTCAGTAAATGTTTGCTAAGACAATAAGTGAACACACGAAAATATAAAACCATGCAGGCAGACTCTTCATGGGCTCTGGAGCTGAAATGGTTTACTGAGCTCACAAATTCCATTCATCTGGACCATCTCTACTCAGTATCCCCAGAGTTGCAACAGCACAAATTTTGACTAGTCTCAGCCTATCTCTAAGAACCTAGAATAACAAGAATATGTTGATTAATGATGTTCTTTAGTCATTTACCGTAAGGGTTAAATGTTTGGCACTGCCGTTGAAGAGGAGATCTAAAGCAATCATATAGGTTCTGCAGTTATTAGAGAAAGGAGCACTCTTCGTTAAGAAAGGAGCACTCTTTATTAATACTAGAGATAATCAAAGTGTTTCTCACTGAAAAGACTGTATACAAGAAAAACATCTGGAACTTACACAAATAGTTTACAGATATGGTCATACAAATAGCTTAATTTCAAGCCTGAGTCTATACTTTTGTGTGTTTATTTTGTAACAGTAGAATTCAATCTGCTGGCAAGCAGGAAAGAGAAAAACCATTTACAAAGTAGTTTTATTTCCATATAGAGTGACCAGTAGCTGCAAAATTGCTGTCCATCTGCTGAGGTGATCCTACATTGTTTTTTTGTTTTTTTGCTTTTTTTTTTTTTTTTTCTAAAAAGCTTATCAGTTTTTCATTCACAGGATCAAATCAGGACAAAGTTACTTACCAAGAGAAGTTACTATGAGCCTAATTCCTTCTGTAGATATCTTGATCCAGCCTGGTTAGATGTTATCACACTGGGTAGAGCTTATATAAAAAAAAAAATGTCAGGGGCGACTGGGTGTCTCAGTCGGTTGAGCGTCCAACTTGGGCTAGGTCATGATCTCACAGTTGGTGAGTTCGAGCCCCCGCATGGGGCTCTGTGCTGACAGCTCAGAGCCTGGAGCCTGCTTCTGATTCTGTGTCTCCCTCTCTCTCTGCTCCTCCCCTGCTCACATGCTCTCTCTCTCTCAAAAATAAATAACTATTTTTAAAAAATGTCAGCCTTGGGGCGCTTGGGTGGCTCAGTCGGTTGGGCATCCAACTTCAACTCAGGTCACGATCTTATGGTTCGTGTGTTCGAGTCCCGCATCAGGCTCTGTGCTGACAGCTCAGAGCCTAGAGCCTACTTCAGATTCTGTGTCTCCCTCTCTCTCTGCCCCTCCCCTGCTTGTGATCTGTCTCTGTCTCTCTCAAAAATAAATAAACATTAAAAAAAATTTTTTTAAGTCAGCCTGAGTCTCATGGCATGAGCAGTAGGTAGAAACCTTGTCCTGGCAATTTGATCTTCTGGACGCCTCTGGAAGTCCTTGAATATAGGCTTCGTGGCATTTCATATGTCATAAGTTGTCCTCAGATTAATTGACCCAAATGTCTGTTTTCTTTCCATGGAGGCAATAGTGATGGAAAAGTGCTACACAAAATGGGCATAATAAGAGCAAATAAAAAAAGAAACAAAGGGGGAAGGAAGGAAGAGAGAGAGAGGAAGGAAAGAAGAAAGAAAGGGACAGAGGAGGGAAGGAAAGGAGAGAGAGAAAGAGAGAAAGAGAGAAAAAAAGAGATGAAGAAAAGAAAGAAAAAAAGAAGAGATGGGACCAGTGGTCTACCAAGGCCTTTTTTAAATTACCAGGAAAAGTGTTCAGAGAATTAAAACATTTTGATTTCAGGTGTTCAAGTGTGTGAAACTGCTCAGAGACCACATCAAAGGAAAAGCCCTTCTGTTCTCACAAACACCAGGTCTGCTGAGTCAGCAATTTGGGATTGTATTTCCGAAAGAGGAAACTCTTCAGTAACTGAAAACACAAACATGCCAACAGACACATACTTGAGAAATGTGAACGATGGTCTCCATTTTTTTAGGAGCCACCTTTACCATTTAGCAACATGAGTCTTTACCAGGCAATGAACAATGAGAAAATAATTTCTGTGATGACAGTATTTTCCTGGAAGAAAAAGAAATTTGTAGAATTCTATCTCCCATGGAAAAATAGATTCCTTACTAAAACTATAATTTGAAAACAAACCCAGTTGGCTGTCATGTTGAAAGAAGAAAACTCTTGTAAGCAATTGTGCTATGTTTAAAAATGCAGGTGTAGTCCTACCTCTGTGGTTAACTAGCTTGGGACAAGACATTTGCCATCTCTGGGCCCCCACAGCCCATTGGTTTTGTGTGCATTGGGCTCTGTATGTCCAAAGCGCCCTTTCTGTTCCAACAGCTTATGACCCTGTGGTTAGAGCAAGTAGGATCTGCTAAAGAAAGACAATGGAGTCTTTTACCTGATAAGCAATAATATCCTCCAGTCTGATGAAGCCACCTGCTATTTGCCTGCTGGGATCTCACAATGTCACACAGACTCAGAAGGACCTGTAAGAAAACCTTCTCTATTACCAACCCTCCACTCCTTTCTCATTTGAGCAACAACAAATAGCAAAATCCAGCAGGCACAATAGCTTCTCTCTCTCTCTCTCTCTCTCTCTCTCTCTCTCTCCTAGAGAGATAAAAAGATAAAAAGATAGTGTCCTATCTTTATGTTAACTAATTCTTTCCTTATATTTCTTAAAGGCACTGCTGAGCCTTTTAGGGCATTCTTCATTTCTCTTACTGTGTTTTTTAGTTTTGCATTTCCTTTGGTTCTTTCCCATAATTTGCGTTTGGGCTTTCCATAATTTGTGCTGAATTTTCCTGTCTGATTTTGCATGTTGTCCAATTTTTCCAGTAGACTAGAGGCTTTATCATATTAATCATAGTTGTTTTAATTTTTTAATGTTTATTATTTTTGACAGAGAGAGAGATAGAGCATGAGCAGGGGAAGGGCAGAGAGAGAGAGAGAGAGAGAGAGAGAGACACAGAATCCAAAACAGGCTCCGGGCTCTGAGCTGTGGCCACAGAGCCCGATGCGGGGCTTGAACTCATAGACTGCGAGATCATGACCTGAGCCGAAGTCAGCCTGAGCCACCCAGGCGCCCCAATCATAGTTGTTTTAAATTCCTGACACTTCCAATATCTGTGTTATGCTTCAGTGTAGTTCTGGTGACGGCTCTGTGTCCTCAGACTATGTTTCTTCTTGACTTGCTGTGTGCCTCCGAACGTTTGGTTGCAGGCTGGCCGTGTTGCGTGGTACAGTAGATACTGAGATAAATATATACTGTGTTTGAAAATGAGCACAACTTTGCTGCTTGGCCTTTAGTGTAGGGGTTTGTGTTAACTCGTCAGGAGTGAGACTGCATTTGATGTTGAAATTCTTTGTTGTCAGAGTTCAGACACTTACAATTCTCTAGTGTGTTTTGTATTTCTCTCTTCACTTGTCATTGAGTCTTGTCTTTATTCTGCTCCCCAGAGAAGGTCTGTCTCTCCAAGCTCTCTCAGCTCTATTCCGCAGTTACTTTTCTTCAAGGTTTGCTAGCACGGGGGTGAAAGGTCAGGAAAGGACACATTCCCTGATACTGCTACAGAGTCTCAATTTTAAGTGGGTACATGGAAAATGTTTCTTATGGACTAGCACCGAAGGCGGAGGCTTTCTCTGGATTGTCCCTGATCTTCCCTGCAAGAGTTTTCTGGGCTTCCTGGAGGAGGAGAAACTTTAAGTGCTGGAAAATGCCCCACATATGCTCCCAATGGTTCACACTCTCCTACTACTCTATACTCAGCTCTTATTATTTTATTAACAAATTCCACTTGAATCTTGTGACCCACCGTTTGACAACATCAGTCCAAGATCAGCAAATGCTCATGTCCTGTTTCTCCCTGCAAGTGCCCGTCTGTTGCCAGTGTTTAAGTCACTCACCCTGCCACCTCAGTTCTCCAGTGAGTTCAAAGTAATTGAATTTCAGTTGGTCCTTCGTTTTTGGATGTTCTTATAAAATGGGAGCTGTGCCATTTCCAGCCTCTACGTCTCTGAGAACATGTGGGCCCTTTCTCCCATTTTTTTGGCATTTTCTTTACATTAAAATTCGATCAAAAACAAGAGAAGTAAATTTCAGATGACTTCTGCCCAAATTCCCACTATTTCTCTTTCCCATTTTTTAATTGGGTTTCCTCTCTTATTATTGAGTGGTGATATTTCTTTCTTTATTCTGAACACCAATCTTTTCTCTGATGTGTCTTTTGGAAATATTTTCTTTTTTTTTTTAAACGTTTATTTATTTTTGAGACAGAGAGAGACAGAGCATGAACGGGGGAGGGGCAGAGAGAGAGGGAGACACAGAATCTGAGGCAGGCTCCAGGCTCTGAGCCATCAGCCCAGAGCCTGATGCGGGGCTCGAACTCACGGACTGCGAGATTGTGACCTGAGCTGAAGTCGGACGCTTAACCAACTAAGCCACCCAGGCGCCCCTGGAAATATTTTCTTCTAACCTGTGGATTTCCTTTCCATTTCCCTGAAATTTTCCATTTTTCATGTCTTTTTTACTATTGCAAAGAGCAGAAATACTAATTTTGAGGAAGTGCAATTTATCCAATGTTTCTTTATGATCTTGCTTTAGGTGTCCTATATGAAAAATCTTTGCCTAATCAAAGATCACAAAGATTTTCTCCTGTATTTCCATCAAGAAGTTTTATTTTTCAGGTTGTACCTTTATGCCTACAATAAATTTTTAATTAGTTTGTGTATATGGTGTTTTGTATTGATTGAGTTTGTTTTGTTTTTGTCTTTAAACAGATAAACAATTGTACCAATACCATCTGTTGAAAAGTGTATTCTTTGTCCGTTGGATTTCCTTGGCATCCTGTTAGAAATGAGGTAACCATTTATGTGTTGTCCTATTTCTGGATTCTGTTCCTCTTATCTATCCATTTATGCTTTTACCCAAACCCCACTGTCTTGATCATTGAGTCTTAATAGTAAGTGTTAGATCTCTTTTTAAAACTGGTTTGGCAAAGGTGTGTCGTTTCCCTTCCCATATTTATTTTGCAACCAGTTGAGTGATCTCCATGAAAAGTCCTCCTAGGATTTTCATTGGAATTACAGTGACTCTACTTCTCTGGGGAACGTTTGACATCTTAAATATAGTCAGTCTTCAAATCTATGAACATGGTATATCTCTTCATTTATTTAGCCCTTCGACTTCTCTCATTAAAGTTTTATAGTTTTCAGCGTACTAATCTTTCATATTTTGGGATAATTTTTTTTCTGTATGGATTATATACGTTTGTTGATACTGTCGTTGTCACTATTGTAAATGGTACTATTTTAAAATTTCCAACTGTGAATTGCTACTGGTATAAATTACAATTGACCTTGCATCTGACATCTATTTTACAACTGTAACGTCCTTCATTGTGTGCATTTGCCATCATTTATTCAACTAACCTCCTGGGTCTGGATAGTTATATAATTTCCAACATTTGGCAGTTACCCAATGAATACCTTTGTGCTTGTATATTTTCATAGTGTTGAAGTTGTGCTTCAGAGTAAATTTCTAAAAGTGTTTTGCTAGGCTGAAAGGTAAATGCATGTGAACTTTTGTTAGGTATTCCCAAATTCCCCCATGAAATGGCTATATTTTGCATCCTTACAGAAACATATGAGTGCCTGTTATCTCCCACAGCTTCACCAACAGACAGCATCATCAAACTTTTATTCTTGCCAGTCTCACCAGTCTCACCAGTGAGAAATGGTATCTCAGTGTGACTTTAACCCATCTTTGTCTTACTGTAAGTGAGGTTGAGTAACTTTGTAGAAGTTTAAGAGCTATTTGTGTATTTCATTCTTTGAATTGTCTTTCCATGTCCTTTGCCATTTTCCTGCAGGATATTTTAAATGTTTTAGCCCCATTTAAAAATATTTTTTTTAATTCAACGTTATTCATTTTTCAGAGATGGAGAGAGATAGAGTGTGTTCAGGGGAGGGGCAGAGAGAGAGAGGGAGACACAGAATCCAAAGCAGGCTCCAGGCTCTGAGCTGTCAGCACAGAGCCCAATGTGGGGCTCGTACCCATGGACCGTGAGATCATGACCTGAGCTGAAGTCAGAAGGTTAACCAACTGAGCCACCCAGGCGCCCCAATTTTAGCTCCATTTTAATTTTAATTTTTTATTTTTTTAAAAATTTTTTTTAACGTTTATTTATTTTTGAGACAGAGAGAGACAGAGCATGAACGGGGGAGGGTCACAGAGAGAGGGAGACACAGGATCCGAAGCAGGCTCCAGGCTCTGAACTGTCAGCACAGAGCCCGACGCAGGGCTCGAACCCACGGACTTTAGCTCCATTTTTAAATGTATTTTTATTCTGGGGAGAGTTGGTCATTATGTGCTCTACGGGTTGCAAGTATTTCTCATAGTCTGTCATTTGTCCTTTGATTCAGCTTGTCCTACTTTTTGCCATACAACTTTATCTCATTTTCATGTAGTGAAATTTATCAATATTTTCTGTTTTTACATCTTGAATTTTAGTTATATTTTCAAATTCATTCTCTTATTCTTTCTTGCACTGGAAGGGCTGCCAAATGTTTTCTGTAAAGGGTCAGATGATAACAATATTTCATTTAGGGTTTTGGCCCTAACGTCTCTGTTGTGACTCATCACATCTGCCATTGTAGTTCAAAGCAGTCATAGACAGGAAATGAATAGGTATGGTTGTATTCCAGGAATGTCAGTGGCAGGTGCTATATTAGAAATGTCTGAAAGGGACAGTTTTTTTATTTTCATGTATTTCTATTATTTAAAATTAAAAAAAAGAAGAGATCAGGTTATGGTTTTTGTTTTATATTATTCCAAAATAACCCATATAAGCAATATAATGCCTCCCTATATTGAGCATGAGGCATGCTCCAATCACTTGTGAGAAGATTATATGTATTATTTAAGTCACTCTCAACAGTTCCTTCGGGTAAATATAGTTATATTTTCCACTTTCAAAGGAGGAAAATGAATCAAAGATATGTTAAGGAATTTATCTAGAATAAGACAGTTAATATGGGGAAGGTGGAAATGTAACAAAAAGGGTCATTGAGGAAACACTGGGAATAGAGAAACACAAAATAAAAATAAATGTCACTCCACAGTATCTTATTCTAGGGCAGTGACTGAAAAATGGGTTCTGTAGAGGACCAAATGGTAAACATTTTAGGTTTTGTGGTTCTCTGTTGCAAGGACTCAGCTCTGCCACTGTGGTGTAAAAGTAGCTATAGACAATTTGTAAGCATAGGGTCAAGGTTGTGTTTCAATACAACTTTCCTTACAGAACTGGGAATTTCCCTGTCTCAGCCTGGTCTGTAGAATCCCTGTTCCATGGTGACTACTATCGTCATTATGGTTAATAGTAGCTTTTTAGTGGTGTGTTTTTTTTTTTTCAGGGAGTCACAGAGTAGTAATAGTATCAGATAAGAAAATATAAATATAAAACCATTTTAAGTGTCATATGCAGCGTAATGTTTTAAATTGTTGTCAAAGGCATCTCATTATTAAATGCAAAAACCAATAAAACATTGGCTGCTGCAGTGTGAAAGTAATGACTCCACTTCTGACCCCTCCATCTTGACCAAGTCCTGTCGTGGGATAACAATATTCTGTTCTGGGAGGTTTGTCTTTTTTATTTATTTATTTATATTTTTTATTTTTTTAATTTTTTTTTTTTAGTTTTATTATTTTTTTAATTTACATCCAAATTAGTTGGCATATAGTGCAACAATGGTTTCAGGAGTAGATTCCTTAGTGCCCCTTACCCATTTAGCCCATCCCCCCCCACACCCCCTCCAGCAACTCTCTGTTTGTTCTCCACCTTTAAGAGTCTCTTCTGTTTCTTCCCCCTCCCTGTTTTTATATTATTTTTGCTTCCCTTCCCTTATGTTCATCTGTTCTGTCTCTTAAAGTCCTCATATGAGTGAAGTCATATGATATTTGTCTTTCTCTGACTGACTCATTTCACTTAGCATAATACCCTCCAGTTCCATCCACGTAGTTGCAAACAGCAAGATTTCATTGTTTTTGATTGCCGAGTAATACTCCATTGTATGTATATACCACATCTTCTTTATCCATTCATCCATCAGTGGACATTGGGGCTCTTTCCATACTTTGGCTATTGTTGCTAGTGCTGCTAGAAACATGGGGGTGCATGTGCCCCTTCGAAACATCACACCTGTATCCCTTGGGTAAATGCCTATTAGTGCAATTGCTGGACCATAGGGTAAGCATTTGGATTTCTAATCTCATAACCTCACTCCATCCCTGGGGTGGGTGCTGGCATCTCTGCTCCACAGAAGACAGTTCTGGAGATGTTTCAGCTCACCTCATCTTCCTCTCACCCTAAAGCTGGGTCCCGAGGGTCTACCCAAATGCAGGATTTTGTGGTTGTTTTACTACCTTTCCTATGACTATCTTTTTCTCTCAAGGTTCTGAAATGTAAAATTTGGCTCCTAGATTCAAATAATAGTATTTTCATTGGTTCTTTGAGAATTCTTTTTGTAGACTAGTATGTCTTTTTTTTTTTTTTTTTTTTTTTTTTTGCTCTGGAAGCTTCATGGATTAAGGTTGTTTTTAAATTATTTATATTAAAAAAATTTTTATGCTTATTTTTGAGAGACAGAGCATGAGCAGAGGAGGGGCAGAGAGAGAGGAAGACAGAATCCAAAGCAGCCTCCAGGTTCTGAGCTGTCAGCACAAAGCCCAACATAGGGCTCGAACTCACAAACCGTGAGATCATGACCTGAAGTCAGATGCTTAACCAACTGAGCCACCCAGGAGCCCAAGAGTTTTTATTTTTAAACCTTGTACCTTGTTTACACAACTCTATGAAGTTACTACTTCTTGAACAGGGCCTCCCATAGCACAGAAGTCTCCATTTTACTAATTAAAACACGGCACAACCTGGACAGAAAATTAGAAAAAGGCACTTTTTCCCAGGCTGACACAGCCCTGCTCATGGTATAGAGGGCGGTAGGCATGGGATGGATTGTGGTCCCCACTGGTGCCCCCTCCCCCCTCACGCAGGCACCCTGAGCAGGGCACAGTGGTTAAAGCAAACCCAGGCTACATCTCTCGTGTGTGGCAGGGGACGGGAGCATTGTCATTGCTGAACTTACACGTGTCATCTCTTCCTCCTTCTGATGCTGGAAGAGGCACTAAACTTACCAATTGAAAATAGTTTCCTCGGGGTGCCTGGGTGGCTCAGTTAAGTGTCTGACTTCGGCTCAGGTCATGATCTCACAGTCCGTGAGTTCGAGCCCCGCATCAGGCTCTGTGCTGACATCTCAGAGCCTGGAGCCTCCTTTGGATTCTCTGTCTCCTCCTCTCTCTGTCCCTCCCATGCTTATGCTCTGTCTCTCTCTGTCTCTCAATAATAAATAAAGGCTACAAATTAAAAAAAAATAGTTTCCTCTGGTTTAGAACAGCCCCTTTCAGGCTAGTTCTGTCTCCTTTGTCCCCTTCCTCATCCTTCTGTCTCCTTGCCTCCTGCTCACCCCAGGATGTCATCACTGCACCCGGGAGGAGAGTTAGTTCTCACAGTCTCCCTGCCGCCCTCTTCCAGCCCTTGGCCCCGCTCTCTGGATTCAGCCTCTCCCTCTGAATTGTCCTGTGCAGAAACCAGCCCCAAACCCACCCCTACCAACTCACAGCACGCCTTGGGATGCAAAGCTCCCACCTGCCACTTCTCATTCAAAGCCTGGCTGCTGCCTCCTGTGGTCCCCTCAGCACCCTGACCCCCTCAGAGACGCTAAGAAGCCTCTGGGTCTCCTACATGTGCAGCCCATGGGGACAGTCAGGTCTGGTTTGGGCTGGTCTGTGCTGATGTTGGTCCACTGTTGGTTGTGTTCCTCGAGGGCTGTGTTCCAGAAGCTTGACATCAGCCGGATGTTCTCAAGTTCTCCCTCCATGTGCTTTGGGTTTCTGTGGAAGTTTTTATCCTCTCTTGCATAAGACCCTCAGAGACAGGGAATCAGAAAATACATTCTCTTACTGTCTCCCCAACACCTCACATCACGTCCCAGCCCCGAGTGCTAGCCCTTCTCTGATGTGCATGCGAACTTGGCCAACTCCATGCCCCCACTTTTCAGCATCTAGAACCTCTAGTGAAACTGTGTTCACAGTTTGCCAGACTTGCCTGCCACTCTATAAATGAGAGACTTGAAAACTTAGAAAACTAATCATTTCCTTTTTCATTTCATTCAGACTTTCAAGCTCACTAGCTCACAATTAATTCGACAAAATGAGCTTGTTGTGGGCCCAGACACCAGCCACTTTCGGGGGAGCTATTTCTGACTGTTTTCCCTAAACAGAGGAAGGGCTCCAGGTGACACGACGTACGTCTGAGAAGAAAACGGCCAGCTACAAATTCCCAAAACATTATCTTCTAGCATATTTTGATTGTTTCTGTAAGTCTGGCTCTGCAGTTTTAAGTGTTCTCCATGTAGTTGACCCAGGATACTGTCTGCTAAAGCAAGTTCACAAAACAGAGAAGATAGTGATTTTTTGTAGCCTTTTCTGCCCCACTTGCAGACTGGGCTCCGGGACAGACTGTCTGAAAAGGAAGTCTTCCAGATGTGTGCCCACTGGGACTCCTTAGGCATGGCTTCATGAGTGACCCACATACTGTCCCAACCAGGCTCTGCTGGGCTGGGCGGCAGGTCTGGGACAACCTGTATTTGCTCACAAATGCCAGTGTGTATTCTTCTCGAGTCAACAAACACACAGAAAATTCCAAGTGGCCCAACAGTGCGGTGAAACAGCCTGGACTATTTGTTTGGAAATATTTTTATTTCTCTCCAAGCATCAATTCCTCCACCTGTGAAATAGGGGTCGCGGCAGGATTTTTGTGACGATCACATGAGCTCCTGGACAGACACCACATCCAGCACAACATGTGACAGCCAGTGGAGCCAAAGAGATCTGAATTTAGCACCTTCACTGTGGGCCTTTCACAATTACTGCAAATCTCTGTGCACCTTACTTCTCTCTGAGATAATCACACCATTTCAACATACACAGTCTCCAAAAAGGAAGTCAATAGGAATTTATTGTCAATAGGAAAGTCAATTTATAAGTCAATAGGAAATTATGTCAACCCAGACACTGGGGGCAGGTTTAGGGACATCTGTGTGGGTACTTTGATACCTCTCAGACTCTCTTTCCTCTCTCCTCTGATAACCAGGCATCACATAACAAGAAGCATACACAGTGCTTCATACTGTGCCTAGGACATAAGGAGCTCTCAGTAAAATGTACCTATTACTAAAATCTTATCAGAATTATGCTATATATATTAATTTTCAGAAAGAACCTAATTCTTTTTCTTGGCCGAGCAATGAAAAGCAATCAAAGAAATCTGTTGACCCGTGGGCTACAAACGCTAATTCTACCACTTTCAGAATATAACTGCAGAGTTTGGGTAATCACTCTGTAACTTCAATTTAGAAGTTAAAAGAAAATAAAGACAGCAGAACTGCTATACATAGGAATGATCAGTTTGTGATTGAAAGAGTTAATGGCGACCTAAAGGTGGCAAGAAGGTAAAGTAAGGAAGGACAGAAAAGATAGATCAATTATAACAAAGGTGAGAGGCTGGGTTGTAGTTGACATTGTGACGGTGGAAGACAATTCTCTGGTCTCTTTTAATAAGATTTCAGATGGTTTCACTGCCGTACAATTGTTCATTCTATTAAAGGACGTCAGGAACACAGACTTGGATTCATCATAATATTGTGTCGAAAAGCACTGTAATCATGTATCTACACAGATATCTCTGTAAGTTATTAATTTTGTTCTACTTAGGTGATGACGATTTACTTCATAACTCGACAAATACCTGGAATCCCTGATCTAACTGAAGAACGACAGCATTACAAATAATCTACATGCTCCTCTCTGCTACGTTCATCAACTAGAAAAGCACATCCTGTTCTGTTAGAGATGGGACCTCGGTGGTTTTGCAGAAAGTGAAATGAAAGGAACTAGATAAACTCTCCTGAGTCTCCAACTTGTGTTATTTACTTGGAGGCAAATATAACCCACTTATCTGACTGCTTGATTTCATTCTTTTGTTCCAGTCCAGACGGACTGTCTGCCTCATTTACCTCGCCCTGGGCATTACGAGGTGGACCCTCATGGACCACGTGGGTGGGTTTCCTTATTCTCTGGTTGTTGTTTGGAAGCAGTCAGTGGAAGCATCAGGAGGAGGCTGGGAGTTGGGAGCAGAGTGAGCTCAGGGTTCCCTCCCTGAAGGGGGTCTGCATCCTCACAGGGGCCAACAGATAGTGCCATCTACACCAGAGACACAAGGTTATGCTCAGGAAAACACAGGTGCGAGTGGAAGTGGCCATTCCCTTTTATACCAACTAACCCATGGGAGGCATTTATTTCTTCCCTCCCAGGACCCTGAATCCAAAGGCTTGGAGGTCTAGTGCCCCAAAAAAATGCTTCTGTCAGGGGACATGGTGATGCTTCTTTGAACTTCAACTTCCATTGACCAACAGTCAATGCATATCAGAGCAAAGATGCCCATTAGCATAATCCCTGGGGACTGGGGCACAGAGCAGGGGGAGAGAAACATGGCATGTTGATCTTGGGGAGGAAACAGGTTTCACAGAATCCACGCTTAGTGCCCCACAACATCCACCCTTGTCCTGTTACTGGGAGAGAAATCTGTACCCCCAAAGTGGAGACACACAGAGTCCTACTTGAAAGGCTCTCTTCTTCTCAGTCTCCAGATGAAGAACACGCGAGGGCAATTTTCTAGCAACCTTCCAAGAAGGCTAGGAGATCGTGTTTCAGGCAATAAAAGTGCCCAAGAACGTTGCTGAAGGAAACCAGGGTTGCGTGCGACAGTGTGTGTGCTTCTGCTGGGACCATCTCACTCCTGCCTCTGCGTCTGGACAAAAGTGACATAAGGAAACCCAGGAAGTTACAGCACAGCGTTAATAAGAAGACTATTTGTGCCACTGTGTGTAGTACTTGGTGTCTGTCCTCCACGGGGGAAAAGACACACTCAGCCCAAGTACCTACTCCGATTCTCCAAGAATGGACCTGGTCTCTAAGTAGGCAGATGGAGTCAGTGGGTATCCGAAAAGAAAACCGGATTTTCTTTTGTAACAGAGGCAAAAGTTGTTGTTTGAGAAGAGGGGACAAAAATGATCATGACACAGCCCGTTTCAGGCCTTTCACCATCAGATTTCACATGTTCCGTCTACGTGCTCAGTAATATGCAAGATTTTTAATATTAAGTAACATGTGAGTTGTTTTCAAAAATACATCTTAAAATAAAATTCAAAAGCAATGCAAGTTTGCTACAGACTAATTAGGGTGGAAGTGACATAGTAAAAACTATCCTGATCCCAGTGTTTAGAAGTGACCCCTCCAATGTTGTGCTCTTTCTTCTCTCCGAGGCTGCGTCCCAGAACCCATTCTGGGGGGTGAAACATAAAGAGCCCTCAGAAAAACACACTCAACATGGATTTCCAGGTGTGTCTAGAAATCTTTAGAAGTGCGATTTCTAGGAGATGACTCTGAGGTAACAGACATGACTTTTCCACAGTACTGGTGGGTGTGAGCAGTTGGTATTGGATATTATAACTAGGAAAATTGTGATTTTTGAGGTGTTCTTGGACTTTATTCAGCATTAATTTGAAATTATAATGTTGCTTCTATTATTCAAAAGCATTGCGACTCACCCACCTCAGGAATGAAACAAATGAGGTGAGCCCAAATCATCAGGATTTTTCAAGCAGCCATCTATGCAAAGTCCTTTACCTTTGAGGTAATGTGAGCCCATCAGTATATTCAAAATATGAATCTCACTTCAACAGAGATAGAGGCCCTACTATACTCAGTCCTATATACTCCAATAAGATATTTTTAGTGTTTTCATGAATCAGCCTTGAAACAAGCTTATAATTAATCATCTTTACTGAAGGCAGAGCTGGTTGGCCTTTACTATGTGGGGTCAAAGTGTCCTGGGTGAAGCTCACCTTAGCCAATAGGAGAAGAGCAGGAGGAGGAAATGACTCCAAACATAGACTTCTTTCCTCCTCCACATAGGGGGTATTTCCTCCCTGTACAAGGCCACTGTCCTCTCAGGCTGTACATCAAAAGCACAATGGATCCACGTGGAAAACTGAGATTGACATGGACTTGGGATCACTTCTCATGAGAGTGTCTTCATATTTATCTCACTTCTCTCTAACTAAACGATAATAATCAGATCTCAGAGTCACCCCTCTGTGGAGTCAGGCACTGAGAAGGTGCAGCAAGACGAGAGGGTTTGGTTGTATTAGGAAATGGGGAGGACAAATGAGGGGACCACCCCCAAGAGGGAGGGAAGGTGACTTTCTGCCCCTTCAAACCCTCCCCCCCTCACACACTTCCTGCACTTGCTGGAGGCCTTACCTTGACCCGGGACTTCAGTAGAGGGTCCAGGTGTTGTTTGGGCTCCTTCACAGGCAGGCATGTCTTAAATATAAATCATCCACACAAACAGAAGCTCATCAAGATGGAGGAAGATTTAGCAAATCCAAGAAACCAATTTACTTCCGATCATTTAGACTTCCCTTTCATTAATTATTTTTGCCAATGCTATTAGGTTGTACATAAAACTGGAATTTTCAGTTGAAAATGCATTTAATTCAGCTTAGACCTCCTCAGAGAGTTTTATCTTCCCTCCACACAGCAGGGCCTCTCCTGTTTATGGCTAGGGAATTAGTAATATAGCTTTTCTTTTCTTTAATTTCTTTTCTTTCTTTTTTCTTTTTTTTTTCTTTTGGTCAAGAAGTTGACTAACTTTATAAGAAGTTAGTGAACATAGTGATATATTTTTGGTATAATTTTGCTTTAATACAAAAATCAGTCACACATTGTAGCAGTTAAACCTCCTCACTTTACAGATGAGAGAACAGAGGTCCAGGGAAGCTGGTCCCCAAATCCCATATGGAGTCACTTTCAAGGAGAAGGGGAAGGCGGAGGGCCCGGGGTCTCGTCCAGGGCTGATGCATGCACCTGCCCTGAGGATCATTTCCCTGCAGGAGAGTGAGCGCCAGGCATGGGTGAGGGTGCTGCGAAGTCAGCCACAGTGTTTCCTGGGCTTCTGATCAAGGAGTCTCTCTCTCTGCACAGGAACCAGCGGTGGGCGGGGTGACAACTTAGAAACTGGAGTCAGGAGCTGCCTTCCAGTCTCGGCTTGCACCCATTTTGTGTGGAATCCCCAGAGAGTCTCTCGGCCTTGAAATTATTTGCGCGATATGTCGTTCCCACATTCTTCATTGGAGATGGTCAGAATCTTGAATCGTCAGTCCGGCACAGCTCTGTTCAATAGAAGTAAGTGTTAGACACAATTTGAGACACAAATTAAAAACTCCCTAAATGCTGCGTTAACAACAAGGTTAAATAAATAACAAAGTTAAAGAAATAATTCTAGCACGAATTTTATTTAGTGAATGATATCCAAAATAGTATTTCAGTGTGCAGTTAATATAGAAATTTTTAAGGATATATTTCATCTTCTTTTATAGTCTCCAGAATATGCTACACAACCAGCCCATCGCGGCGTGGACTAGTGCACTGGCTACATTTCAAGTGCTCAGTAGCCACATTGGGCTGGTGCCTGGTGCTCGTGGCTGCTGCCTTGTGCAGCTCAGATCCTGCTCCAGATGCTTCAGAAGGTCTGCCCTGGACGATCTTTAGAAAAGTGCCTCCAGACGGGACAGCCCCCTGGGTCTGCACCAGCCTGTGAGCCAGGGCTCCTTAGCCTCCTGGGTCATGTGCAGTGGACCCGCGGAGAGGGGTGTTCTCCAGTGTCCAGGGTACTCTCGGTTGACCCAGGAAACCTCAGGGACCCAGCACCCATGGAAAGTCCAGGACTGGAGCACCCTGGGAGTTGGAGACTTTTTGCTCAAGGACCTGAGCTTCCCGTAAGGCTGTGCTCTGCTCTTCCCAAACAGCACAGTAATACACGCCCTCATCGCTCTTCGCCAGCTTCAGCAGCAACAGGTTAGAGCTTGTGCTATCCTTGCCTTTCTTGGCATGGACCTTGTCCGCTGTCAAGACACCATCTCTGGTCACATATGAGCTGGACATATCCAGCATGAGGATCCTCTTGGGGGCTGTACCCTGCTGGTGGCGGTACCAGTGGATGTAGCTGACCGAGGCGCTGGTTTTGCAGGGCAGCGTGGCCCAGCTGCCTGCACGCGCCACGACCACGGCTGGCTGCTCCACATTAATTGCTGCCACGCCACCTGCAAGGGGGGACAGCGGTGAGACAGGGAAGGATAAGAGCCTCAGGGCACCCCACCCACCCGCACTGGGGAGGGAGTCAGGACTTACCGGGATACAGGAGGGCACACAGGAAGGCGAGGGGACCCAGCATGGTTCTGCTTCCCCGCTGGTGGAGAGAAGCCCAGGGTGACCTCCCAGATGTACCTGCTGGACGGAGACTGACTGGATGGGTGGCAGAGGGCAGGTTAGGCTCTGAGCTCTTCATCCCTGAGGCACCTGCTGGTGAGAGACAGAGAGAGAGAGGCTGGAGGGTGGAGCCAGAGGGCAGGGACAGGTCTGACCACAAAATGGGGAGAGGAACCCCCAACGGTCAGGGTGCTGAGAATACGGAAGAGCTTTGGTACAATAAAAACACCACTAATAATAGCAATCTTTGATTCGACATGGACTATGGAGCACAGCACTAATTTGTTTCTGCTCAGTGTCTTTTTCGAGGCTGCATGCCTAAGAGGAATCAGGTGGGATGACAGCCGGGTCTGGCTGGAGACAAATCCCAAGCCTCAAATGGCCACCTGGCACTCACAGAGCAATGGCTGTGCAGCCTCCCTGGGGGGCAGGGACAAGCAGAGCAGCAATCCCTGCCTAAAAGGCATGGGGCTCCCAAGCGGGCACTGGAGCATTGTCCCCAGAGGTGGCATCAGGAGATTAAGTGCCCTCACATAACATGATAGCTGTGCAGTCGTGGGCGAGCTGTTTCTCCTCCTGTTCTTCATCTGTCAAAAGGGACCTCGTTCGTTTGCAGGCAGAGTGAACAGGAAATGTGAGCAAAGCGTGTAGCCTGTCCCAGGTGCATAGACAAGGCTCAGGAAATGTTGGGGACGGGTGTTTCACCTCAACACTGGACTATTGGCAGTAGATGTTTTCTGGGCAGTAGATGTTTTCTCATAGGATTAGTTTTGAAAAAAAAGGATGTGGGCTTGTGTGGGCACACCTGTGTGTGTGTGTGTGTGTGTGTGTGTGTGTGTGTGTGTATCCAAAGGAAGAAGCCTGCATCGACCCAGGGGCAGTGTAGATCAGGCGGTGGGACCAGGTCCTGCAGTCCCAGGATCAGATCTTCAAAAATGGGAAAGGCAGGGCCTTGTGAGGGGTCAGCTGAGGAATGCACAGGAAATGGGTGAGAAATAAAGATAGCATTGACTTCCAACCGAAACGAAAATTCCTTTTCACTTATGGCAAGTATACCAAGGCTTCCTGGGTATAGTTATAGTAATTTGTTATACTCGTTATAGGCTGACCGCCTGGAGGGAGAGGGCAGTGGGGACAGCCAGGAAAGGGACTTGGCTGGGCTGGAGGGCTGGGTCCTGCAGCACCCATGACCAGACCCAGCTCCCGTGCTCCTCTTCCTGGTAAAACTGGAGGGCAGACATGCTGAGCTATAACCGGGATTCAAAGCTAAAGTGTCCCAAAATGCAGACTTTCAGGTTGTGCTGAGATGGTGAGGTGTTGAGTAGATGCTCTGCAAAAAGAATATTCCAGGCCCATCATTCAGACCCTCAGCAGGTGTCTAGGGCAGCTGTGCTAAAGTGTTAAGTGGAACAGAGAGTGACAATGGGGGAGACATCTGACCAGCAAAACGGCAGGTGGAAAGAGTCTCAATATAGAAGGTGAGCAGTGTGGGTGGTGACAAATTGGGTGACATTTTTCTTCCTGCTTTCTCTATTTCCTAGATTTTCACCAATGAGAAAAATCTTACTTTGGGGGAGAAAATCCACAACCTTCTACTGTTTTTTGAAAATAAATTTTATTTCACATGGTCAGCATTCAAAAGTCTGTTTCTCTCAATTACTGTTACCGTTTTTATTCAAATACTACTCACATTAAAGTCTCTCAACAGCTCCCAGGCTCAGTGGGTAATGAAGTCTGCCCCAAACCTCCAGCCAAATACTCTCTTGGGTGTGTCAAATGACAAAAGTGAAACAATTTAGTTTGTAGAGTGTGATGTCCTTTATTGAAAGAAGAATAATCCATGGATTGGGGCGTTCAGTGCCTCACAAGCAGTGGACACGGTTCCCCAGGGATTTGGGCAAGAGGGAGTCTATAGAGCCTTAGAAGCAGCCAAGGGGGAACAGGCAGGATTAGGTGGGGTTCAGGGATCTCCCTACAAGGCTAGCAGGTCACTGAGGGAATAAGGAGAGAGCTTTTGGCTCAGGTTGATTGGCTGGGGTTGCATATCTGATCCTATTTAGAACAGGGAAATCATTACAGATTCCTGGTGATGGGGACCAGCTGGCTGGGATATACTGTTTCTGGTCAAGGGCAGCATTGACAGGGACAGGAAAGGGACCTACATTTCTGCTTGCTGACCTGGGACCCTGGGCAGGAGCGGCTCCATCCTGGGCCTGGAGATGTATGTCAGCAGGTGACCATTGTTCACCTTTCCTCTACTCTTCCTGCTGTGGGGTGTGCCTGCTCTTCTCTAAGTGGCACTAAAGGTCATATTTCTTAAAAGATGCTCATGTTTAAAGAAATAATAGGGAAAACTCTTCAGCAAGAGAGAAAGAGTAGCCACCCTTATGTGGAGAGTGGAGGGTTCTGATCAGGACCCCAATGACTCCAGGAAGAGAGAAATTACGCTGCACTTGAGGGAGCAGGACGTCCTGTCCCCCCAGGTCATCCCGCTGCTGCCTGAATGAAGCTGCTCTGATGGCCCCAGACCTCAGCCCCAGGGGAGAGGCGGCTGGGTCACAGCAGGTGTGGACTCAGGCAGACCCTGTGCAGAGGGCCAGGTGCTGAAGCTTGGACCTGCTCGGTTAACCTCTGAGAGGCTGGTGTGCTCGCCTCACCTGGGGCAGCTCCCCTCCGCCCAGCAGAGAGTCCGAGATCTCGTCCAGTGTGACCGCTTCCCTTGGTCACGTGGAATAAAGGGATGCAGACATGACGTCAACTTTCGGTGAACGGGACAAGCCCGAAAGCCCAAAAGAGGAAAGACATTGATATAATTTGATGAGTGGACTGTCCATAAAATATTCTTCCTTTTTTCTTCCATTTACATGTTTATAACACTTTGTGTTGAATCCACATTTTTCCTTAAATATATTTCTCTTTTGTTAGGTTAATAGTCCCATTTTTAAAACCAAGTCGTAAGTAGCATCCGGGACATTCACACTTCGCTATAGAATCACAGAACTTTAAATACTTCAAGCTGAAGAAGAAAACCCTCATTCCAGATGCCTCATTGTTTCTCATCTTTAAAGCTCCCCAAAACAGGTGATTCCTTCAATATTACAAAGCCATGAGCAGCTGAGGCAGGATTCGAACCTCCCCCCCAACCCCCCATCCCTCCTCTGTACCGTGAACACATCACATTGAGTGGACCTGTCATTTCTAATTCAGTAACTACATCAGAGTACCCACTACATGTCAAGGCTGGGACCAGGCCCTTTTTCAAACATAAACGTTACTTTCGTAACCCTTGAGAGTTGCAAAATTCTGTGAGGCACACATTAGTGTTCCCAGTCAACAGATGACGACCGTCAGGCTCCTTAAGACATTCCTCACATTGGACTTTGGAAAACAGCTGAGCAAATCTGATAATCATGGAACCAGCTTTATTAGAAGAAATTAGGATCAGTTATGTTGGTGTGTATTGGACCCTTCTCAAAGGTAAATGTGTGTGTGTGTGTGTGTGTGTATGTGTGCACTCATAACAAATTAACTTGATAGAGAATTTCCTCCTCAAGTAAAAAGGCAGCCTCACAAAGGTTGTCAGATTTACAGGAAATTGCAAAATGCAATGCGATATTTGGACATAAACTACAATGATTTTGTTGTTTACCTGGAATTCAGGGAAATGTAAATCAAATCCACATTGAGCTAGCACCTCACACCTGATAGATGGCTGTAATCAAAAAGAGTACAATAACACGTGTCATCGCAGAAGCTGGGAAGGGAGGAAGGGCAGGGACTCTGGCTGACCATCCTCTGCCCAGGGACCACGTGCAGGGGACACGAGGCTGTTGCAGGAACAGCTCCAAAAGCCGACTGTCCCAGGCAAGCGTGAGTGTCTGCGGTCCGGGAAAATCCCTGCTGGGCCAGATGGGGCATGCTTTCAAAATTAAGAAAGTATAAAACTACCATCACCTAGAGCAGAAAGAGAATCCTTAAAACAAGAAAAGTAGTGAGAAATCTCCTCCACCAGAATGTTAAAGAAGCTATAAGCTACAGCACAGAAAAGAGGGCAGTATTGGCCCCAAAGTTTATTCATGAGCACAAGGTGCCCTAGAGGAGGGCGACGGGGGGAGAGAGAATGAAAAAATCTTAAATTGCATCCTGTGGGCTTAGTGTTGTTAGTGGTGATTACAATTTGTTTATATTCATATTTTTAAATTCATGTTGAGAGCGTTACTTAGCAAGATGTCAGTATAAGGGGAAAATGCAAATATACAATTTTTAAGGATTAGCAAAACTGTGATCTATAGTTGAATCCTCGTCTCTAAAAATTACTCCCTTTGTACATATCCACTGAGAAAAGTGAAAGCCATAATAACCTAGAACTCTGAGCACTCCTGGCATCTATGCTGTGGGATCAAACACCATTTCTTACCACGAGCACCAGGGCTCAGGTGAGAAATGACTGAAACCAGAAATGACACAATAGTACAGAGTCACCACGTACGCACCCGTCTCCATACAAACTATGTTTCAGGACAGCAAAGAGTTGATGAACGACAGCTTCACTTCATGGGCTCAGGACCAGTATGTGCGGGAGAAATTAGAGAGAACTGGAGAAGGAGGGAATCGCCCTCCTGCAGCCCCTCATGAGACACTAGATTCAGACACGTGTCACCCGGGGGAAGGGGGTCACAACTCCGTCACCTGCACTGGCACTGCTCCCGCTGCCCTTCTGTGTCCCTGTCCCCTCCTGACATCCCTCTGTCTCCCTGTGTCTAGCTCTTCGCCTTTCTCATTTCCTGTTGCCGTCCGTCCCTCTGCATCTTTCTCTCCACGTCTCCCTTTCCAGCCGGCTCTCCTCCTTCTTTATTTCTCTCTATCTCTCCTCTGTCTCCTCCTGATCTCTCTCCCTCTCTGTTTCTCTCTACATGTCTCTTATTGTGTCTGCGTATCTGCCTCCCTACATCTGTTTGGCCATCTCTAACACCCAGTTTCTATTTCTATTTCTCTCTCTCTCTTATTGACTTTCCACTCTCTCTCTCTACCTCTCCTTCAATGGTCACAGTAGCTACTTGAAATTCTTTGTTATTCTGGCATCTGTGTATTTCCTTGTCTTCTGATGACCACTTCCTGTCCTCTCAGCGCCCTTTTCATAGGAGCCTCTTCTGTCCATCGTCCCTTCTTCTCTCTGCTTCTCTTTTCTGTCCCCTGGGGCCTATGGGATGCAGGCCTGTGGTCTGTGCTAAGGGGGAAGGATGGGCCCAAGCTCACAAATGTACGTTTACTCCTTGGGTGTCTCCTGATGATCGCACCTGCCACATATCAAGTGATCAGAACGATGATGGCAGTGATAGAACTGTCCCCAACATTGCGGCCCTGGGGGACAAGGTCATCGCATGCACACCTTATATTTCTATCAGCTGGTTGTGAGGTGTTACCTAGTGACAGTGTGAGAAATAGTCTATCATGAATTATTAGAATGTCCTACGATATCATGACCTTGAAATGGGTCTCTCTGTGCTGTTTTGTGACCACAGTGACACAGATCAGTAGTGTTCATAATGACCACATGCCTCTATATGGAGAGTACTTGGAAAAAGGCTTAGAAGATGCTATACATTTAATATACGTGTATGAGATACCATATGTTTTAGAATATTATTATCAGGGTGTCAATAACACTGAATTACATACTGTGTTCCTTGCATAGAAGATTAGAAGAAACTGTCATGAACAGAATTCTCACGCAGTCTGGGCTGGGACATGGATGGGAACGTGACTTTATGCAAATCACTACTGAACACACTGGACTAAAACAGGGGCTGACAGTGGGGGAGAGAGGAAGTCTCACTAGGGCCCAGTTCACTCTTCCGGGCCCGGTGCTGCTGGGGCCTCCCGCAGCTTCCCAGAAAGCAGCCCCATCCCCTGCTGGTGCCAGGGCGGGGCTGGGCCAGGGCACTTTCCAGAAGAGTTGAGGGCAGCCCGGAAACCTCAGCCAAAGCTCCACATCCTGCCTGCCTTTCCCACGGGCTCCGTGGCTGCCAGGTGCACGCGGCCTGTAGGGACCTGCCCATTCAGACACCTCCACATGTGGCCAGCCTTCCAGACCCACTTGTCTGGTGAGTGGTCCAGTCGTGGGGCCCAGCCAGGGCCCCCCCCCCCCACTCTCTGAGCAACCGATGCTGTAATCTGACACATGGTGGCTGAGGGGAGAGGTCCTTCTCAGCATGGAGCTGCCCAACAGGGACATTTGAAAGCTCTGAATGACAGCTCCTGAGTCTGTGAAGATTTATTACATTGACAAGGACAGAATGACAGCTCCAGTCCAAGCCCTGCCACTTGGAGGATGTGTGTCCTTGGGAAAGTCACTGTGAATGGGGATAGTAATGCTTACTCTGGAGACATCATCCACCAAGGGCCGGGGATTGGGCCAAGGTGGTTGCTTTGTAAATAAATGCAATCAGTCTTAAGTACAGTGTAATTTTTATGACAATCTATTCCTCAAATAACATGTCAAGGTAGTTATAACATCTTGTTCTGTTCACCTGCTCAGAGTCATGTAAGTAAGTAATAAAGCCTTGATTCAAACCCACATCTAAGAAAGTACAAAGCCCGTCACACCATCCATTCCATATATATATATATATATATATATATATATATATATGGATGTATATATAATTTATTTTAAGCTCTACAGAGTAGGGGCCACAAAGAAAATTTCAGAGAGACTGCAGAACTCAAGAATATCTCTCACATACGCATAGAGCACAAGCTATTGTTGAAGAGCAGTCTTTCAGGAAATTGTGCTGGACCTCAGAATGTGTAGAGAGTTTTCCAGCACTTGTGAATTAATAGTTTATTGCCTTTTGTGAGAGATTAATTTTTTAAAGGTCATAACAGTCATCATTGATCCATTAAGTAATATCACATAAGCTTTATTGGACGTCAATGTACATGTTGATTCCTTCCCTGCATAAAGTAGGTGTTATTTATCCCAGTCTGCAGATGAGACAGAGACTTAGGGAGGGTAAGTAACTTACTTGAGATTGCCTAGCTAAGAAAGAGCACAGCAAGAACTTCTAGTCTACCAGGCTCTCGAAGCCTGTGCCTTCAGTAACCTGCTCGTCTTTTTGTGATTAAGGGATTAAATTCTGTCCTCAATGATCTGTCTTTCGATGCAAAAATGTGATCTTGTTATACTTCCCATTTGTTTTCTGTTTTGCACTTCCTGCTTAAAAAATACACTATTTTGAGTGCATTCAGTTACTTACACTGACTTCTAGCACCCCCTGCTGGCCATTTCAGGTATGTCATACGTTATAGTCCTCTGTATTGTTCCTCAGGTAAGGGAAGTGTGTTAACAGCAAAGACAGCATAGTGAGTAAAAGAGCCCGGAAATACAGCAGCAGGAAACCTGTTACCAGTTGTATACTCAGTGTGCTTGGTGATTTTAGGTGTCTTCTTTTTGGAGGTTCCCCTTTTCTCCAGCCTCAAATGAGAGGATTTACCTTAACGTTTATTCATTAATTTTGAAAGACAGAGAGAGAAACCAAGCACATTCTGTGCTGTCAGCACAGACCCTGTCGCGGGGCCCGATCTCGGGAACCATGAGATTGTGACCTGAGATGAAATCAAGAATCAGACGCCTAATCGACTGAGCTGTCCAGGCGTCCCAAGGCAGAATTGTTATATGTTTGGTGTCTTATGTACCTGTGAAAACTACAGAAAATTGCTTGTGAATAATGCATGTTCACCACTCTATAAATGGCATACCATTCTGTGAATGCATGTCTGCCCATCTGTATGTACACCTAGCTCACTGCTCCTCTCTGCTCCCAGCCACTGCGTTGATTCATCCACCGCCAGCGACAGGCACTGCTGCACATACTGGCTGTCACCAGCAAGGCTGGCACCAGCACCTTAGGGTCTCTGCGTGCTGGGAGTCACGCTTCCCTGGGAACATCATCCTGGGGACAATGGTTCCAGGAATCACACATACACATTCTCAATAAATACCCAATGCTATGTTATCCGACACCGAGATTTTTACCAACCTGATGGCCACCAAACAGGATCACATTGTTTCAGCAGGTTATTGCCCTGGGCCGCTGATGAGGAAGCTGAGGGTCTCTGTTTATACCTGGCACCCACTGAGTCTGTCCCTCGGACACTTGGCCGTCCGTGCCCTTTGGGTGCAGCAGAAAGGAGGCCGGTGGCAGAGGCTACAGCACCCAGAGGAGCCAGGCTGCCCACGGCCGGGCCCACTTTTCCTGGCCGTGTGACCGGACCCGGTTCTCATTGCGCTGAACCTCAGCTTCCTCGTCTGCGAAAAGGGAAATCAGCCCACACCTCACAGGTTGGTGAGGATTAAATAATTTAATACACGTGGAACACTTAGGTGAGTGTCTGGCAAATCAAGATCGTTAGTTATTATCATACTTCCTATTAACAGTAATTTATTAATACTACAAATACAAATAAAGAAAATGATAAATTATTAAAATTACTTAAGATCGTAGTAACTAATGTTATTAATCACTTGTTGACTTGAATGAATGTATGTCTTCTGGATATTTCTCCTTTGTGAGTTTTGGTTCATATAAATATCCTCAGCTACTCTATCATGGGTCTAAACTTTATCTAAAGTACTTTTCATTACATAAAATTTCTCTATAATGTGCTCAAACTTCCTTTCAGCCACATACTTTGTGTACTTTGGAGTTTTGTGTACGAAAGCTTTCCCCTCTCCAGTATCACAAAAGAATTCCATCATTTCTTGTGATCTTCAGCTTCAGATTTTTAACTCCATGCTCTGGATTAGCTTTTCTGCACTTCCCTGAACTCATGGACCTCTCAGTCTCTCGTTTATTCGCTCAGTGCACCTGTACACAACATCCATCCTGCAGACTCAGAATGCAGAGGAGGTCGGTAGAGAGTGGCTCAGTTTGTGGAGAGAAGGAAGGGTAACTGTGGGGCTTAGGGCAGAAGAGGAACTAGTGGAGGAGGCGGGACAAGAGGGAAGGGGTGTTGCACCAGGGTGAGCAGTGTAGAGGTGCAGCGGAGGGCAACGTGGCTCAGTGCTGAGCCTCCCCTGAGGGAGCAGAAGACAAGTATTGGTGAAGATGTGGAGGATACTGACAGCCAAGCAGAGACCTGGGGATTAGATGTGAAACGCAGATATTCATCATTAGCACATGCATGTGTGTGTGTGTGTGTGTGTGTGTGTGTGTGTGTGTGTGGAGGAGGAGGAGAGCGAGCGGCACATCTGACATCAGGGTATGGAAGCTAGTCCAGGGCCTGCCTTCAGACTGGGAAGAGGGGAAGCAGGGAGGTGAGGGGGGCAACAAGGATCAAGGTCTTCCTTGGCAGGGATGGGGACCACTCCTACACCGGGTAGCAGGGATGATGGTACAAGCTCGGGACTCAGGGGTTTGTCACCTGGAACATGAAGCCCAGGAGGGGGCGGTTCCGAAGAAAGGGGGAACTCTCAGGGCTGCGATAAGGGGGAATTTTGAAAGAAGTTCACTGATGCAAAGTCTCAGTAATGTGGTTCCCCGTGTGCAGTAACCAACACCTGGCAAGAGCTTGACAAATGTTTAATGAACGAACGCACATGCGGACTTGGCAGCAATAAGACGCTCCAAAGCAAACACTGTCTGGACAGCTGGGACACACACCCACCCATCGAGGATAATGTACCCCGCCCGACACCCCTCTCCAGCACCCACTGCAGCAGGAAGAAAAATTAGTGAAGGTGACAAAGGAACAATCAGGCAAGAAAACAAGAAAATTCCTTTCTTGGGCTTAGAGTTTAGAGAGGCATGGTGGCATCATCAAAAGCTACAGAAATTGCTGGGTGGTCCCTGGCAGGTTTCTGCAGAGCAGAGCACAGGACACAGTTTAATGGTATTTATCCAGGGGGCGGGAGGGTAGAGGGGCATCCGCCAGGTGGCAATGTCTTACAGACAAGGAGCTCCGGCCCTGCACCGGCTTCCCAGGGCTTTCCAGTGTTATCAACATGTGTTCCCCAGAGCTAAGAGTAGCCCCACCCAGTGGGTGTTGGGCCAGGTAAACACACAACTCTGACCGGGCCTACAAGCATGAGACCCCCTGAGTGTTGGACTTGAGCTCCCAGGGGACAGGGAATCTGCTGGATTCTAGGAAACTAAGAGAAGGTTTAGATATCCTTTGAAAGAGCCTCAGGGTACCTGGCCTTCCTCTCAATGTGCACAGATTTAAGGGTGGTGTCTCAGTTAGCATTCAAGCTGAACAAGTCAGCCGAGGCTCCCGTAAGCAATCTTAAAAGAGGATAACCAAGGAGTTGCAAACTTCGTGGCCAGACTATTAGGCTTACTCCAGCACACTTCTTTCGGTTTCTGTGAGCAATGTATCCACCCTTGCTGTGTGCCCTGGGCAGTGCTGCCCTCCAGCAGCCAGGGCTCCTCCCAGGTGGCTCCACGTGCAGGATAATGAGAAAGCAGGTCTGACTGAGGCCCGGGTCAAGGATGAATAGAACCCCGTGGCTGTTCGTTCTCTAGGTCTGCTGCGAGAGTATCGGTCACCGTCTTCTCTACACAGCCACCCCATGTCCAATTGCATTTCTCTGAGTCCTAGGAAGACCATGGCTGTGCCACTGTGCAGGGGAATGAATGCATGATGCTCATGTCCAAGGTCTGGCACGTAGTGTTGGTTAAGACAGTCAGTCGGGTTCCAGGTAAACACCAGAAGGCAGCTTGGGCTCTTCTGGAAGGAGCGGTGGGGTCCCAGCAAGGCAGAGCAGCCTGTGGGTAAGGCTTTGAGGTGTTCAGCCACGTGTCTCGTGTGGCCTCAAGCTCGGAGTTTCAGTTCTCTTTATACTCCCTGATCTCCCACAAGCTTTGCAGTCTCCCAGAGACTCTTTGCTGGGCCATTACCATGGACCGTGGGGTCTTGCTAGGAGTTTTCCAACAGCCTGATCATAGGCTTTGGCATGTGATGAGAGACGGCTCGGCATTCGGGGCCAGCACATGCTTTCCCAGCGGCCCAGGCCATGACCGAGCTACTGGTGGTGTTCGGGGTCCCTCAGAAGCTGTCCCAGCCGTGGCAGGAGTGGCAGGCCACGGCAGAGGCAATGTGACAGCATGGCGCACAGAGCTGTCCCTGTCCCAGGGCCCAGCTACGCTGATACACTATTAAAAATTCAAATCGGGAGAGGGCTCGCTTGGCAATTAGAAACATCACTCAGGTTTAAATGAGCGTCTGTTTGAGGTACTGGTGGGAATGCCAGTTCGGTGTCTGTTTAATAAAGACCACAGGCTTGCTCTATGTGATTCTCTGAAAGGCTCTGGAACTATTCAAAGGTCCAGGTGCCACCGGGTTTGAAAGAGAAATGTGAAAACACAAACAGTGGGCACAAACAGTGGGTAGGGCTTGCTGGGTCAAGGCCATTTGGAGTAAAACACTGCTGCAAATTCACCAACATAGGGCCAGGGGGTGTTCTGAGGGTGCTTTGGTGGTCTCAGAACCGCAGTCAGACTGACAGAGGTGGGAAGAACCTCCATGCTAGGAACCACATGTCCCATAGAAAATCCATTCAGTGGAAAAGAAAATTCACTCCCTATCTGTAAGCGTTTCTGGAGAAGACCACTTTCCCCTGTTTCACCACCCGCCCGCCCCCACCCCCCCCATCCTGTTCACTTTTCAGTGCTTTGGAAAATGGAGGACCTTGAAGATTTCTGGAACAATCCGATCACTTGTATTTGCTGTTGGTATTTTCTTCAAAGGCTCTAAACCAGGATGAAAGGACTCATTAAGCACCTGTCATTTTGGAAGGACTTGTTAAATGCATCTAGGAATGTTACAGGTGTGGGAAGAAACACAGGTGTGTGTCTGAGAAGCTGTGTCCCCCCCCCCCCAGGCTGTGCACCTGCAGAGCCACTAAGAGTGGGGGTGGCGAGCCCAAGGGGGGTCTCAGAGGAACTGCGCCCGAAGAGGCAGCAATTATGTTTCAAGACCACTAGGTGTGTTTTATTATAAGAACTAAAGTTCCAGTCTCCGCTTAAAGTTCCGGGTCCTGCGTACTCCAGTGTCAGGAGTGGCTCTCTAGGATTCATCTTAAGTCATTGCCATTTATGTGAGTTATCAGCTATGCCACCGGGCACGGACTGTTATTTTCTTGCACTAATGTAGCACTCGTGATGAACCAACCTCCCTGCAAATCAGCCGCTGGGAAAATCCTGGCTCCGTAACAGCGATTTCCCTAGTAAGAAACGTGAAGGGAATGCGCTAGGAGAACTGAAACCACACATCAGAAACACCAGATTCGGAAGTCTGATGATGCCTATTCCAGACCAGCCAACATTGCATACAGGATTACGCCAGCAGAAAAGAGTGAATCAAATGAAGGATTTTTGTTTGAAACTCTCTTCTATAAACAATGGCCCAGTGAAATGACTTTTCTATTCCGCGTGATCTCTTTGTACGTCCCTATGAACATGAACATGTCAGAAAGAAAGGTGACCGAAGGATGAGGCTGGCGTGAAAGGAAACTGCTGATGATGAAGGTCGTCAGATTTTCGGTGACACACAGACGGTCACAGCCGGCGCCTCCGAGGGGCCTCTGTCCACAAAGCTGTTATTTGTGCTGTAGTGATTGCTGGGCAGCAGGGACACCGAATGACCAGCAATGACTGGGAGGGAGGGCTCTGGGGAAGGGAGGCGGGCTATGGAGCACAACCCGGAGGAACAAGCGTATTTCCGCACAAATAACAACTCCAACAATACACTATTTCAAGCAGTGCATCCGACTGAAACAAGCTTCCCCAAACAAAGGACTCTGCGGAGGAAGTAGGGTAATTGCTGGAGATTACCAATGGTTTATTTGGAATGACACAGCACTGAAAACATAGTCGTTACACATGATTTGTGGATACAGCATACATCACCTATCTTATTTCGGGACAATCTGGGAAGATGAGTCGCATAAATATAAAGAGTTGGAAATATATAGGAGCTTTTTTTTTTTTTTTTAATATATATATAGTGTTCTTTGGGGGTGGACTTTTATGTCCCATCAGGCAGCCAATCTTAGAAAGGCAGAAGTTAACACTACATAGCTGCTCATCCCAGCTAGCTTACCTCCAGCCACCGCAGCCGGACACCTAGACAATGAGGCTCGGCTTTCTCCAAAGGGACAGCAGCTCTGACATGCTATTTGTCATGGCATCCTGAAAAAATGCACATTACAAAACACAGATACTGTCGACTGTTTTGGCAATGGGATGGCGGGTTTTGCCCGGAGGCAAAACTGCAACTGTAAATGCCAGACAGAGCCAGGGCAATGCATGTATCAATGACACTCGAGAGGCAAAGAGCTCAGATGGAACGAAGGAAAGCAAAAGGCAACTATGTATATGTAGCGTGGCGCTGGGCATACACATAGATCGGGGAGAGATGGGAACTAGCGTGTGTACCTGTGTGTCCTTATACATATACAGAGAGAGAGGTGGTGGGAAAGAACACTGAAAACGTGTGCCAACAGTTTAAACACGGTAAACTTGGGAGAGAGCGAGCACGTGCTCACACCTGTGCAAGGGAACAAGATAATAATCTTGAACTACAGGATAACTCATCACGTCTTCTGCAGGACAGCCGCTCAATACCATACACTTTGCGCAGAGAAATTAAGGTTCTGGTCTGGAGAAAGCTACTGCAGCACTGGTGGGAGGGGATCAAGTACAAGAGTCTCCACAGCTTGGACAAAGCACAAATAAACCTGTTAATCGATAACGTGGGAACCAGTGAGGACCTTATCTGTAATTTACTTTTTTCTCTCACATTTTTTGTGGGTTTTTTTTTTTGTTTTTTTTTTTCTTTTATCTTTTTTTTTTTCTTGCACACATGCTCCATTGATATATCTTTCCAAGCTTTGTCTGGCACCAGCCTGTAAATCATTAAGAGTGTAATAGCAAAAGTGAACGGTTTGGGTTTTCCCCGCGGGTTTAAAAACCCGATAGGCTCTTTCTACAATATTTTTGGCCCTAATCCAGGCGCCGGGTGAAGTTCTCTGGAAAGAGGCCTTTGTAGGTGGCGAGGTCTCTATATTGAAGCCAGTCTGATTCCTTCACTCCCACCAGCCAGCCTGCATCCTGCAAGACAAAGACAGGGCTTTCAAGGTCTAACAAACTACTGGAAAAATCTGCACTGCCAAGAATTAACAAAATAACTTACATGTCTATTTTATTTATTTATTTTGAGAGAGAGAGAGTGCAAATGGGGAAGGGCTGAGAGAGAGACAGAGAGAGAGAGAGAGAGAGAGAGAGAGAGAGAGAGAGAGAATCCCAAGCAGGCTACAGGCTGTCAGCGCACAGCCCGATGTGGGGCCTGAACTCACAAACTGTGAGATCATGACCTGAGCTACAATCAAGAGTTGGATGCTTTACAGACTGAGCCACCCAGGCACCCCCAAAATAATTTGGGGGTTGTGATACTGCACCAGGATGTTACATTATACATAAACCAGTGTCTGAAAGCAGTGGGAAAGCTCATCCCAAATAAGTTATTAGGTTAAAAAAAAAAAAAACAAAAACAAAAAAAAAAACAAGGGGCATCTGAGTGGCTCAGTCGGTTAAGGGGTGGACTCTTGATTTCAGCTCAGGTCATGATCTCACAGTTCATGAGATCTAGCCCCACATCTGGCTCCACACTGACAGTGCTCAGAGCCTGCATCGGATTCTCTCTCTCTCCCTCTCTCTGACCATCCCCCACTCATGCTCACTCTCTCTCAAGATATATAACCTTAAAAAATAATAATAATTATAAACATTTAAAACTATTTATTTTCTGGATCTAGTATAGCTAACTGAAAGTTAATACAAATATTATAATTTTGTATATAGTTAATTGACGTTAATTGGATTACGACAGGAGTTCTTAAGGAAGAGGAAAGGATTAAGAATGATAGCCAGTGCAGAAAGAAAAGCACCATGTACAAACATGTCGTGCACAGGAACATTCTCTATCCTGTGGGTCACAGGGAAGAAATGACTTAAGGACCCAGGTCAGGATATAGTGCTGGCAAAGCCATGGAAGGCCTAGTATCTCATCCTGAACCTGCCTGGAAGGAAGACCTCTGTGCCCCAGCTCACATCATGTGACCCAAATAAACCACCACACATAACGCTTATCAAGTAACCGCTAGATAGGTGTTAACCTGCTATTGCCATTGTGTGTGTTGTTGCTGTGACAGTATCTCATTTTTCGAGTTTATATGAACCACAAAGCAGGTTGTTGTCATGACATGCTTGTTGGAAACATTCCTGTGTTCTTTATAAAGTATTTCTCACAAACATCTGTCTTGTAGGAGTACCATCATGAACAGGAAGACAGTTAGCCGCAGGAAAGTAAAGGGAGCCACTGTGTGTGGCCATTCAGCTCGGGAGACGACAGGTGATTCTGAGGACGAAGGCTGCTGTCTGCCCTTGGCCTATGGCAGATCAGCAGATCCCGGTTGGAAAACGCTGAGTGGAAGGAGCGGCATGAAACCTACAGACCGTATAGTGCAAAACTAGCGGGCAATGACTTGTCTTGATTATGTTAACCAATGCACGAAAGAGATCCCACTTAGGATGAAGGATGGGGAGATTCAATCAGAAGCCACTCTCAATATAGTTCAAGTACATCAGATAAAATGAGGTCTCAAAAATTAAATAAAGAGCCTGAATACATTCCCTCTTGGTGTAATCTGAGGCTATAAATTGATGCTGCTATATAGACAAGCAATATAAGCATTTAGACAGGCCAATTTTCGAAGGTGGGGAAAGAAAAAACCCGAGGAAAAGATGACTCAATAAAATACCTGATAATATCCTAGCGAGGAAGGGAAATGTCCTCTTGAAAATTATGATGTTATATATGTGAAGGGCAAAGTTATACTTAAAGTAAAAGATGATAACTAAATTTTTTCTAAACCTCCAGTAAGCATCTAAAAGGCCATATTTCCCCACACAAGTGTCTATATTTGACTTTATTTACAATGAATGAAAAAATCTAATGGAGCCAAGTAGAGTCATGCATTTTAAAATTGTTTCAATAAAGAACAAAAGTTATGGACTGGTACAAACTCATCATCAAGATGTATGCCAACACGTATACTCTGAAACACAATTTATATAGTGAAGTGAAAAATATTAGCCAATATCAATCTTGAGCCGAAGCAAATCGGGAAAATTAAATTTTAACTGCTTAAAATGTGTGGTGGACGAGACTTACAGTTTTGGTAACGGCCAAATAGCTTGTGTCAGACAGGTGCTTCTGCACAGAACAGTTATAACCACTAGAATAACTATATATTATACAAATCTACATATGTATATGTATACATATTTGCAACTACTTATGTACAGAAATAATAAAATATGTAATATAAAAGTTTATATGATAGGATTATTACAAATCATGGGGTTGACATATATAACAACTATTTGAAGGCACTGGCACCGACCAAAAAAGCAGGCCAAAAATGGAGAATATTTAACCCTTGAAAGTAGGAAATTGCACTGGGTGAGATCTCTGCCGATACAGCACCCCACCCCCACGCCCGAGGATTAGCCTCAGCCTGTGTGACGCAGGGCATTCAAAGGAAGAGTGGAGGGCTTCCAGAGGAACTATATTTCTATGGGGAATATCTTGAAGAGATCAACAGAGGCGGGTTCCCAAGCATGCAGAGAAATTCCCCTGAAATCCTGAGCGGCCCCCACAGGTTGTGAATATACAAGGGGTCCCCCAAGGAGAAAGCAACACAGGGAGGCATAAAAACTGAAGAGAAGTTTCAGCACTGCCCATGGAGGGGAGACAGAGTTTAGAGTTTAAATCCCACCAAGTTAGGAAGCCTGGTGAATCCTTCAGGTTTTCTACTCAAATTTCAGAAGGGCCATTCTCAGAAGTAAAAGATGTCTTAGGACTAAGAGTCCATCCTCAAAGAAAGGCAAAATTGAAACAGACCCACCCTAACAAAGCATAAGACAAACTTCCATGAATTCAAGCTAATTATCCAGTTACCTCCATGTCTGCTAGAGGAAAAAGAAACAAGCTTCAGAGACAGAAAACAGAATCCAGACTCTACAATGTGTCCAGTATCAATAAAAAGAAAAAAAATTGCTGGAGGGGTGCCCGGGTGGCTCAGTTGGTTAAGTATCTGACTTTGGCTCACGTTATGATCTCATGGTTCTCGAGTTTGAGCCTCGCGTCAGTCTCTGTGCTGACAGCCTGCTTCAGATTCTGTGTCTCCCTTTCTCTCTGCCCCTCCCTGTTCATAATCTCTCTCTGTCTCTCTCTTTCAAAAATAAATAAATGTTAAAAAGAAACTTTAAAAAATTACTATATATGAGAAAAAAAAGGAAAATATCCCCTGAAGATAAAAGGCAATCGATAGAAGTGTGTGCTGAGATGGCCTAGCTTTTGGAATTAGCAGTAAGAAGTTAACACAGCTATTATAAAATATGTGCACGTGCTTACACTGAAAGATAGCAATAATGAAAGAATAGATGGGAAATCTCAGGAAGGAAATGGCAACTAAATACAAAACCAACACCAACATTATAGAACTGTGTTAAGTACAGCATCTGAAATGAAAAAGTCACTGGATAAGCTAAACAACAAATTCAAAGTAGCAGAAGAAAAGGTCACTGTACTTGAAGACAAATCAATAGAAATTATCCAACCTGAGTACCAGAAAGAATTACATATTGAACAAAAAAGGACAGTCTTAGACATCAAGAAGTCCAACAGATGTATAATTAGGGACTCCCAAAAAGAGGAGAAAGAGAACGAGGCAGGAGAAGAATTTAAGAAATATTAGCTGAAAGTCTTCCAAATGTAATGGAAAACATCAGGCTACAAATCTAAGCAGCTCAGTGAATCCCAAGCATGAAAACCACAAAACAAATAAAAACAACAAAACAAACAAGCCCTAAGCACATTACATTGAACTGTTGAAAACCAAAGATACAGAGAAATTCTTAAAAGCAGTTAGGGAAAAAGTCACAGTATATATATACCCAGAAACAATGTTAAGCAAATGGCAGCTGATTTCTAGTCATAAATAGCAATAAAACAGAGAACACGGAGCAGTATCTTTAAAAAGTTGAAAGAAAAAAGTCAACTCAAAATTCTTTCTCTTGGGAAAATATCTTTAAAAATGAAGACGAAAGAAAGACATTTTCAGATAAACAGAAACTGAGAGTATATATTGCCAACAGATTAGCCTCATAGGAATTGGTGAAGAAAATTTTTCAGGCAGGGGCACCTGGCTAGCTCAGTCTGTGGAGCATGTGACTCTTGAACTTGGGGTTGTGAGTTCGAACCCCAGGTTGGATGTAGAGATTACTTAAACATAAAATCTTTTTTTTAAAAAAGAAAGAAAAAGAAAAAGTGCACTGAAAAAGAATATTAAAAAAAAGAAGAAAAAGAAAAGAAAACTTTCAGGCAGAAAAGAAGTGAGACTGGATGGAAACTCATCTATTAGAAGAACCAGAAAGAGCAGAGAAAATGGTGAACATGTTGGTAGATGTAAGATTAGCTTTTTACTCTTAATCTTTTTAAAAGATAACTTATGGTTAATGCAAAAAAAAAATTAGCTTAATTATAATGGCTTTTTTAACGATTTTGAGATATGTAGACACTTTTGCCTGATGGTAATTAATGCTTTGCCACTTTTTGCCTTGAAGATTGTATCTGAGGTTTTAACTATTTTATCGATCCTTTCAAACAACTAACTTTTGGATTTATTAGTTTTCTCCATTGTGTGTCTTTTTATTGCATTCATCTGTGAATTTATTTTTATTATTTCTGTCCTTCCCTGTGCTTTGTACTTAATTTGATCTTTTTTATCCTCTTGGGCTGAAAATTTAGAAATTGATGGTCACTAGGAAATATTTTTCTAATTTACACTGTGACTTATGTGGTCCAAGGATTATTCAGAAATATATATATATATATATATATATATATATATATATATATATATATACTTAATATTTAGAGCTTTTAAAGCTCTATTGTTACTATTCATATCTAATTTAATCTTATTATGGTCAAGACTTTGACCCAGCACCTGTTCTATCTTGGAAAGTGTATTATCAAGAGAAAGAACAAAATGTGGGGCTTGGGAAGCCTTGCCCTCTAAAGCAGCAACTTTATTTTGGGGGGGTAAAAGGCTCAGAAACCTCCTTGAGAAGATGATGGAAATTACAGCTCTTCTCTCCAGAAAAACATGTTCAATAGGCACATGTACACATTTTGCATGCTATTTAGGGGTTCACAAATCCTACGAATAAGAACAAAATGGAATTCTTGGCACCTTCACATCAGAACACTATGCTCAAAGGTGATTTTTTTTAAGAGTCTTTTAAAATTGAAGTATAAATACTAGGTAATGCAAACATCATTTAAATGTACAGTTTAGTTTTGACAAATGCATACACACGTGTAATCCACACCCCTATTCAGACAGAAAACATTTCCATCCCTAGAAAGCTCCCCCATGTTCTCTCCTGGCCAATCTCCCCATCCGCAGAGGCAACTACTTTTGAGGGAGATTTTTAGTGCACGTGGATAGGGGCCACATTTCCTAAACACTGGTTTTTCAGAGACAACATCCCTAGAAAGCGGATGCAAAATAAGAAATGGTCATCTATTTGTATCAAAAAGAAACAATATAACACCATCCCCAAAAGAGGTGTCCTAAAAAGCTTCCGTTAGCCATGTCCTGTACTCATAAGCCCTAAGCGCCCTGTAGCACCTCAGGAAATAGAAATGTCTTCAGGAAGTCACTGCGTCCAAGAGACCCTCAGAAAAAAACCAACATAGCCCGTAGGACCTTTCAATTTCACTCTTTACCTGGTCAGCTTCTGAATCTGAGGGGACCACCAATACCACGTCACCCCTTTGTAAGGTAAGTTCATCAGAATTTGCTGCCTCAAAATCGTGCAGTGTTTCCACCTGCAAAAGATTTTAGAAGAATTTACTAATTTTATTTTTTTAACATTTATTTATTTTTGAGAGAGAGAGAGAGAGAGAGAGAGAGAGAGAGAGAGAGAGAGAGAAAGACACAGAGCATGAGCGGGGCAGGGGCAGAGCAAGAGGGAGACACAGAATCCGAAGCAGGCTCCAGGCTCCGAGCTGTCAGCACAGAGCCCAATGAGGGGCTTGAACCCACAGACCGTGAGATCATGACCTGAGCCAAAGTCGGACGCTTAACCAACTGAGTCACCCAGGCGCCCTGAATTTACTAATTTTAAAAAGAAAGGAAGCGTAACATTGAAGTCTCTCAGCCAGATGAGCAGCAGGTACTTGTAGAAGTCTGTCCAACCCGGATAAAAAAGACGGTGATTCTAACATACCTCAAGGGAGAAGACCTCTAAACACAGAAAGAAGTCCTGTTTACTTAAAACATCCAATTCTTGAAGACTGATACTGAGGCAGTTTGGATGTACATTTAGGAACACAATACGTTCTGCAAGAGTTGAAACGTAGTGCTTTTGTTAAATTTCAATTCATCCTATTTTTATTAGAGATTTACATTTTATTATCACTAATGCTTTATTATTGTTCGTTTTTAAACTTGAACTAAAAATGCCTAGTTGGAAGTGCCTCTAACTTCACTTCTGTCATGTAATTAAGGATTGGAAAAATCATCACTTCCCATGTTATATGGGAAGTACTATTTAATTAAACGCAGGGATCAGTTCCTGTATAAACTTCCTTCCCTAGCTTACCTTTGAAACCATGCCAATCTGTTTCTTTTCTTTCATTTTTTTTTTTTAACTGAAACATAGGGGCACCTGGGTGGCTCAGTTGGTTAAGTGTCTGGCTTCAGCTCAGATCATGACCTCATAGTTTGTGGGTTTGAGCCCCGCGTTGGGCTCTGTGCTGACAGCCCAGAGCCTGGAACCTGCTTCGGATTCTGTGTCTCCCTCTCTCTCTGCCCCTCCCCCGCTCACTCTCTGTCTCTCAAAAATAAATAAAAACATTAAACCAAAACTGAAATCTATTTGGGGTGCCTGACTGGCTCAGTCGGAAGACCATGTGACTCTTGAGCTTGGGGTCATGAGTTTGAGCCCCAAAGTGGGTGTAAAGATTACTTAAGTAAATAAGTAGAATTTAAAAATTGAAATATAATCATAAATGAATAAATAAACGTTGAAATATATTTGACAAGTAATATTATGCAAATTCAAGGTGTACAACATGCTAATTTGACACATTTATATACCCTAATATGATGCCACTGTAACACCTCTATCATGTTGTGTAATTACCATTTCTTTCTACTGGTTGGAATAATTAAGATCTAGTCTCTGAGCAAGTTTGATGATTATAATACAATATTGTTGTCTGTATTCACCATGCTGTGCATTAGATCTCTAGGGCTTAGCTTCTACTCATTGGAAGTTTATACCCTTAAACAACACCTGTCCTCTCTCCCTACCCCCTCTCTTTCCCCTTTTTTGGAAAGACTTATTCAAAATTTGATTATAAAAAAATTTTTAAAAAACAAAGTAGAAAGAAGAGTATAATGACCCACATACTCCTCACCAGCTTGAACAACTATTCAGTCATGGACGGGTGTATTTCTCCCATGTCCCTCCCCTTAGCCCTACCCCCCTGAGGTTAAGGGATTGGCTGTACTCTGCATACAGAATGATAAAATGTCAGAGCTGGACATGAGGATTTTATTCTCAAAGCCACTTTGCTGCTGAGAATGAGAAGCACAGAGAGAGGAGTGATGTTCCTCGGGCCACTGCAGTTAGTGAGGGGAGTGGGGGTGGCCCCAGGGAGGCTGGCCTTGCAGGGAATCCGCCTCCTTGACTTCCTGTGCTCTGCTTACCACACAGCGGACACCCGCCCTCACTAACCACACGTTTAATTGTTCCTCTGTGTGATTCATTCATAAATCCATTCCACCCGCCCCGGCCCCATCTGAGGTAGCAAGGGGACAGGTCTCTAATGAGCAGAGAGAGAAAAAAAAGATGACTAGGGGCACCTGGGTGGCTCAGTTCGTTAAGTGTCCAACTTTGGCTCAGGTCATGATCTCACAGCTCATGGGTTCGAGCCCCGCATCTGTGCCGTTAGGACAGAACCCACTTTGGATCCTGTCTCCCTCTCTCTCTGCCCCTCCCCTGCTTGCATGCACACTCTCTCTCAAGAACAAACATTTAAAAAAAGAAAAAAGAGGACTATTCCTCTCCACTCCCACCCTGACAAACACACTTAAATTTAACATTTGTGAAAGAAAAAGAGCTGAGTTTTGAAACGTAAATTCATATTATGGAACTGAAAATTCCCACCCATATTCTATTAAGGAGGATTAACTGCCTTTGGCACATAGCTTAAGCCAGTGTTTTCAGGTATTTACCGAAAACAGGTTTTGGGTAAGGCCCCTTCCCTTTCTGAAAGCTCTAAGTAGCCATTTTTTTTTCAAAAAATTTTAAATGCTTATTCACTTTCTAAAAGATGGAGAGACAGAGTGTTAGTGGGGAAGAGGCAGAGAGAGAGGGAGACACAGAACCGGAAGCAGGCTCCAGGCTCTGAGCTGTCAGCGCAGAGCCTGATATGGGGCTGGAACTCACGAACTGCGAGATCGTGACCTGAGCCGAAGTCGGACACTTAACCAACTGAGCCACCCAGGCGCCCCTCCAAGTAGCTATTTGATGGTGTCTCCGAACATAACCTTCATCCCATTGATTTGAACCTTTCTTCCCTCCAGTGCAGAAAAAGAATACATATTGCAAAAGGCAAAAGTAAACAGCCGAAAATCAAAGTTTCCAGCAAAAGGGCCTCAAAGCAGAGGAAGGACAACTGGCCACCAGACCTTGTAGAGGAAGCCGGGAGGCACTTCCTGAGACAACTGGCTTGCGGCTGGAGCAGAAGGCACGGGCTGGGAGTCCTCACCCGCCCTGGGCTCTGCGGCCAGCTCTGGGGGCTCGCTGGTGGAAGCCGCGGCCATGGGGGTCTCCTTGGTCTCTGCCACCTCAGCTGCTTCGTGTTCTTCCCCTTCGTTGTTGGAGGCGGGCTCTATAACGACTGAAGGGATGACCTTCTCCTGCGGGAAGAAAAATGTGATGGTGCCGAGCAGAGGCTGGGAGCGAAGAAAAGACTTGTGCACTGCTTCTATCCCTGGCATACCCTCCATGGCTCCCACTTTCCCCACATCCTCTATTCAACAAAGTGCCCGCTGTTCCCCAAAACTGGCCCAAACCTTGCAGGACCTTCCTCCTGACATGGCCTCCTTTCTATCTCTCCTGAGACAGAAACCCTTGGCAGGATTGATTTCTGGACCCCTGAGCAGTCAGGCAGTTTGCTAAGAAGTGGGGTTTCTGTGGAAATTGGGAAGGGGGTAGGAGACTGCAGGGAGGGAAGGGGGTCATGTCAGGGCGGGGAGACAATCCTGAAAGAGAATGTAGTAGGGTTCCAGGAATAGCCTCGTTTTTGCCATGGTCCACTCTTGTCCCACTGAATACTAACACTGTTTTTTTTTTTTTTTAATGTTTGTTTATTTATTTTGAGAGAGGGAGGAGGGGCAGAGAGAGAGAGGGAGAGGGAGAATTCCAAGCAGGGTTCTGCACCATCAACGTGGAGCCCAATGTGGCGCTCGAACCCACAAACTGTGAGATCATGACCTGAACTGAAACCAAGAGCTGGACGCTCAAGCTACTGAGCCACCCGGTGCCCCCTAACACTGTTTGGAGGGGACATATAACCTCCTGTGATCCCTTTTCTCCCAGGGTCCCGCGGGACTCCTGAACAGCCTGCAACCATATTGCAGTTTGGAGAAAATCTGCCTCTGCTTTGCTAGTTGATTATCGTCAGAGCCCACACTGCAGTTACAGTTGGAGGGCGCTAATTCCCCCCCCCCCCCACCACCACTCCGAGGACTCTACTCTCCAGGGGTAAAGCACCAGAGGATCAAGACCCCCCTTGTATTTTGCAACAAAGATGAGCAAGAAGAGGAATTTGACTAGCATAATGGAAGTCTTGGAGATGTTTACTGCCTTTCCGGTCAAGTTCTACATTCCCTCCGATATCAGTGGGTGCTCCCGTTATTTTGGGAGAAATAGCCCAGTTATTATTTGGAGAAAAGAATACACTCTTTCAACAAGTGTAACCATGGAATACAAACACACTTCTGGCACTGTGACAAGAAAACCCGGTGAACAAATGGAACGTATTTTGAGGCATTTCTCCAGATACCAGTACTCCCCGCTGTTTTTCTAGCGGGATCAAAGGGATCACTTGATTTCAAGCTTTGAGTAACCCTGGAGAAGATTCGGGACAGATTTCTCCTGAGTAAACTGATCAGGACAAAGGAAAGCAGAACACTGACAGCCCTTTTCACTGTTACCTCCTGGAATCTAGAAGAACCAAATGTGGGGTTTAGAAGACCTTCCCCCCCCTCCCCGCCCCCATTGTGAAATATGGATTTGTTGACTTTGAACACTTCTCTGAAGAAGCCAAGACCTGAGGCCAATCGGGCAAGTTCATGTATGTATTTAATGACCTGCTGTCTTTTGTCCTTTTGAATGTGCAAATGAGGGGCGGGGGTTGGTGAAAGGAGCCTAATGGTGAATTTGGGGGCACTCTAATAATAAAAATAATCCCTACATACTACTAAGAATGAATATGATTTAACTACTAATGTTGGGTTCTCACTGGGTGCCTGCCACCGGGCTAAGCGCTCACTGTACAGCCATTTTCTCACGTAATCCATGCCACAGCCCCATTATTCTGTCATATTCTCTCCCTCCTCCCTCCACCTCACTTTTTCATGGTCTATGCTTCCTTCTTTTTCTCTGTCACCAGGGGGGTCTGCGTGAATCTCACAATGCTGACATCGAGAGAATGCCAGGACCATTCTTTCTGAGAAGCTTATATATATACATATATAAATATATAGATAACAACAAAAATATAAATAACACATATAAAATGAATTTAAAATTTTAAACATATATGAAGTTATATGATGATATATATCATATAGTAACGTAGATAAAATTCTATTTTGTAACGTGGGGCACCACACAATGGCCACAGACCTATTCTGCACCCAAAGTGGAGATCAGCACTCCCCAGGAAACAGTATTTCAACTGGCACCACCTGCCCAGAGCCTCCATTTCACTGGGACACTCACCTGAGGTGCTGCTACTTCGGACTCTTCGGGTTGAGATCTGTCACCATCCATGGCCTGTGCGGTATCTGCGTCGGTCCGGGCCTCCTCTACACCTGCTCCTTCCCCAGTGGGAAGAGCTGCCTTCTCCATCTCTGCCTCCTCCACCGGGGCCTCCTCAGCAGCCGAAACCAAGGTGGCAACAGTCACATCAGCATCCGTCCCAGGCACGACCTGCAAACCGGGAACCGGACAGGTTGTGTCTGTACCTCCATGGGACTCAACAAGAGTCAGACTCGGCCCTTCCACTTCCATCCCCTCTCCTGAGGCTCATCGGATGTCGAAGTTCTCTGTGACGTACCGAAGCCCAGGATTCAGGCATGGTGGGGCCCGCCCTCCGTCCATCAGAGCTGACCTCTCTTCCATGGGAACAAAAGGCACGGCACAGGGAAGAACGGCCAATGGTAGTGTAATGGCACTGTTGGGTGCCGATGGTGGGTACACTTACAGTGAGCAGAGCAGAACGCACAGACTTGTCAAATCACTACGCTGTACACATGAAACTAAAGTAACCTGCTGTGTCATCTACACTTCACTTTAAAAAAACGGAAAATGACGACCCTTCTTCCTGAGCCCCCAATGATGCCACATTCCTCAGCTTCCCTTGCACTTCAGGATGGCAAATAGAATTTGAATGAACGTGATGTATGTCATTCCTGAGACATGGCTTTTAAGGGTGGGTGGTCCCCTTCCCAAGGTATTTCTATTTTTGTTGCCTGAAAGTGGATGGTGGCAAAGCCCTAGAAGATATCTGAGTCACAAAATGGAAGGGGACCGACCCCAAAACCTGGATCAGGGAAGAAAGCTACATTAAGAAAAGCATCCTCACCATGCAAAGTCAGAATTTAGAAAAACTGCATTTCAGTATAAACTCTAAAATCTTCGTGGGGAAGGTCCCAGAAGCTAAATCGCAATCGTGAAAAAAATATATTGGGGAGTTTTCTCAATGGGACTTCCTGGGAATGAAGGGGAAAAAAATTTTGTTATAAAATATGCATTGTAATCAAAAATCAAATCAAATTTGGGGTCCTTTAATATGAGAAGTCAACTAGAAAAGAAGTTAAAAAATTTCTTTTGGGAGGGCTGGATGGCTCAGTCAGTTAAGCTTCTGACTTCAGCTCAGGTCACGATCTCATGGTTCATGAGTTCGAGCCCCGCATAGGGCTCTGTTCTGACAGTTTAGACTGGAACCTGCTTTGGATTCTGTGTCTCCCTCTCTCTCTGCTCCTTCCCTGCTCACACTCTCTCCCTCAAAAATAAATAAACATTAAAAAAAATTTGTTTCTAAGGTTGGACATAGTCAAAGAAGAGCTTTAAGTAGCATTTAAAACTTGCAAAAATTAAATAAAATGCAATCAGAAGTTTTATTTTTGAACAGATTGGTTATAGAGCTCACATCTAAGACTCTAACATCAGTTTGGCAGGCCTGATTTGCAAAGTCCAAATCAGAAAAGACTGAGGAAGAAGAATATTCAATTGATCTTATATAATACACCCAAGACACATATTTCAAAAAAGTGATCTGCTGTGATCAGCATTAGCTGTTCCTCTTCTCTACTGAATAAATTCCAACCAGCTTGTCCCGTTAGGTTAGGAAAGTTCTAGTGTTGCTGATATTGACTGCCACACCCAGAACAGGAAATGGACAGTGCAGAGCAGGCATCAGAAGTAGAAGATGGAGAATGTGAGCCACAGATCTAATATCAGAGCAGCACAGTTTAAATTTTTTTTTAATTTTATTCATTTCTGAAAGAGAGAGCGCAAGCAGGGGAGGGGCAGAGGGAGAGGGAGACACAGAATCCAAAGCAGGCTCCAGGCTCCGAGCTGTCAGCACAGAGCCCCACGCAGGGCTTGAACCCACAGACTGTGAGATTGTGACCTGACCTGAAGTCAGATGCTCAGCTGATTGAGCCACCCAGGTGCCCCCAGGGCAGCACATTAAAAAACAAAACAAGGGGCGCCTGGGTGGCTCAGTCGGTTCAGCGTCCTACTTCAGCTCAGGTCATGATCTCGTGGTCCGTGAGGGCTGTGAGTTCTAGCCCCGCGTCGGGCTCTGTGCTGACAGCTCAGAGCCTGGAGCCTGTTTCAGATTCTGTGTCTCCCTCTCTCTGACCCTCCCCTGTTCATGCTCTGTCTCTCTCTGTCTCAAAAATAAATAAATGTTAAAAAAAAAATTAAAAAACAAAACAAAACAAAGAACCCTTCTTCTGACTCAAATTTATAGGTAACAGATGAAAGAAAACCAACCCACCACAGAATGCATTTGTCTACAACATAATATTGTGCTTTCGGGATGAAAAACAGTGCTAACAGCTATCCTATTTGTTACATGGCCAAGTATTACTCATATTCTTAGAAATTTACTTGCCTCCCTTATAGGAATTTGGCTCTCCACACAGTGTGCAGTGATCCAACTTGTAGTCACAAACCATGACGTACCATTTCCTTCTTTTTTTTTTCCCTACCCCATCTTGAAAGTACTGGGTTCAGAAAAGTAATGCTTATATGAATGGTAACACATTCATTTACAGCAAATTTATCTGTGAACAATTATTGAAGTGGGGATTCAGACTCTGGTGAATGACGGAACATTCCCCTAAATACAAAGTTTGTTCAAAAATTTAAAAGAACTGCATTTCTTGTTTTAAGTGAACACGTCTTTGTGTGCATGTATCGTTGCTGTTGTCAGGGGAGTGATAATCAGCACATAAATCTGCAGGGCATCTTCATTCCAAGAACAATGAACAATTATTCATAGCTTTGCCATTGAAGAAATCAACGGGCTGTCTCCAGGATCCTAAGGACTTCCTGGCAAAGTTTCTTCCACATCGGAAACGATATATAAAGACAGTGTGCATACAGTGGACTTTCAGACTCAAATGTAGAAAGCATGTGGTGTTACCATAATTCTGAGTTACTTACGCTTTCCATCTGCTTGAAAACTCACACCTATGGAGTGAGTATCTCCCTACTGTTCAACGGCATCAAACCAGGTGGACTGTGTATCATGCAGATGGTACACACACATGCACACATACACACAGTCACAGATCAAAAGGCAACCATTGTGTTGTTGAACAGGCTACCCCTCCCAATGATTATGCACAAATCCTTCCATCCATATATGTGCCAAGCACAAACCACTAGGGATTGGATTTTACTCTCAACTGAACTGATGTATGTCCAGAAGAGAATATATTTCTGTGAAGTCTTAATGGTGCTATCAAAAATAACTTAACTCTCTCCATACAAAAAGAATGTTAATCAGGAGTCCCTGATTTATCTCTAGTGCTCTAAAGAGCTATCAGGTTGATCATACCAGATCTTACGACTGCAAGATATACCTGGCAGTATGTTATCACCTTGCCTTTGCTAAATAATTTAAACAGCTGTCATTGGCTGGATGTGACTGAGACCTTGACAGTGTGGCTGCTGTGATTCTAGCCACCAGCAGGTGGAGGCCAAGGGCAATGTCTGTCCCCAGCTCGGATGTTTTGCTGATCTCAAAGGAGCAAATACCCCAGTTTCCACCGGTCAGCAATTTACCTGATCTGTCACGTACACGAAAAGGGGGGGGGGGGGGGGGGCGGGGAGGGCAGAATGATGGCCAACACAAATCACCAAAAGATTTAAATTAAAAATGTTAGTAAAGGCGAAGTGCCAAGGAAACGGACACTTTGACTACAGATAAATAAATAAGACATTAAAACAATTCTAAATGAACTACTTGGAAGAGGGCAGAAATTAACACGCTCCCATTCTTCTCTCGAGTCCATTAGCAATGAATTCCCATTTCTCTAGCTAAACATAACACTTAGATTTTACAGACCTTAAGACTATTTCAGAAACATAGGAAGACTGTCTGCTACCTGTCTTCCTTCCTTTCTGCCTCCAGAACTGGCTCTGAAAATCAAGAATGCCCAATCCTCCTTTTATGTCTGGAATCTGTTCCACATTTTCTGTTCTTACCAAAATATCTCCAATGCATATTTACTGACTGTAATAACAGAACAACATAAACGTACACTGGAAAACAGAACTCCATTTGCTCAGACTAGGTGTGAGCTCCAGATAATATCAGAGACAGATTGAAAAAGTGATTTTCGGTGACAGAGTTATCCCTCTTTTTGTTATTATTTTTATGGGTTCCAATTTGTTAGCTATTTGTAGATTCAGAAATGGGAAACATTTTCTGGACTCTGCTTACTTACTACTAGAGATGTTACAACTGCTAGGAAACACCACAATGATTAATGACTGCTATCTGTTGTTTGTTTGTTTTTTTAAGTGTCATCGGGGAGACCAGAGGACTGAAACTAGTGAAAGTATTTCAAGCCTATGACAGTCAATGTTGTTAAATTTTTCTTGTCCCCGCAAATGTTAAGGGAAACACCATTATCTTAACTTCTGCCCCAAACGTACTATCTGTGTGGCACCTGGGGGGCTCAGTTAAGTGTCTGACTTCAGCTCAGGTCATGATCTCACAGCTCGTGGGTTCGAGCCCTGCGTCGGGCCCTGTGCTGACAGCTCAGAGCCTGGAGCCTGTTTCCGATTCTTTGTCTCCCTTTCTCTGCCCCTCCCCTGATCACATTGTCTCTCTTTCTCTCAAATATAAATAATCATTAAAGAAAACCTGTACTATCTGGTGGCCAAATAGATTTATGGTGGGAAACGGCTCATGCAAAGAGATATAAAAAAGTTCTCCCTGCCCTCGGGAACATGTTGACTGTACCCAACAGGCCCACTGAAGCAAAGGCATCCTGACTAGTGGCAATTTGCACATGCATCACAAAAACCACAAGCACCAGGAGGGGCTCTCACTTTATCACACCACGCAGATCTTACTGCTGGAGCTTCTGCCTCAACAATCTCTTTGATGGAAAGCATTTTGGTCCTGGCATTCGTGCCAAAGCACTTCCAAACACCTGTTAGCAAAGCTTCCGGAAGTGGAATGCAATGAATTCAATGCAGCAATGGGGTGTGTCTCCCACAAAGCAGGGAAACACAACAGGATGATGGAAACCAGCCAACCCCTCCAGGAGATGGCGCCCGGAAAGCAGGTCCACAGGGACCCAGATTCCAGACAAGAGTAGTGATTGGCTGCACAATAATTTGCAATCTTGTGTAATTTATTGATTTATTTTGTTTACTCATTGTTTGTTTTCTTGGCAATGTTAGCTCTGAGCAATGGCGGAAAAGCCAGCAAGGTCTGAGGACTACCCTAGAATGAAATTCCATACGTACGTATTGGCTAGGCTATTTTAACTGAAAATAGGCATTTCTCTGATAAAAAAAATAATGGATACCATGGGTTTAAAAACAATAGAAGAAATAACATTTCACATATTGATTTTTACTCATTTTCTGTGCTTAGAGGGGCTTTATTGTCTGTTTTACAACACACAGATTATGTTTCTTAGAAAAATTGTATCAATGGTTATATAATTTGTACTTTATTTTTTCTTTTTCTTTTTAATGATTATTTGAGAGAGAGAGAGAGAGAGAGAGAGAGAGAGAGGCAGAGAGAGAGAGAGAGAGAGGGAGACACAGAATCTGAAGTAGGCTCCAGGCTCTGACCCACAAGCACAGAGCCCGATGTGGGGCTCGAACTCATGACCCCTGAGATCATGACCTAAGCTGAAGTTGGACACTTCACCAGCTGAGCCACCCAGGCGCCCCTATTGTTTTTTCCTATTTAGCAATTTATTTAACAGTTTTGTCGTTGAACACTAGTTGCTTTCTACTTTAAATATTATACTAATACTCTGAGAAAGGTCTTTGTTTATAACCATATTTATAGCAATTGCTTAGACGACACAGGTAAATAGTTTCAATACTCGACCATAATCCCTTTATTCATTTATGATGTCTTTATTGAGTTCTGTTTTTGAATTTTTGCCCAGCACTTTACTAGGGTAACAGTCAATATGGAGAAAATAAAAAGAATCATACACTGAACATCCAAGTGCCTACTACCTGGGACTTTCAATCCACATGTTACATTTGCTTTATTCTGTCTGTCCAGGCTGACTGAGTCATCTTTCAGTCTATCACAATGTTTTCCAGGAAATTCTATGGTGACTCTGTAGCCCTTACATATTTGATACTATCTTTCTGCTGCTTCCATATGTGACCAACTATACTGTATTGGGGTTAAATAGCTACAATGTGATTTTTTTGTGTTCAAAATCTGCATGTTGGTATAATAGTTCCTGAACTTTAGTGCTGGGAAGGGCAAGTCCAAGGCCTGCCTGGTTGTTCTTTGGTAGCACATCCCCCCCACGCCCCCATCCCTGCCCATGTGAAATGCTTGCAGAACTTTCTTCCAAGCTCTGAATTTAAAACTCTGAAAGAATACATTCAGATGTTAGGCTCTCATCAATAGTGCATTTTTGTTGGTGATTTCTTGTGATCTGCACGCAGCAATTCCTTCAACTAGAAAAATGAGGAAATTTTCAGCTCAAGCCTGTCTTCTGTTGTGCTGGCTGGTGCTGCATCTGCCTTTTTTTTTTCCTTTTAATGTTTGGGGGGGGGGGGCATTAGCGGGGGCGGGGCAGCAAGAAAGGGAGCCACAGAATTGGAACAGGCTCCAGGCTCTAAGCTGTCAGCACAGAGCCCGACGCGGGGCTCAAACCCACAAATGGTGAGATCATGACCTGAACCAAAGTCGGACACTCAACTGACGGAGCCACCCAGGCGCCCCAGCAACTACTCCTTTCTTTAAGGTGAACAGTTATCCGTGAATCCTTTCCTCAGTCTTTGACTCCTACATCTATTACCTTTGCTTATGATTTCCCTCTTTGTGTCAGGAGAGCTCCCCCTATCTGTCTATCTGTCCTATCACAAAACCCATTCTCTACATTATGGCTTCTGGTCTTCACCACTTCTGCAAATTTTAATTCTAATATTACATTTCCTCCCCTTAAAACTGTTTCTTACATCATCTGCCTCATAAGCAATTCCCTTTTTATCTCAATGCGGTTACCTTATCACCACCTCTCTCATTTTTTGTTTCACGTAAGGAAGGACATCTTGGATTTTGCTGACAAAAAATGTTGGTAATTTTATCTTGTTCTCTAAAGATAATTTATTTTTTTTTTAATTTTTTTTTTAACGTTTATTTATCTTTGAGACAGAGAGAGACAGAGCATGAACGGGGGAGGGTCAGAGAGAGAGGGAGACACAGAATCAGAAGCAGGCTCCGGGCTCTGAGCAGTCAGCACAGAGCCCGACGCGGGGCTCGAACTCCCGGACCGCGAGATCGTGACCTGAGCCGAAGTCAGACGCTTAACCGACTGAGCCACCCAGGCGCCCCTCTAAAGATAATTTAAACTCTGTATCCATTAGGCAATGTTTTCCTCCTTTTGGGTTGCTCTCTCTACAGCCATTTTAAAAATGTGTTGACTTGTTTTATTATATAAAATTAGGGGAGATCTCTCTAGGCCTGATCAGTAGACACAGGACCATCTTCTTGGCTCCTTTTATTCCCCCATCTGGAGATGTCCTTTCCAGAACAGGAGCTGGGGAAGGATGCATCAAGTGTCTACACAAAGCATCTGTCATGAATGCCTCCGTATGTGTCAAAGGACAAACTGCTATGAGAGAAGCAGCAGACCCAGAATGACCTTGATGCTTCGGAAAGATGCTCCCACCCCACGGGGGGCTGGATGCCAACTGCGTTCTGCCCAGATTGGATGAATGAAACGATCACATACTTATTCATGCCAGGCTTCGTTATCATACTTTAACGATCTGTTTAATCCTCGGTTTGTGCAAAGTCCTCTGGTCTTGGCTAATACTTTCAGAATACAGCACCACTGATACTTTGACTTTCTTTGTATACTTAAGTGTAAAGGGCATTAAAATGAAAACAAACAAACAAACAAAAAGCCCAACCCTGGTAATAGTGAAGCTGATGTAAGTTTGTGATTTTTTTTTTAATGTTTTCAGGTGTCTCATTTAATTTTCAGTTATGTGCTCCTGGGATGCATTTCATTTTCATTAAAATACTCCTGGGGTAAGTAACACAAATGGTAACTAAAGAATGTAAGAAATGTACTGTATATTGTTAATTTGGTTAAAGGACATTTTATACCAGAGTCAGAGAGTAGCCATCTTCTGGATACTTGCTCTTGGAAGAGGCACTTGGCCCAAAAGGTCACTGAATTCTAGGCTTGCCAATTTACCCCAAATGTGAAGAGTAAGAATTCTGATCCACAGGCAGACTTCTGCTTGACAGGTTCAACGTATGCACATCCCACAGCCTGTGGGGAAACTGACCTTTACTGTGATTCTAGAGTTTTCTAGGCGTTACACCCCTGGTTTTTCACATTTATTGCACATTTATGTGCCCAACATCCCAATTAGGTATCATTCCCATTTTCTACACAAGTCAACGAATACTTAGAGGTAAAGCAACTCACCCTATCAGTAAACCAGGAGCAACACAGTTTGTCTAAGTCTACATTCCGTGTTTTGTCACACCATCCCGAATCCCAGAAGACAATGCACCACTCCAGAGTTCTGTAGTCATCCTGAGATGTAGAACATCCCCATGGACTCACTGCTTCCTACTGACAACTAAGCAAGTGATGCTTGGTGAAGAATGTGAGTGCATTTTCACAAACTCTAATGCATTCACCTGTTGTCTTGGAATGCCATTCTTTATAGTGAGATTTGTAGATTATAAATAAAATCTTTATCCACATACATGCACTATTTATGGGGCACCTAAGCAAACATATCATAAAATCCCTCTTAATGGAGAGCTAATTATATGACAAAAAGATAACGAGAAATGGTTGGTTGGGTAGAATTTCCCTAACGTTAGTTTTGCCGATTGCCCTATAGATGCATTGTTTAGAAAGATATGTATGTGGTGGGAGAGAAGGTCAACCGTCTTTTGGCTTTACCCTCTGCACTACGGAGTTACAACTGAGAACACTTAGAAACTCGGCAGTTGGACATTCTCGGTTATATTCACATTAGAGACAAATAGGATCCCAAAGCTGGAAGGGCCATGGGGTTCATCTAACCCAATGTCACCATTTTACAGATGAGAAAATGGGATGGAATGCCAGCACCACTGGGAGAGAGAGCTGGAGTTCCAAGTCTTAGTTGTGATTCTTCCACTAATCAGCATGGGAGCTGGAATGAAACCCTGAGTCCCTCTAGAAAGTCAGAAAGGGAGATAAATAGCATAAAGGAAATGCTGGTCACAGGCCACCCCTGCCTTTTCCTACCCATCCCTTAAAATGGATCCAACCTGAGCCCTTGACTTGTCTGAAGATCCTAACATTTGTGTCTAAATACAGGATTTTCCTCCAAATGCATTTTAAAGAAAAGTCTAAGAGGCAACTAGCATCATTTTAGCTCCAAAGACTCCTGTACTGAGACACAGGCTGGTGGCTGGTACTCCTCTCCACACAAACTATATTGAAAACAGCTCAGGCCTTCATTTTTCTTCAGCAGGACTGCAGAGGTGAGTTCTCCCACGGACACCACCCCCAGTGGTGTTCCTTTCCAACGGGGCACCTGGTATTATTACAAACTTCATTTGATAGATCTATGCGCGTCCCTTCCTAATAAAGGAGTTTAGTGGTTTTCTTCCCCTTGACCTTCATCTCAATCATCTTTTTTCAATCTACTCTCTGAGAATTGCCTGCAGTCCCATCATCAACCGTCAGCAACCGGGTCTCAGCACAACTCAGCCACTGGGAGCAGGGTCGCCATGGCAACGTCTGTCAGACCTAGCTCCGTACTTTAAAAATTAAGATCTTCTGCAGAAATGCCAAAGTTAATGAATTTTTGGTTGGTCTGGCCTTTCAGGTCATGGCAGAGTATCCAATAATGATACGTATTCAAACAATAAAGTTTTAATTAGAGATTTACTTGCAAAGTCTATGACATACATACCTAGGACAAGTGGATTTAGCTTTCAAAGCAAAGGTGAATACGGCGTACCACATGCTCTCAGAGATGGGGATGCGAGCAGGTACCAGCTTCCAAGGAGGCTGCAAAGGACAGCTTCCGTGGCTACTGCACGTAGTTTCAGAGGCTGTTTAAGGAAAATGCCTTTACAGCACAAGGAACAGTTGACCTTGCCTGGCCGCATGATCTATCTTTGAATGATACATAAAGCATTTGCTGCCACTGCTCAAAGTGCCTTCTTGTGAGTGGACCGACGCTTCAGTTGGCTGCCAGACACACCCAGAGACTAGACCAAAAATGGTAATCTGCAAATCACCGAAATGTCATCAAGGTCTGTTGGCAAAACTCCCAATCTTGACCTTGCCAAAAACCACATGCGCCTTTCTGGACAGCCTGGAATCCGGCCAGATGATAGACTGGAGCCTGAATCTTGGGGAAGGGTAGGCAGCTGACAGCGGCACGTGGAAGATCCAGCTGCACACCTCTGATGTTGCAGCCTTCGCATAGCTCGCAGTATTGGTTAAGTAATGCCTACTCCAGGGTGGTGGGTCAGCCCAGTTGCCTAGCAGATACCACAAGGGATTTGGAAATGCTTACTGCTTTAACGTAATAAGTTGTAGATTCTTGAGCACAGGAAGAGAACATATAGTTTAGCAGGTACAGCGCTCTTAAAGGAGAGATGGGCACACTGGCAGAGGCAGGTAAAATCACTTCCCCAAGGCCACCTCGCTGCTTAGCCATGGAACCCATTCTCCAGATTCTCAATTCAGGGGTCTTTCTGTTACAGCCTCTTTGATACTTGCTCTACATCCAAAGTGGGGGATTAGGGGCTCCTGGGTGGCTCAGTCGATTGAGCATCTGACTCTTGATTTCAGCTCAGGTCATGATCTCCGGGTCGTGGGATCAAGCCCTTTGTGGGGCTCCTCACTGAGCATGGAGCCTGTTTAAGATTCTCTCTCTCTCCCTCTGCCGTTCCCCGGCTCACCTGTATTCTCTCCCTCTAAAATAAAAATTAAATAAAAAAACAAACAAAGTGGGGGATTAGAATACACGTTCCTTCTGAGAAGTTCAAGGCTGAGGCTGCACAAACATTTCTGCTTTCATCTTGACCCTTCAGCTACAAACCAGGAACTTCCACGGAGTCTAAGCATTAGTGGTGGGACATGCTGGGGTGAGGATGGGGAGATTTCCACCTTGCTGGGACCCCGATGGCTTTAGTTAGATGTGCTGTGAAATCGGTCTACAAATGTACTTTTTAAGAACTTTGTAAACATTTTTTCAATTACTTTAAGTTTATTTATTTATTTTAGAGAGAGAGCATACAAGCGAGGGGCAGAGAGAGAGAGAGAGAGAGAGAGAGAGAAAATCCGAAGCAGCCTCCGCACCGCCAAACACAGACTCTAACACGGGGCTCGAAGCCACGAACCAGGAGATCCTGGCCTGAGCCAAAATCAAGAGTCAGGTGCTTAACCAACCGAGCCACCCTGGCACCCCTACAAATGTACTTTTATAAAGCCTGCTCTTTTTAAAAATACAGTAGCTGGTGCAGTTGGGAGATGGCTATCTATGGATTAAGATGCCAGGATCTGAATTTCATGTTACCACTTTCTGGGTGTGCGAGTTTGGTTAAACCACATATGCTCTGTGTCTCAGTTTCCTTAATCTGTAAAATGGGACAATGACACTGAGGTAAAGCCTATTTCCTGGAGCTTTGAGATAACACACATCAAATATTAGCACTCAGTGATATCTGCTGTTACTACATGGCCCCTGTTTACTTTAACCTTACTCCCTTGGTGTTATAGTCAGACTGCCTTTCGCTTCAGGCCACACAAAGTCATTCTCAAAGAAAGCATCTGAGCCACTTGAGACTTGTGGGAACAGAAGACAATTCGTCAGAGATAATTTCTCTATTCTCCCTCAAGCAGTTTTTACTGATCATACATATGGTTCCAAATCACGTCCACTCGTGAGGAGTGGTCCATGTAAAGGGCTTTTCTACCCCGGGGGAGTTGAGAAGATAGACCATCAAGAAAGGGCAAGAAGCGGATACGGAACAGTAACACACACTAGTCTGGATGTTCAGTTCCACATTATCTGTGGACTCCATAAATCTTAGCATGCTCACTCATGGAGCGAGAGGGCTGAGCCAGTGGAATGCATCTCTGAGGCTCTCATGTATGGGGAGGGACTGGAATTGATGTGTGCGTGTGTGGGGGGGTGGTTAGTTATTACTGCCTAAGCAGAGTTGCCTTTTTAAAAATTATTTATTTATTTTTGAGAATGAGCAAGCAGGGGAGGGGCAGAGAGAGAGGGACACAGAGAACCCCAAGCAGGCTCCACACTGACAGCAGAGAGCTGGATGCGGGGCTCAAACCCACAAACCATGAGATCATGACCTGAGCCGAAACTGAGCTGGACGCTTAACTGACTGAGCCACCCAGGAGCCCTCAGAGTTGTCTTTTTTAACATTTGAGTGGGTCTGGTCTTACACAGGCTACCCAACAGTGCTGATTGGCCAGCAATGGTTTCCATGTGGGCTTGTAAATGAACCAATATACACTGAGAGAAGAGGGGAGTATTTTTTTTATCCCATTTCATTACAACCAGACATGTTAAAAACATCACCCAGAGCACAAAATTTCCTACGTGACAAAAAACGTACACGAATACAGACACAAAACTTCACTCACTGTATGATTCTACTTATATGAACTATCCAGAGTAGGTACATCCGTGGAGCCAGAAAGCAGATTGGCAGTTACCAGGGGCTGGGAGAAGGGCTTGAGGACCTGCCTAATTGGTAGGAGGTTTTAATTCGGGGTGATGAGGATGTTTTAGAACTAGATAGAGGTAACAGTGGTGCAACATTACGAATGTAGTAAAGCCACTGAATTGTTCACTTTAAATTGATTCTTCTTACGTTATTTGAATTTCACCTTAATTTAGAAAAAAAAAAAAGCACATGTCAAGAGAAACACTTAGAAAAATCACTCGGCACCCATCATCTACAAATAGCTCCTCGACAGTGGCAGAATGATCTGAAACCTGATATTCACCTCTGAGTGGAAGAACACTCAGAACGAACGATAACATTACACACCCCTCACCGAGGCCTGTTCAAGAAGGGGATTTGGAATAGTAGACCCCAGAAAGCAGTTGCTTAGCAACTGGCAGGTGGTTAATGAATACTTCACGTTAGCCTCATGCCAGAAATAGCAGTGCCCCCATTTTCCAGAGCTGGAAACTGACAAATCCAGGTCAACCAGGTCTGTGAGGTGTGAGATATGGGGAGCTGTCCTCCAGCTTGTTACCTTCCCTTTAGTGGTGGCTGACTTCATCTCTTTCCTGTGACTTGGGGCAATGGTAGAGAGAAAGATCTAGGCCCAGCCACTTTTATCAACTTTGTGTATATCTCTGGAGCTCACCTGCCTTTCTCTCCTTCTCCAACCACCTGAAGGAGGGTGTAGCTGAGGGGACAGTGTGAGTTCTCTGATTGACCCTATCTCCCTAGCAACGAAGGTAGAAAAATTCCCTATCAATGGACCTGGTCTGAAAGTCTTCTTAGTTAGACAGGGCAAGGAATTTTGATGGGACACAGCTTTAGGAACCAAGAGGAAACGTGTGCTGAGGGGGACCTATATGAGATTGAGTCCCTTAACACTTCTGACATAGGGCCAATGTTGAAAAGGGGGTTTCTATCTTCCACGTCTGTTGCCCTCTTCTTCCCCAAGTATAGATTTCACCTACTTCTGCTGATCTTGGGGGAAACCACTTTTCATTATGATGATGGCAATAACCATACCATCAAAAAATCACTGACTGAGGAACCTCTATGTGCCAGTTGCTGAGCTAGTGACTTGTGTTATTTCCAAGCCATTACAGGAAAATTTGAAGAAAATTATTGACCCATTTTGCCTTTGAGGTGATGGCAGCTCAGAGGTCACAGAGCTACTATGCTGCAGAATAAGAAAGATGGCAGCATTTTTGATCACAATAAGCAGCTTGCTTTTCCTAAATATAAAAAGTAAATTATCTGGGGGCACCTGGATGGCTCTGCTGGTTGAGCTTCTAACTCTTGACTTCAGCTCATATCATGATCTCATGGTTGTGAGACTGAGTCCTGACGTCAGCATGGAGCCTATCCAAGATTCTCTCCTTCTCCTGTTGCCCCTCCCCCCCCACACACACATATGCTCTCGCTTTCCCCCTCTCAAGAAAAAAAACCCCCAAAATTAAATTATCTGAATGGAAGCAAAGAGGAGGAAAATGACCATCTAAATATTTGTGTTTTAAGATCTCTGGCTATAGTCTCTTTCAGGACCCCCAGATTAGAATGTCAACCAATCAAATTAATGACTCAGAATTTACTGGCACCCTGCTCTGTACTGGGTACCATGGAACAATAACAATAACAATAACAATAACAACCACAACAACAGAGACATTGTCTGGCCAGAGGGGCACTGAAAATGTAACTACTTGTTAGTGGGAATGCAGTCAAACTCAGAGAAAACAGCCACTTCTGTGATGTTTTTTTTCTATAAAAAGGGATAGATAGATAGATAGATAGATAGATAGATAGATAGATAGAACTTAATTTAAAGCATGTTCCAGAGTGGGCACTTTGACTTTGTAGATAATTCTACGATGATGAAGGGCAGACAAGAAATCAAGGTACTCTAGCTTCCTGTCATCTTGTGTGTTCCTGTGACATACTGGGACCTCATGCCTGGAGGCACAGTGGAAGCCCCTGGCTCTCACGTTTACTCTGCACAAGGAGAAACCTCAAATGCTGTCTCCCATGCACGTGACTGTCATGGAAGAAACCTCGAGCACGCTGTAATCTTGACCTCCTCCACCACTAGTCTGTGTGAACTTGGATGGCAGAAACTGTGTCTATTTACTGTATCACTGTATGCCCCAGATCCAGAATAGAGCCTGACATCTAGGGAGGACTCCGATATACTTGTCAACTGAATGAAGGAAGAAACAGCCACATGCCTTCTACTGAAGCACACAGAAATCTTCCTAGCAAGATTAAGTGTTATATATATATATATATATATATATATATATATATATATATATATTCCCCCCCCCCCTTGGTGGCTTAAGTTGGTGTTGACAAGCCAACTTAAGTCTGGTGACATCTTCAAAAAAACAAAATGCAGCGAAAACAAAAGTAGCCCCCAGAATAATGGGTCAGTGTTTCGCCTTCCAGGTTTCTCCACCAATTCTAAAAACATCTTTACCTTGATCTTTCCCCCATTTCTGTTTTAGAAGTCACGGTAACCCTAAATTTAATTGCAGTATATTTAAAAATAATAGGCAAAAAAAAAAAAAAAAAAGCATTGGTCCAGTTCACATCATCAGAGCAAAATACAGGAGCAGACAGAAATTTAGAAAAAATTAGAAAGTGACTTTCTAACAAGAAAATGGAACAAATGCAGGTAAAAATCTTTATCTGATTCTTAACCTAATTTTCTGATATATATCTGAAACAAATACTGATCATTTATTTTCCTAAAGATGATTTCCATCACTTATATAACATGGAAACATTTGGACAAGAAACAAGTGTTGGCCTTTAAGATGTATCCTGCAGAGGGGTGCCTGGGTGGCTCAGTCGGTTAAGCATCCGACTTCAGCTCCAGTCATGATCTCGCAGTTCTTGGGTTCAAGCCCTGTGCTGGCTCTGTGCTGATAGCTTGGAGCCTGGAACCTGCTTCGGATTCTGTGTTCCTCTCTCTCTACCCCTCCCCCACTCACTCTCTGTCTCTCGACATTAAATAAATGTTAAAAAATAAATAGATAAAAATAAAATGCATCCTACAGATATACGGGAGCAATTTAGCATTGTAGGGAAAAACTAAAAACATTAGCTAAAGGGGAATAGAACAACAAACAAAAATGTAATAATTACTTCTCTTGAAAGCCCTAGGTTTCTTTGCGAACCATGGTTAAGATTTCCTGTTTTTGAAATTGCATTTGCCTTTCTCTTTTTTTTTTTTTAACAAAACCACCACAAACTTCACCTCATGTGAGATGCATTGTCAAGACTCAATATAATAACTGTGTGGTGACATTTTGGCAGCAAAAAAAAAAAAGGACCTCAAAAGGTCATGTCAACCCAATCCTGACTGATGACAGCCATCGCCAACCTACTAATTAATTCTCAGGACACAAGGTGAATTTTTTATGTCTTTACAACTAAATATCACACATCTAGCAAGGGAGAAGAACTTTCTTTGGAAAAAATAACCCTAATACTATCTTACATGATTATGACCGGAAGCAAGAAGCTATAAATCCACATTCGAGGACAAAACTACATTCTATAGGATGGTGTTTCCCTAAGTTCAAGGGAGAACATGGAGAAGAACTGACCTGATCCAAGCATGTCAATTTATGACACAGAGACAGGAGCCACCTTTGATGAGCGTTAGTCCAAGTGAGCTGCTGTAAGCTGCCTTCTTCTGTTGCCATTTTTCAGGCGGTATGAAGATGGGAAAATGAGTTACTGGAACATTTTCTCCTCAGAGAGGGTGGCTCACAGATGGGCTGTACCTGTGGTTCCCACATAACCTCTGCGTCTCGACAGGTGCCTGAATCCTTCGTAAGACTCTCCAAATTGCCTTATATTTCACAAGGAATCCAAATTGTTTTTTATTCTCCAAAGTTCACTTACAAGCTTTAGGAGACAAGTGTTTTCAGAAAGAGGAATTCTGTCCAATATCTCCTTACCTGACATGAGGGAAGCTGGCTTTAGTGATGGCTGTACCACATGGTGTGTTAAATATTTTTTAAATCAACCTTGGTTAAAAAAGATTATAAATCTTTATGGTAGGTCTGATATAGTAGCCGCTTAGTAATGGGTAGCTATTAACATTGTTCATTGGAAAAAAACAATGAATTTGGACTCTGGTTGTTTTTGGTTTTGTTTTTGTTTTTTTGAGGGAGACAGAGAGCACAAGCAGGGGAGGGGCAGAGGGAGAGAATCCCAACCAGGCTCCGTGCTGTCAATGCAGAGCCCAATGTGGGGCTTGATGACACAAACTGTGAGATGATGACCTGAGCCTGGACGCTTAACCAACTAAGCAACCCAGGTGCCCCTGAATTTGAATTCTGAAAACAAAAACTGCTTCTGTAGGTCTGTTAAAAGAAGGATAGGTGCAATTGGTACATGGCCAGGACCTGCTGAGAGGGAACCATGGACAACTGACATTCCAGCTGGTATTTAACACGTGAGCTTGTCTATTTCACACCTCCGATCTACGGCATGACATCACACAGCCTTGCTCAAAACCCTGGGTGTTTTGGCATCAAGCCTTACACTGGGGCACGGAATCCATGTGTTTTCAAAGTACTGGTGAGGATGAAGTCTGTGCTGCTATTCAAAACAGAAATTTGACGACAACTTTTTGGGACTGAAGCCATTTCTAAATCACCATCTGAACCTCATCAATATCAAACTCCCGGGTGTCACCTGTAGTCTTTTGAAAATCAATTCCCTTTCTAACAGTAGTAAAACAAAATTAACTGTGTCTTCCCCTTCCTTTGTTATTTAAATAATCTTAAAGGGAACATGGGAGGACAGTTTGAAATCTGACACCCAATGGAGGGGGGCATCTGCACTGAGTTACCAAGATCACTAGCGAATGTGGGAGAAAATCCGACACTGGAGCCCTGAGACTGAGCCTCAGCACTCTCCAATCTGAAGTCCGTGTAAGCAGCACTTCCAACAGCGACTCAATCTAGCAGAGCACAGTTCTTGTTTTCCCTACAGAACTTGGTCCAACTCTGTAAGTGGAAAATCCTTTTGCTTGAGTCTGTATTTCCCATCACTATCTTACCCTATTATTTATTTTCTACTCTATTAATAAACCATAGATTTGACCGATGACCTACCCTCTTCCTGGTAAAATAACAACAACAAATGATAGCAAGAAATATAACTTTAATTTCTCCAGTTATCTAATCTAGGCAATGTTCTTCTGGGGAAGAGGGAGGCTGGTTTGCGTCTTTGTACAGATTCTGTAAAGACTATAATGAATGGTAACCTGATTGAGATTCTTGGGAGACATGTTAACTGCATTTCATACATAAACTATTTTCCACTCTCCATGAGTATTCTGAATTAAATCTTCCTTGGTGTTATCGTTGCTTTCATGAGCGCTACACTATCCAATTCAACATGGTGCGTAGAGAGCTCAGCCTGGTGTGTTATGTGGCTGTGTGGAGCGGGGTAAGAGTGGGTTTCCAAGCAGACAGAGGGTCCCCGCCCTTGCACAGAATGCATCCTCAAGGTCCCTCTTTTAAGAGCCAACACCAGATGTGGTTTCGAGGAAATGGTTGTACACATAGGAATCTTTATAGATTCAAGGGTTTTTAATATGGGGTTTCCATCCGCCACTGAGACTTAACCAACCTACGAAACTAATATTGTAAGAAATCAATATGTAGACAACAAAGTTAATATCGTTCTGTTTATCACCCGCAGGTTGGTCCCTCCCTGCAGGGCCATTGCTAGCCCATCACAGACAGAGCACAATGGCAACAAGGCTGGTTATTTGTGAGTTCTACAACCTACCTACCATGAATGGGAGAGTCTCAGAAAAGAATTAAGACACCCTTTTTTTGAGAACCAAGCCTGAGGTTATATGACGTTTCTCACTAGATCAAAAGATCAGGTGTCTGGATATCATCCTTTTAAAAACATAAATGAGAATGAAGTTTCACTGTCAAGGGCACAAAGGCTATTTGCACCTGGGGAGCCATGCAGATGAGGTGATTTGGCCCAAGTGAAGCATGGATGAGAAGGGAGAAATGAGATCATGAGATGAGCAGGGCTGTGGCAGGGAAGGCAGGTGGAGGGTGGGAAGGGGGCGGCGCTCACCACTGCCCCCTCCACTGGCTCCTCAGCCCGGGTGTCCAGTCCAGAGTCCAGCCCAACAGCAGGTGTGGCAGCAGCAGGGGGCTCCTCTGCTTTCGGCTCTGTGGGTAGGGCCTGTTCAGATTCAGCCTTTGATTGTTTGTTTTAGGGTCAGAGGAAAAAGATTCAACATGTGAGTAGATAACATCACAGGATACTGGACAATTAAGACTTTCTTCATCATCCTATGGGCAACTAGCTTCATGAAGTCCGTGCTGGAAAAAAAGCCACACATTTGGCATCAGGAGCCCTTAACTGGAAAGTCTAGAAATGAACTCTTAATTAGGTTTTTCTTTAGCATCATCAACACTGTCATTTCCCCTGAAGTCAGACAAAGACTTACCATTTTGGCTACTAGTTTTACTTACTTGCAGCTTTATGATGCCTCCAAGAGATCCTAAAATGGTACTTTCTGCCATCTGGCAGAGAGAGAGGAGATCCTAAGAGCTCCCTTAGGAGTTGGAAGGAGGTCTCGAGAAAGAGTTCAGAGGCACAGGGTTCTGGGACCTTCTGGCTCTGATATGCACTGCATTTCAAATGACCCCAAACTGAAGGGTCACTCCAATATTTAGATCAAAATGCATTCATCTGCATGACTAGGTCACCATGAAGCCACCGTCCCACTCACCTGGCTGGGAGGAGCAGACCCAGCTACTTGGCAAGTAGCCACCACAATCACAGATGCTTTGTGGCCTTGTATATTCCTGTTCAGTGTCTTGTTCCACTTTCCCCTGCTCCCCAAACAAATTCTTAGCAATCAGTCTCTTCATATAATAAGCTAATTCTGTAGGGGACCACAGGGTGGTATTCTCTGTGATACCAATTAGACTCTTCTAATTGTGTGGCCAAGAGTGAGGATTTTCCATCCCACGGTGACCTTGACACACAGACTTCCTCCTGATCCCAATTATATGCTGAATCAAGCCTCTGGAATCTCTTCACTCCAGACTTTGTTAGTTTCAAAGTTAGCAATATTAAGTAACAACAGGCCCCTTAAGAACACCACAGCCAATGCATATCACCACGGCTACTGAAAATGTTTCCCCTTTTTCAATTCTGACTAATGTAAGCACGTTTATTTAGCTGCATGATTTCACTAAATGGATGGCCATCAGAAGGCACATTGAGGTCCTTTTCCATCAGGACATTTAAAGTGTTAAGAAAGTTGAAAAGTGTTTTCCTAGAGGAGTAAGAAGTTTCCAAAAAACACTGTGATTGGGGAAATCAGTAACTTCTGTCAAACTCTCCCTCATCAGAAGCAATGAAGAGCCAAAGCCCCTTTGACAAGTTCCATATGGAAGGGATGGGAAAGGTAGGCTGAGATTACAGGAAATGAATAACAAGTACCTTCGTGCTGGATTAACACACAAAATATTTCTCTTGCGCCTCCCCCCGCCCCCCACCCCACCGCATCTTCCACCGTGACTCACTCCATGGTCACACACACAATAAAAGAGAAAGGACACTTTGGTAGACAAGTGTGCAGCGATTTGATATTTTTATGGGCTTTTATAACCTTTAAGGGGGCGATCTGACACAATTTTTAAGAAAGAATAAGATAAAATTCGCTCTAATATACTCTCAAGAGTTTTTTATGGGAAAAGAGTTCACTTTTATTGTTCCAAAAGAATTATCTTCATAATGGAGCAAGGTTTCATAGCAGTCAAGAGATACTGTGAGCTCTCAGGATATGATCTTACCATTTTGGAATCAAGGTGATTTGCTATGACAGGACGATATCAAATGACCTACACAATAGGGACAAGAAGGATAATTTGACAAAGCCTCAAGGCATCCATATGCAGGTGGTGGTCCCCTTGTGGGCTGAGTCTATAAGGAGAAAGTCTGAAGCCAGATAAGGAACCAAGAGAAGCTTCCAAATATGAGTCAAATAAATATATCATCGTACATATATATACATCTAGATAACGTAAAATGAAAAAAAACATTTGCATCAGAGTCTGGGTTTCTTGGAAGTCCAAAGAAACTCTGAAGTTTTACTCAAGGCAAGAATAAGTAAGTGCTTTCACATATGATGTGACTTGCATTCGCTTACTGAAATCGATTAATGCAACAGAAACACAGTATGAAGAGGATGTAGGATTGGTTACGTCCCCACAAGTCACAAGACCTCCCCTATATTATAATATCACTTGAGATATCACAATACAGCTGTGCAACTTAACAACTTAAATTCTAGGGGGAGAAATATAACTCACTGAGTCATTAGTAAGGATGAGACATGGTAGCATGACTGCACATCAAATCACCTACTCCTATTTAGAAATAGAGGTCACCCTTCTATCCCTTCTAAGATAATGTAAAATTGTAAATATTTTGTCAAGATGGAAGAAAAGCACAGGCAGACCGTGAACCACATGTTGCGGAAACATCTAAAATAGTCCTGGTCAGAATTATGCCCTGTTTCTACCACTTTCTTTCTGCAAGATGACTCCCTTGGCAGACTTGTGAATGGGTTGATTCAAGCCATACCCATTTACGAGCACTAGTTGCCGGGGTAGTGATCATGACACATTCAAAGGAGAAGTATACTCTAAATTTACTGGTGGCAGCAGGATGCCCCAATGGTTTAACTCTGAGACACAGAAATGGAATTCTTCCGTTAGAACAGAATGGTAAGTACAGCCTCAGTGCACATTTTCTAGTGTCCTCTGTCATGAGATGGAAGGCAGGTTGTTGCAAAGGAAGGAGATAGGTTGGGAGTGGGGTTAAGAGTCTAGTCACATTCTTGGGGCATCTGAGTGGCTCAGTCGGTTAAGCGTCCGACTCTTGGTTTTGGCTCAGGTCACGATCTGGCAATTTTGTGAGTTGAAGCCCCGTGTGGTGCTCTTCACTGGGAGCACGGATCCTGCTTGGGAATTCTCTGTCTCCCTCTCTCTGCCCCTCCCCCAATCATGCGCTGGCTTTCACTCTCACTCTCAAAATAAATAAACTTAAAAAAAAAAAAAAAGAGTCTAGTCACATTCCAGTATGGCACTTGCCTTAGAGTCCTGTTTCTCCAAATTTGGGAAAGCTAATTTAGTGGGAACTGTAAGGGCCATAGAGCTAACTGAGCCCTGAGCAAGGTTTGCAGATTCAAAAGAGTTTAAACTTACACTCAAGGGATGTTCTGTGGGCCGTAAGATGCAGACTGGGGAGATGTGCAGTTGACTACGAACCTCAGCCTTCACCTTGCTCAGACCAGTCAATGAACCAAATGTTGGGAAACTGTCCCACTCCTGGGAAGATCCTATATAATCACAACTCAGTAGGAGAAGTGGGTTTGCTAGGATTTCCGAGTTCCTCACATGGCCCAGCCAACGTTAGAAGCTTCTGCAGTGCTGGCCATGACAAAGCTAAGAGTCCCAATGGAAAGAAGGTGCGAGATGTCTGCTTCAGAGAATACATATCAAAAGAAGGGAAGAGCAAGAAATGGAAGCTTCTACAGCGAGCTGTGGGCAGTACAAAGATGTTTTGAGAAACTTAAAAACCACAGGATTCTATGCCTGGACTTCTGCATCAAAGTAATAGGTGTGAGTTTAATTATGACCCACTGCCTTTCTTTTTATTCCAGTATTTCTCCATTTTTCTTGACCCATTCACAAGCAATAATTAACAGTCTCATCTTCCAGCATTAGTATAACCCTTACTCCATCACTCAGGCTGAAAATCACCAATGAATATGACACATAAGTCCCTCTGGCTGCATTATCAGCACCTACATAATTTGCATTTTAAGTACTTAAATCTTTATTTGCAAGCCACACAGCTCCACCTCTCACCTGGTTACCCAAAAGGCAAAAAGTATGACAATCTACAGACATGGCATTCCAGACGTCCTGGCCTTTGAGAAATATCGAAGTAACCTTTAAGACAAACCTCCCATCTCTTTTGCATTGTTGGTGGGAATGCAAACTGGTGCAGCCACTCTGGAAAACAGCCACTCTGGAGGTTCCTCAAAAAATTAAAAATAGAACTACCCTACGACCCACCAATTGCACTACTAGGCATTTATCCACGGGATACAGGTGTGGTGTTTCGAAGGGACACATGCACCCCCACGTTTATAGCAGCACTATCAACAATACAACAATAGCCAAAGTATGGAAAGAGCCCAAATACCCATCGATGGATGAATGGATAAAGAAGATGTGGTGTGTATATATATATATATATATATATATATATATATATATACACATATATATATATACACACACACACACACACACACACACACAATGGAGTATTACTCAGCAATCAAAAAGAATGAAATCTTGCCATTTGCAACTACGTGGATGGAACTGGAGGGTATTATGCTAAGTGAAATGAGTCAGTCAGAGAAAGACAAATATCATATGACTTCACTCATATGAGGGCTTTAAGAGACAAAACAGATGAACATAAGGGAAGGGAAACAAAAATAATATAAAAACAGGGAGGGGGAGAAAACAGAAGAGACCCTTAAAGGTGGAGAACGAACAGAAGGTTGCTGGAGGGGGTGTGGGAGGGGGGATGGGCTAAATGGGCAAGGGGCACTAAGGAATCTACTCCTGAAATCATTGTTGCACTAGATGCTAACTAATTTGGATGTAAATTAAAAAAAAAATAAAACTAAAAAAAAAATTAAAAAAATAAAAAATAAAAATAAATAAATAAAAAAGACAAACCTCCCAGAACAGAATTCCTTACTTAGAAGTGAAATCATCTAAAAAGAAAAATTTATTCTACATAAATCCAATTCTAAGCGTCCAATGCGAAAGCCAGGAGCTGGGATAACTACATACCATTCCCACGGGAAAACCAGTGAGCTACAAATAACCCTTGTGAACGAATTCTCACAGCGCCCCGTCCTCCGTAGTGTACCACTGCCAAGTTCACCAGTGACGTCACTCAAGGCTTCTTCATGCAACTTCACTTCACTAGGAAGCTGCTGGGGAAAGGGTTTCCCATGACAACTGCAACAACAATCTTGGAGGGATCTCCTCTAACACCAAGAGGAGTGATCCCGAGCTAAGCCTTTTTTCTACGTCCTCTGGCAGCAACGTAAGGATCCTATCTCTACTATGCATGACTTTCTACAACTCACAAAATGGAGGGAGGAGATGAGGGATGAGAAATGAGGTCGCTTCCAGCTCAAGAAGAAGGAAAGATCTATTTTGGAGCATGAATTCTCGAAGCAATTTCACTTTCAATCCTGTGGAGTAAGTTACATGCAGGCAGAAACATCCACGCTGTTGATGGATTTCCATGGAAGCCCATTAACTAGGAGACTTTTGTGTTTTGTTGGGATCACTGTGCCTTTATAAATAGAAGCAACCAACATCAAAGACACCATGAGATTTTTCAGAAGCCTTCATTCCTAGCTTCCAGAAAGGAAAGGGCTGCAGAAACCACATTCTGGATATTCAAGCTCTAGATAACCTAGAATGATCGACCCTAGAACATTCAGCAGGAAGTAACAGCTTCCCCAAAACACACACCAAAGTTAACTTACCAAGTTACAGATCATGCTCTGGTCTGTCTGCATGGTGAACAATGAAGTGTCCTGGGGCTGAAATTGGGGAGAAAATAAAAGATGAAAAATTATGAAGGTTCCAGCTAACTTGCTAAAAAAAAAAAAAAAAAAAAAGACAAAGATATCATTTAAATTAGCTTCCATCAATTATGTCCATAAACATAAAGTTTTTTAACAGTCTCCTTTTATTTTAATCAGAAGAGCAGGTAATGCGAAAGTAATTTTAACAGTAGATGTTCTAAACATAGATGTCATAAATGTAGGTTAGCATGATACTATATAATAATATAGAATCATTTAAAAGCGGGCAGTGATTTCAGGGACATTTCTGTTCTGCAGCTTATCTTCTGGACATCTACACTGAATTAGAATTTAACAACTCGAAGGGGCGCTCGGGTGGCTCAGTCAGTTGAGTATCCAACTTCAACTCAGGTCGTCATCTAGCCACACAGCGGGCTCGCTGCTGTCAGCACCGAAGCTTTCAGCGCAGAGTCTGTCCCCCTCTCTCTCTGACCCTCCCCCGCTCATGCTCGCTCTCTTAAAAATAAATAAAACACTAAAAAGGGAGGGAAAAAAAAGAGTTCAGTCGCTCTAAGCTATATGTTCACACTTTTTTAAATGTTGGAAATTCAATCTTACACTGTTACCTAAGTATGGCCTCTATGGGCTTAATATTGAACCAAAACTTAAACATTTTATACCATGTATTCATTGACCTAAAAAATCAAGCTGGAATAAATCTAAGGGAACAGTGATCTCTAAGACAATATTCACCTCTCCTTATGCTGGTAGCCAGGTTTATAACCAGCAGATGGAAGACTGGAAAAGTCTTTCCTGGTTAATCTGACCAGTTGAAGACAAAAAAAAGTACCTACAGAAAAGGTTCCCAACAGAAAAGCTGAGACAGTGACACTTGGTTAAAGATGTCGAATCGAGGCAGTTACCTCTGTTACCTCCAGAATGCAAACTAAACCATAAAGGGAATTTCATAAAGTAAATTTAAAAAGGCATAAATCCCTGAGCATAAAAAGCATGAGAAGAAAGATAAGAGCAACAAAATTTTGAAACTGAAAAGCAGACAAATGGACAAGTAAGTTGGCAGACCCAGAAAAAAATCTGTATCCTAAGGTGATGAAAGAAATGCCAAAAAAGCAACCTGGTTTATTACTCAGAATTCCTAAAGGATCAAGAATTAGAGACACGGGGCAGGGGAGGGGGCACCTGGGTGGCTCAGTCAGTTAAGCCTCCGACTTCGGCTCAGGTCAAGATCTCTCATTTCATGACATTTCGTGGGGCTCTGTGCTGACAGCTCAGAGCCTGGAGCCTGATTTGGATTCTGTATCTCCTTCTCCCTCTGTCCCTCCCCATTCTTGCTCCGTCTGTCTGTCTGCCTATCTCTCTCTCTCAGAAATAAATGAACATTAAAAATTTTTTTACAAAAGATTTAGAAGTGTGGGTACCAAGGGAAATAGAAGCTGGGTGGTGCTAAAGGTGGGGAACTGGCTGGAAGTCTACTAAAAAGTGACTGGACCTCAAGATCCTTTCATCGATCTGCAAACCAAGTGATATCCCTTCACTCCAATACAAGACTTGACATTTTTGCAGAGGCTGAAACAGAGGGTCTCTGGACTAGGGAACACACAGACATCTTAGGAATAATAAATACTGAGAGCAGGGACTCCACTCCCCACCCCCAACTTCTTTCCCAGTCACCTCCCATTATACCTGCCAGACATGAGACAGAGAGCTGGAAGTTTAACCAGCCCAAGAAAAATAAATGCCTGAAGAATTTCACATCAGGGGCTCCTCAACAGGAAAAATGAGCCAGAAAGTTCCAGAACAACACCTATAGTCAGAGAACTCTACCTACCGGTACAAGTTCCCTGACAGCTTTTTACTATCTCACTCTTAATGGGAGTAGACAGCCAAGATCACCAGACATTTAGGAAAAGTCTCACATATTAAAGGAAAAAACTGAATAGTTAAAAAAAAAAGCAAATGGAAGAAATAAAGACTTTGCAGGTGGGAAAAAAACCTTCAAAAATGATCATGTTTATTAATAGTTTCAGAGATATAATAGAAGTGTATTCATGACATAAGAGGATGATGCTATTAAAAAGCAAATATTCAGTAAATGAAAGAGTTCTTGGAAACTTAAAAAAAAGAGTAAAAAAAACCTGTTAAAAGAGCTGGAAAGAAGAGAACGATAATCAATAAAAAGAAACAGCAAAGAAAACAATGATTAGAAGACTAGGTGAGGAACATATGGAAAAGAGAATACGACAGAATGAGAGAAAAACCAAAACAGAAGAGAAACTATGAGGAAGGTAAAAAAAAAATCTCCAATTAAAAACAGACATAGATTTTTAGATTAATAGGGCCTTAGTACAATGCATGAAAATAGACTGAGACCACAGAATATCACTGTAAAATTTCAGAAAAGTGGGGTAAAAAAGAGATGCTACAAACTTCCAGAGAGAAGGGCAGAAAGAGAAAGAAAGAGAGGGAGAGAGAGAGAGAGAGAGAGAGGAGTTTTCTTAAAAATACCAAAAATCAAAATAACAATATAATGATTCAACACTTCCAGACATCACCCCGCTCTCACCACAAACAGGTGCACTCCTTAATTCCCATCACCTGTTGCCCCCGTCCCCCTGCCCACCTCCCCTCTGGTAAGGATCAGTGCGTTCTCTACAGTTAAGAGTGTGATTCTTGGTTTGTCTTTCTCTTTTTTAATTCTTTTGCTCATTTGTTTTAGTTCTTAAATTCCACATATGAGGGAAATCATATGGTATCTGTCTTTCTCTGGCCGCCTTATTTCACTTTTGCAAATGGCCAAGATTTCATTCTTTTTTATGGCTCGGAAATATCCCGTTGTAAATACACAGACCACCTCTATCTGTTCACGTGAAACTAACATAAGACTGTATGTTTACTAAATTGGAATTAAAATAAAACCTAGGACTAATATCAACCATTTCCCAATAGTTTTTAATGGTTCAGTCTCTACACAAATACAAATTGCCTGCAAATTGAAATTAAAGTTCTGAAATAAGCTACAGAATTTCTAGTAGTAGATGAAAATGATGTTGGTGAACTATTACAGTATTACACAATTAATGGCGATGCCCAATTAAAGACCAGCCAATACATGAAGAACGGGTCAATACAAGGAGAACAACATAATAGATACTTGGAAGGAGAATACCATTTAAATAACTATTCAACACTTGATCTTAGGCAAAAGGTTGAAAAGCTATAAATAACTAAGATTAAGAAAGGCCCCTAGGTGGGGCACCTGGGGGTCTCAGTTGGTTAGGCAACCGACTTCGGCTCAGGTTGTGATCTCGCAGTTTGTGAGTTCCAGCCCTGCATCGGGCTCTGTGCTGACAGCTCAGAGCTTGGAGCCTGCTTCAGATTCTGTGTCTGCCCCTGTCTCTGCCCCCTCCCCTGCTCACACTCTGTGTCTCCCTGCCTCTCAATAATAAATAAACATCAAAAAAAATTATAAAAAAGAAAGGCCCCTGGGAAAACTGACAAAATCCTCAAATATTAATTAAAAATTTATTTTTTTAATTTTTAAAGAATATTTATTTTTGAGAGAGAGCAAACGAGCAGGGGAGGGGCAGAGAGAGAGGGAGACACAGAATCTGAAGGAGGCTCCAGGCTCTGAGCTGTCAGCACAGAGTCCGATGTGGGGCTCGAACTCACAAATCATGAGATCATCACCTGAGCCCAAGTAGGACGCTTAACCCGACTAAGCCACCCAGGAGCCCCTCAAAATCTATTCTTGAGGGAAATAAAAAGACTCTATGATCTCGCTATAAAAGTCAAACATGAAGTAAAGTTTCTGTTTGTGAAATAGTTCTGTCAGAAAATTGTTTATTCTAAAAATTAGCATGGAGTTGTCATGATAATTTTACTAAATCTAAGATAATTTTTTTTAAAAAGAATCAAAACAACAGTCTCTCAGTGGCAATACTAGGAGGTAGAGAAAATGGAGGAATGACTTCAAAATTCTAAGGGAAAATATCATATCCTAATGAAATATCCAATCTTACAGACCATTTTGTACATAGATACAGACATTTTCAGATGTATAAGGTCACCAATACATATTTCTCATGCATACTTTTCTTAGAAAGCCTACTGGAGGATGTGCTTTAATTTGTGGATAAGGACATGTTCTAGTATGTGGGATTAAACCACAAAGGAGGCAGATTGGTGTCCAGAAAGAGAGGCCTGACATAAGAAAGAGGTGAAGGCCAGTCCCAGGTCAGACATACCAGAAGAGCCTGGGGAACAGCTGGGGAAGCAGGTGTAGCCAGAGAGAACCCAGTTCAGAGGGAGCAGTCCAGAAAGAGAGACGAGCAAATTCTTCAGGAAGATGAAACTGAATGGTTAATGTTTGCCAACAAAAAAGGAGGGGAGATTCACAGAATTACAGAGTACGGGACTGAATTAGTGAGATGTACCTAAAAAACTAGGCAAACGAACCAACAAGCAAACAAGTAAGAGCCTGCAATTATTTCCTCAAAGGAGAACAAAAGGTTGGCATAAAAGTAAACGAAAACTTCATGGCTGGGGCGCTGACAGCATTTATATCATTGTACTATTACTATTACCAGAGATTGGCTGGATGGCTTTGGTGGGACCTTAGCAGGGAGAGGGCAGGAAGGAGAAGGAGGGGTGAGCCATGGGGGCGGGGGGTTATCTGCAGGCATGTTAAGTCCGCACCTTCCAGAGAGGAGTCGATAGATAACAGAAGATAGATAATGATTTAGGAACCACAAAGTAGCATTATAAGAAAGTTATGTGCACACGTGTGGCTGAGATCAGAGAACCTGGTAAAAGGAGTTGAAGTATTTACCTCTGAGAAATCATCAGAAATGGAGGAGGTGTGTGATGGTCTGAACTTTCTATATAAAACGCTATTATACAATTTTGTTGCTCTTTAAATGATGTGCATTTATAACTGCTAAGCACACAAATTAAAAAAAAAAAAAAAAGAAATGAGTAACAATTCTCCTGACCTGACCTTTTAAAGAGTTTCAGGCAGACGGAAGAGATGCATTATCATCTCCCTTAGTGTTTGTGTGTACCTGCATTGGGATGTGGGTCTGAGTGGAACTTTCTCATTTCACAGGTAAGGCTGTGTATGATTCTGCGTAAGGAGGCTCCTAAAAACCATTTCTGTTTTCTGAAGACCCATCCCATTAGTTCAAAACAATCCTCTCTCTTCTTTTCCGACAGCTGAATCTAGTGGATCTCTCGGATCAGGACAACCTCTAATTTCTAGTAGAGGAATCGGCGTAATTCCGTGGTTGGCTAACAACGCCAGTAGCTAGGACAGTTAGGAGGTACTTAGTATGTGCCGGGCTACCGGGCAAAGTGTGCTGGTTGCGTATTTCACGGACTCTTCACCACAACCCTACGATATTGCCACCATTGCTGCTTCCGTTACCAAACTTTCAAGTGACAGGGTCAAGTACTGCCCCAACGCGCTTAAACGTTATGTTACTCAAGTGACACCGAGGCCACTCATTCTCAACAGATGGGTTGTGCAAGCAAACCGATCTCTTACCTGGGTGAATCCATTAAATGTACCACCGGAAGCCTAAACAGAAAGGGAAATCAAAGTACGTTACTTTGTATCAGTTTTGTGAGATCAGCAAATGTCCGTCAGACAAGTTGGAAAGTAAAGACCACCACACATTTTAAAATAATACAAAAGGCTGCTGTGCATGAGAGTGTTTAGGAAATGCAAAGGGCCAAAGTGTATTATTTTAAATAGGCTGACCAAAAAAAAAAAAAAAAAAAAAAAAAGATCGTTCTTACAATTATTGCTGGTGTATGGCTCAGTGTTAACCAAAGCCCACTTTCTCAGTAATGAGAAGATGATTCCAGAGGAAAGTCAGTGAGCTTCTTTTTTAGGCCACTGATAGAATCCATCTACATTCTTAGGACTTCTCTAATACATCATTTGAATGAATGGCTTTTGTGAGATTCTATAGTTTCTGGGGGCCCTGGGTGGAAACACTGCATGTGTTCTTGCTGGAGTAGAATCATTTTAGGAATAGTAAATTAGTCTGTTCTACATATTTGTAGCAGTTGAACAGTAAAAAGGAAAGTGGAATAAGCACAATAAATGGGATGGTACATAGACTCATTAGTTCCCAACACAACCATTCTGCTTTTTGTAATTTTTTTTTTTTGGTCAACCTATTTGTGTTTGGTTTGCACAGATTTCAAGGAGATGAGGCAGGCGTCAGAGAAGACAGTGATGGAGAATGAAATAGGTGGGAAACATTAGGAAAAACAGAACCTACAGAAGTCTTTGGCTAGTCTATACTACATACTAGGGTAAGTACCTCTTCTTTATCAGGCTCTATTTCTTGGTACAACAATCCATATCTCTGGTTAGCAATTTCATCTTCGGATAAATCTGAGTTGCTGATGTCACTGTCTTGGGGACTAGCGGGACTGTCGGTGCTAGCATTGTGGAAGGTTCCCAGAACCAACGGTCTAGCCGTGTCTCGCCTTTGTTCCCAGCACTTAGCAATGGCGTGTCCCCCAACGACATCTGCCAGTGAGTCCACCTCCAGCCCTCTCTTGCCTTCAATTGTATCTAAATGTTCCCAGGAATTATCTAAGCCTCCCACATCTCTGATAGGCCAGTGGTTAATGGAATCGAACCAATTGGCAAAGCCACTTGCTTGGCCATCTGGTATACCAGAGAATTCCAATACATCCACATTATTCACTGCTGAATCCAAGCGTGGCTGCCAGATTTGACCTGGATCTGTTGCCCAAGAGTCTGTTTTCACAATACTTGGTAAGTTAATGATAGGACTACAGTTCCCAGTCACTGTACTTTCAGACCCCTCTATTAATGAGAACTCTGCCTTACACAAACACCAATCTCTTCGGTTTGCATTAGCTCCCAGAGAATAATTAAGGTCTGTCCTAGACTGAGCTGCCACTTCATGGTTTACTGAGGAAACAACAGCCTGATGTTCATCCCTGCCAACCCCAGGAGTAGGTAACACAGCCTCCTGCTGAATTTCTTCTGCATCTGCACTGCCTCGTCCTGAGTGATGTATTACACCGTGGTTAGGAGGACCTATTGAATTTTTCCTTATGTCTCTTCTAGCTAAATCCCATCCCTCAGGACTGGCATTTTCAATATTAGATACAGAATCAGTCTGGAGACGCAGATTTAAGACATCTGCGTGATGGGCAGGGTTAGCTCCAGAGCCTTCTATAATTTCACAATTATTGATTACTACTGGACGCCCCTCATCTAGCCCTTGGTTTTGGTCACCAAATTCAGCGGCCGTAGCTACTCTTTCCAGGTCTTTTTCTAACACATCAGTTGTATCAGAATTCTTTGCACTGGCCTTTTCACTTTCCCGACAACTAGCTCTTAGATCGATGCTCACTTCCTCTTTACTGATTTCTAAGGTCTCCTGGTCTGGCTTTCCTGTTGTCTCAAGGAGATCTACTAGCCTGTTTCCTGCACTTTCCCGTGCTTTCTCTTCAAATTCCTCTGTACCTTCTAGGGCCTTGAGATCAATAGGTCCAGTGTCTACCTTTTCATATGTCTCCACACCTGCCCACAGAGAATCTTCGATCTTCTGTTTCTCTTCCTCTTCTTCTGACTGTTCAACATCTTCTGGACTTTCTTCGACCGGGCCACCAGTTTCTGTGGCTGCCATCTCTGAGTCAGATAAGTCATGAGGCCGCTCCATCTCCATATAAGCAGCTGTGGCAAATTCAGCCTCAGGCATGGGCTTTGGGTACAGCTGTTCACTTCCACCCGGAGGGGCCGGCCCCACGACAAGCTCGCCCTGGTCAGCTACAGTGTGCCAGTCAGCGGAAGGAAGCATCCCAGTGGACAATCTCATGTCCTGCTCTGCTTCAGAGAGACATGAAGAGTCTTCCTGAGACCCACCTTGGGTAATTTCCTGGCTGACACTCTCTGTGCTAGCATCAGGGCCCCAAATAAATGCACCTAGGTCAATTTGAGATCTTTGAATTTCTTCGGCCAACCCACTGTCTGGAGTTTCCTCCATGATCAGGTTACACAGGGAAAGGCTTTTTGAAGAGTCAGTCTTTAGAGTATGCAGAATAGCAAAGGAAAAAAACAAACAAACAAACAAACATAAGATAAAATAGACCATGGCAGGATTTGATGAGAAATGCAAAGCTCTTCAGTAGGGTAGCGCCAGTTAAACAAAAGTAGAGAGTATTTCAATTAAAATTAAAATTAAATGGTTAAGGTTAAATCTGCAACTAGCAATGCCATGGAGGAAAAAAACAAGCTCATTCTAGATAATATCCACATATACAAGGCATATTAAATATAAAAAGAAATCCAGAATATCCTGGATATTTACCTACCGGCTGTACCAAATCAGTGCTTGTCTGCATGAGTAAAAAGAATAATAATAATCAGTAGTAATAATAGTAATAAGGCAAAAGAAGAAAATTCCCTAGAGCCTTAACATCCCATGCTGTCCAGAGTCAACATTCTCCTGAAAGCTGTGGCTTTTACTGGTTTGAGATCAACTTTTATAATTTGTTTTGTGCTAGGGGTGAGTTTTGTTGCAATACTGTTTACGATGACACAGTTGAAACCTGAAGAAAGCCTCTGTCATTTTCTAGTCGGCAAGGAGGCCTCGTGGGTATTACAGGACTTCTGCTTTAGCAAAACTCTGAACTGCGAAGTTTTCAAATAAAGAAGCAAACTCAAGAACACGAGAATAAGATCAAGTTCTAGCACCCACAAGAGTACACGCATCACACGCTTGGTCACAGTACCAGAACAGATCTTCCCCCAAACTTCCCCCACACTGGGTTCTGCCTCTGAGGCAGGGGGAAGATGGTCTGGTACTAACCGCTCTGACTGTCTGGGCGATTGTCCTCATGTCCTCCCCGCCCCCACCCGCGAACTAGAAGCCTGGTCTGCACACAGACGACACTAAGGGGTTGAGGGGAGCAAGGAATGCCAGCAATTATGGCCAGGGAGCTACTGTTCTGCAGTGTCGCCATCACCATCTTTCTTTTTTTTTAATTTAAAAAAATTTTGAGAGAGAGAGAGCACGCACGCAAACAGGGGAGGAGCAGAGAGAGGAGGAGACACAGAATCCGAAGCAGGCTCCAGGCTCTGAGCTGTCAGCACAGAGCCCGACATGGGGCTCGAACTCACGAGCTGTGAGATCATGACCTGAGCTGAAGTCGGACACTCAACTGACTGAGCCTCCCAGGCACCCCGGTCATCACTACTTTTCTTAGCAGGTTTATCCTCTGAAATAATCAGTGCTCCCCCTAGATGATACCTTCACCCTCACCACACCCTTCCTGGCGAGGAAGGAAAAATGTATTATAACTCCAACTGAAGATGTGAAATACTGGAACAGTAAAACATGGGCACTGTCCTCTTGATCTTCAAGAAAATCACCATGGAGTTGTGGCTAGAATTCAAATGTCCTGAACGGCAGTGCACATATCCCTTTTTGTGATTACATGAGCAAAGCCAGCTCACTATAAAAGATGTTTTCAGTCAACATTTTTTAGCTCTTCTCTTGAGAGCTTTCCAGGATGCTTTAAGGATCCTAAGTAGGGCAGTATAAACCCACTCCTGTGGAAGGGAAGGGGGCAGTCAACTTTCTGTCTTAGGGGAAGAGAGTAGCAATGTCACTTCAGAAGACCAGACCCATGAACACCAAGATCTAGCAAACTTTCCTACCACTGTCTCACTAAAAAAGAAGAAAAACACACCAGGCGCCTGGGTGGTTCAGTCGGTTAGAGTGTCCGACTTCAGCTCAGGTCATGATCTCCCAGTTCAGAGTTCAAGCCCCACATCAGGCTCTGTGCTGACAGCTCAGAGTCTGCAGCCTGCTTCAGATTCTTTGTTTCCCTCTCCCTCTCTCTCTCTCTCTGCCCCTCCCCTGCTCACACTCTGTCTCTCTCTCTCAAAAATAAACTTTAAAAACATAAAAAAAGAAGAAAAACACGAAACCCAAGTTGAGTTCTGAAGACCATGTGACCAGAACTTTTCCAATATAGGGCAGACAAAGGCCTTATTCCTCAGGGATACCAGGCTTCATGTGAGTATGGCCACCCTCCTAATTCCCCGCCACCCTCCTAATTCCCCAGCACAGATGCCGCCACCACAAAGTTCCATTTGTGTCTTTTTTCCCAACTCTAACTTCTGGAAGTGCCCCTCTTTGCCCATCAGATTAGCTGAATACATACCATTACCAGTAATAGCTACCTTTTATTGCTATGGACCAGATGTGGGGCTAAACACTATAAATATCAACTACTTAATCCTCACGTGGCCCTCTGAGGTAGATGACATTGCCCTTATTTTAGCCAGGAGAAAAACTGAGGCCGAGAGAAATTCATAAGTCGCCCAAAGTCATATTGCTGTAAGAGTTAGAGTCTTGATTCAAATCCAGGGCCGTCTGGCTCTAAAGCCCAAGATCTTGTTGACGAAGCTTCATTATTACTGAAAATAATAGTGAGAAACTGGGTCCCGGTGCAGAGTAGCGTGTCCCTTACGTTTGCTCAGCCACATTTTCTTTTATTCTACTTAAAAGCAATAAAAAAGGAGCACATCCTCAACCGCAACATTTCCTGTGGCCAATAACCACGGGAAAAAGCATAAAAAGGCATAACACCACAGATTCTTGCTTATCTTGGAGTCTGGAACAATGACACTCTTTTCCAAGCCACTGTTTCTAGGTGCTGGTAATGCCTGGAACCACCAGGGAGCTGATTATGGTTCTAGGGGGCTACATTATCATTAAAAAATGTCTAGGTCTTCAGGGCCCCTGGGGGGCTCAGTTGGTTGAATGTCTGATTCTTGATTTGGGTTCAGGTCATGATCTCAGGCTTCGTGAGACAGAGCCCCACATCGGCTCTGCACGGACAATGTGGAGGCTGCTTGGGATTCTCTCTCCTCTTCGCTACCCCTCTCCTGCTTGTGTTCTCCCTCTCTCTCTCAAAATAAAAAAATAAACTTAAAAAAAATGTTAGGTCTTCTTCTCATCACAGATGAATTAAAATATAATAAGGTTTCCAAATTTCTAGGGCTCCAGATACATCAAAATATGAGCTCTCCGTACTCTTACCGTCCATAGGTCCCAGGGCAATGTCTGAAAGCAAACAAACAAAAATGTGGTTAGTATACAAATCCCAAACATGTAAAAAAATACTGACGTGATGGAAGTTCTGAAAATAAAACATTTTTGAAATATTTAGTACAGCACTGTTCAACAGAACTTGCTTTGGTGATGACAGTGTTCCGTATCTGCGCTGTCCAAGGTGGTAGCCACCAGTCACAGGTAGCTATGAAGCGCTTGAGAGGTGCTAGTGTAAGAGAACCAAAATTTAAAATTTATATACTTTGATTGTATTTAAATTGGAATAGTCAAATGTGCCTTGTGGCTACTACAATAAACCACAGGAGACCAGTCAATCTGCTTTTCACTGTAGGAGTAAAAACTGTATCTGAAACATGATGAATGTGTTTACTTCACACACACACACACACACACACACACACACACACACACACACACTTAAAATGAAGTACAAGGTGTCCAGATTTTAGTTTCTCACATCTTTGAGGAAATACAGATCTAATCATTGCTACTGCTTCCTCTCCCCCCACCCTCCAAATTCAAGAGGATGAATTATGAACAGTTTGATGGTCAATGAACCCCAGAAAGGTAGTTCTTCAATATGCTGAATTAGATGATAACACAGCTCAATTAATAATCATGCAAATCAGCAGGGTGCCCGCTAAGACATAATGGATGAATATGCTTACTACTGGCATTTTAATTATAAAGCTCATTGATCCTGGGGAGCGAATCCAGATGGTTCAAGTGACTTTCGCCCATGTGTTTGGGAAAGTGAGGGAGACCTCTCTCATCTCCTTTGTGGTTGAGAATTGCTGCTAATGCCACACCCTCTTCTGCCTTTGTCTTTGTGACTAGAATCAGATCCGTGTTTATGCACTTGTTTTGATCTCGAAATGAGTGGCAAATTAGAGAGCCTGGCACGCCCAAACTAAGAACATGGGGGTTTCCAGATGGGGTCACAGATGTCTCATTGGGATTCAGTACTACAGGACAGGGGTCCTGTGGTCCTGAGAGAGCCCGCCCCCCTGGGCTGTATCGTCCCAGCCGCCCTGCGTCTCTGTGCAGCCTGGCTGCTCTCTGGGTCAGGTCCCACCTGTTGAAGGACTTAAGAAAGGAGAGCAGGACGGTTGCATGGAAAGCCCCAGTTATTTGTATGTGTACTCCTTCTGCATCTAACATGCTTTGTGTTTTCTTGCTTCCCAGCCTCTTAAGAATCACAGCTCCTAAAAGCTACCCCATATCCCTGCCTCATGCAGACGGCATGGGGTATTTTCTCCAAAGGAAGGCGGCAAAGTGAAACGTCTTGTTTATCAGTCCTCAGGATCACGAAAGGACGCGTTAACTCGTGCGGACACCGTGGAGATCGCAAGGTGAGCTGTTCTGCCAGCAGCAAGAACATCCATTTAAAGCATGGGGTCAAGCGATGGTTAAGCGAGATCATTCTGAGCGAAGGGGAAAGAAGGCCCGCACAAATCTAATGACTCTGTGCTTTTTTGCTCTCTCAGCCTAAGACTGTTCTTGGAGAAGAGATGTGATTAGAGCCGGCTCACAGGATGACTCTGCAGTGAGGTGACTCAATTAGAGCCACTGGGCAGCCAGGGCGGTTTATTACCTGGCCTGAGGGAGGACACAGGGCACACACAGCTTTTTCTAACTGCGGTGATGCATTTTCTTCAGAATAAAGACTTGTGAAGATTTAACCAAGGTCATTTAAAAAAAATCTTTTTTAAGTTTGTCTATTTTTGGGGGGGAGAGAGAGAGAGAGAGAGAGAGAGAGTAAGTGGGGGAGGGGCAGAGAGAGGGAGACACAGAATCTGAAGCAGGTTCCAGGCCCCGAGCGAGCAGCACAGAGCCCGACACGGGGCTTGAACCCACGAACCATGAGATCATGACCTGAACCAAAATCAGACGCTTAACCGACTGAGCCAACCAAGCGTCCCTCAGTCATTTTTTTTTCTAATTATGAAAGAGTCTCTTAGTCCTAAATCCACACAAAGTTCCATGATTTGTGGAATTTTTTAATCATGGATTGATATAAAAGAGGTTTCTCTCTTGATCCAACTCGCAGATAGACATGCTGTGGGATCTCATCCACTGATCACGACAACATTCACTGTAGAAACCTGCCTTCTACCACTAGAGCAGTGAACGCTGGAGTGTGAGGCAGAGAAGTCCTGTAGACAAAGAAGTCTACACAGTGAGAAAGCTCTTTCGCAGAAGTATTCTGAATGATATGTACATTCATCTTCTGCTTTGCTGGGCCCCCAAGGCAGAACCCTCAAGTTTGCTGATAATCACTATGGTGGCATTCCCCAAAGTATGTTTTAGAGAACATTCAAATGAATGTGAAGAAACTTTCATTCAAACAGATTTCCGTGGTCAAACACATTTGGGAATCTCTAAGTTAAACAAGTCTAAACGGTTTTTTCTTTTAATTGCAGGACTTCCTGGAGCCTTTAATATTGTAATGCCTATCATGAGTCTCCTAAAAGGGATTTAATAGAACTTTCTGAAACATTTATCTAAGAGACTCATTTTTTTGCAAAACATCTTCAAAGGCTCGTATCTGATCTGCTTAATTACCTGCTTTACCGACATCTCAGATTTGTATTGTTCCTGTATTACAACAGAGAGGCCTTCAGAAATGCGATCACATTCTGGAATAAAGCATGGATTAAAGAGAGGCTTTATTTATTGAGGTTCATACTGAGCTGACAGTGGTTTATGGTAAGGTATCACGAAGGCTTCAAGACTAAAAGATTGAGCTAGGTCTCAGTTTATAATACACCTTTCTTAGTTCACGGGAAGTATATCCCAGCCACCTTTGGATTTGCCCAAATTCAAATGTGAGGCCCCAAGCACATCAAAAATACGGATACAAACAATTTCTGCTTAGACAGATTTTGAGTTAACTTCCTTTCATGGGCACAGACAATCGTGAAGGAAGTCTACTGCAGAGGAATCATCCTCAAGCCATTAGAGCTCCCCGCTCCCGGGCCCTTCTGCTGGAGAACGCTGTGGCCGTCACTAGTGACGTGAGGGAAGGTTGAGGATGATGATGATGAGCAAAGGGAAGCTGGGTACGGGAGGCCAGCTCCGCATCAAGCCATAGCCCAGATCCCATAGGGGAAGCTTCTAAAATGTGGAGGAAGACAATGTCATCAAGTTCAAAGTGACCAAGACTGGAAAACATTTCCGCTGGGGCACAATTTCGAGGCTATGTCTAACGTGCTTTAATCTCCAAAGCATGGAGAAGGAACGTAGAGGAAACAGTGAGAAGGTTAAGTCCAGGGCCACGAGAAAGAGCTTCATTTAGAGAAGTCATGAAATGTATCATCGAAGTCTGAACGGTCTGAGTGTAAAATGATACTAATGATACAATTACTCTGAGACAAGGGATTCCTGGGCAACCATACATTCCAGTTTGGGATGTATGGTTATCCCAGGTCTATGGGTAGAGAGAGAGGGAATGGGAGGAGGAGGTTTGGAATGATAGATATGGATAAGGTCTTCTTTCTACCCTTCCTTCCATTAGAAAATGTTTGTCAACCCAAAAGAAAAGTAAATAGTCACTTGAAATGGAGAGCGGTCTGAAAGGCATCTGCTGCCCTTTAAGTTCACGAAAACGTCATCTCCAAACATCAAAGCCGCCATCGGATACCTGCGACATGGGTGAGTGGGTCACTCCAGCAGAACCTGCAGGTGTCACCTCAGGCTTGAAAGGGTCGAAGTCCAGATCCAACAATGTCTCCTCTTTCTTCACCTCGGGGACTTCATTCTATTAAAGGAGAACAAGACAGAATATGAGACTTTATGATATAATCTCCGTGTAATCCTCTAACATCACTGAATATCCCCAAAGCATGCTCTGATAGTTTACCCAGAGTCACTTGCGAAATGTGATGAAGGGGGAAATAACCGACTCTGGCCAACTGGAACCTAAGATGCGTAGGAATGCGACCCAGGTTTTGGTTTCTGTCCTTCGTCCAGCTCCGAATCCAGCCAACAAAGAGAATGTCTAAGAGGTATATCCTGATGCCATCAAGATCCAAGGACTCTCCTCTGCTAGTTTAGGTATCTCAGGTCAAGAATTACAGACGACCAGATGGATACAATAGGCCACGGCTGGGACCCGTCACCGTAGCCCATGGCTGTGAGGCCCCTGCGAAGCTAGTGTGTAAAAAGGAAAGGATGCCATCTACCCTGACTACCTCCACCTGCCTTATCCCCTCAGAGAGACCCTATCCTTTGATGTAGTCATCACATGAACCACTCTTCATCCGTGTTACTGTCGGTCTCCACTGTAAGTATGAGGGAGGGAAGGTGAAAGAGAAAGAGGGAGGGAGAGAACCATGTCCCCCAACATTTGGCATAAAATAACATTCCTGGATTAGAAAGAGGTAAGCCAAATAAGACACTGGATAAAAGTCCTGCTATAATAGCGACACATTTATAATACTGAACATTAATATTTATTCATTTATTGTGGTCTCATGATACAAAAAAAAAAAAAATAACACAGCTTGAAGTTAGCCTAGCCTTGGCTTAAGTCACGCGGTAAGGGTCAGAGCTGAAATAAAGCCCCCCTAAACAATCACGGTGAACAGAACTGGGTCAGTTTCCATAGAATCAGGTAACGTGTGTTTGGTGTTTGGTATAAGCTTCAGTTTTGACCATCTGTACTCTAGAAACTCAAAGGTCACAACCATGGATGAAGCACAAAAGAATAGGAATGTTCAGAGAAAGCTTTTAAAGAACAAGAGTTCTTTTAATTAATATTGATCATAGACATAAAACTTAAAAATATATAGAGCTGTATGAATAGCTTTGGGGCATAAGAGATAATTGTTTTTAGTATATCCACACTCACTGTAGAAGGAAATCTGCTTAAATACCACGCGATTGGTCCTGGGCTACCTATTTTGCAGCATGATCATTCTTACACATTTAAAATTTCACAAGGCTAATCCTTCTTGCTTTAATAATTACAATCACAAAACCATCAACTGATTCCTTTGGCCCCTATTCAAAATCTGCATGGGTTTTGTTTTTTGCCAACATCTGTATTGGTACAAGTTATAGGTCTAAAACTTTGCGAACGCTTACATTGACTTAGAATGTGCTAGGCACTGTTCTGAGAGCTTCGTGCATATAAATATTAACTCAGGTTAGGACACTTCGCTGCAGTCTAATGATGACAACACTACAACACTATTATTGCCTTCAAAGAATGACCTTCCTAGATCCCCCAGACTTCATTTCGCCCGCATGGTCTAATCCTTACAAAAACCAAGGGGTAAATGGCATCATTCCTCCATCTGGGGATAAGGAGAGAGGGCTGTTGTCCTGGGTCCCTCAGGTGCAATGCAGCTGAGGCAGGACTGCAACAGCCAGAGGCCTTGGACCCCGGTGCTATTCCAGGCTGCTGCTAAGACCTGTGCCCACATCTCTCAAACAGGCACCACAGGGATCTGCAGAGGAATTCTGGACAGTCTCTAAGTTCTTCTTAAAACGTGAGCCCAAACGAATCTGTCCATTAATCCTCTCTAAGCCTAATGGGGCCGCTTATGAAAGCTCAAATGGAAATGTAGAGCTCAAGGATGACAAGTGGCATGAGACTGTATACCAGTGTGGTGGTCTTCAAAAGGTGCAGCTGGCTACTTCGACTCCATTTCTATTTGGTTTTGCACCCTTAATTCCTGCGAGTTACCCCTTAAGGCACTCATATCAAACAGCAGTTTGACAGAACTACAAAAAGAGCAAAAAAAGGAGTTGCCTGCTGATACAGCATTCCTTTATAAAATGACAACTCTGTCATTAACATGTTGAAACACGCTGACATGTCATGTCCCTTAACGTAACAAAAGAAAACTCCTCTCATTCCTTATACCTGAGTCACCGTTAGAGCAGATCTGATGTGGTGTTGGCATTCGTAAACTTTTGGAAGCCAGAGCTTAAGTACCGCGTTCCCATTAAAAGTCTAGACCCAGAGTGTGATCCTAAGAAAAGAGACTACATGTGTAAACCACAGGGGGAAAATACCCAAAGGGAAGATCTTACCAGTGATAATAATCTTCAGGAAGTGTCTTCTGCTAGGGACATCTAAGTTTATAACCGAAGTACTGAACTTCTTCACTCTAGGTAGACAATTTGACCGTAATCCTATGCCTAGTCTTGCCATGGCCTCCCTACAGATGGAGTTTACTGCCTTATCCCTTGACTTGGGGTTGACCATCTGTCATGCTTTAGTCAATGGATGTTAGTGAATGTCACACAAATGAAGGCTTGAAATGTTTGTGTGGGTGACTTGCTTTTTTGTATTCTTGCCACTCACTGTACAACGTACAAGCTTTGGGGAACCACTGGTCAAGGAGGATGGGAGCCACAGGGAACACACCTGGACCCACCATAACTAAATTCCTCAAAAGCGGTGTTAAAGAGGAATTCTTACAAGTGGCCAGGGCGGGGGGGGGGGGGGGCGGGGAGGGGGGCAGGGTAAGACATGTTACTGAACACAGGGACAACCTAGGAATAATAGCATTTTTTAGCACCAGAATTAATGCAAGCAAAAAGATGTTGAGGCAATATCTTTGAAGTACAGAGAGAAACTTAGAATTCTGTGCCCCTTGAAAATATTTTTATGTTTTCATTTTTAAATATTTATTTGAGACAGAGCACAAGCAGGGGAAGGGGCAGAGAGAGAGGGAGAGAAAGAATCCCAAGGAGTTTCCACACTGTCAGCACAGAGCCCGACATGGGGCTTGAACTCACAAACCACGATTTCATGATCTGAGCCAAAATCAAGAGTCTGACACTTAACAGACTGAGCCACCCAAGTGCCCCGAAAATATAAAAAAAAAAAAAAAAAAAAAAAAAAAGACCAAAAATGTGGGGCACTTGGGTGGCTCGGTCGGTTAAGTGTCCAACTTTGGCTCAGGTCAGATGTCACTGCCTGTGAGTATGAGCCCTGCATCAGGCTCTGTGCTGACAGCTCAGAGCCTGGGGCCTGCTTTGGATTCTGTCTCCTTCTCTCTCTGCCCTTCCCTGCTCACATTCTGTCTTCCAAACATAAATAAAAATTTAAAAAAAAAGAGAAAAAATGAGGTGACTATTTTTTCATACATACAAAAGCAGAAAGAACCCATCACCATCCAATCAACACAACTAATGTGAAAAGACATTTTTCAGGCATGAAATGATGCTACATGGAAATACGGATCTAGATGAAGTATGGATGTACACAAAGGAATGATAGGCTCCAAAGGAATGAGAAATGATAACTATGTAGGTAAGTATACATGACTTTAGTCATTATTTAAATCTCCTTAAAAGATAACTGACTGCTTAAACAAAGATAATCACAAAGTAACATGAAGTGACTTTACGTTAAAAAATAAATTCTAGGGGCGCCTGGGTGGCGCAGTCGGTTAAGCGTCCGACTTCAGCCAGGTCACGATCTCGCGGTCCGTGAGTTTGAGCCCCGCGTCGGGCTCTGGGCTGATGGCTCAGAGCCTGGAGCCTGTTTCCGATTCTGTGTCTCCCTCTCTCTGCCCCTCCCCCGTTCATGCTCTGTCTGTCTCTCTCTGTCCCAAAAATAAATAAAAAACGTTGAAAAAAATTAAAAAAAAAAATAAATAAATAAATTCTATTTGACAAAACAGACAAAACAGTACAAAACCAGAAGAGGGGGAAATGTAAGTATACAATTATGGGATTCTTATGCTAGACCTGAAATATACCACTATTTGAAGGCAGACTTTTTAATAAATTAAAACATGTACTTTAAGCCCTAAAGCAACCACTAAAATACCAAAACAAATTATCACTAATAAACAAAAGAAATAAAAGAGAGTAATAAAAATAATCAATTAATCTAAAAGAAAACAGAAAAAAGAGGAAAAAGGGTTAAAACAGATGGCCCAATAGAAAAAAAAAAAATATCAAGATGCCAGATTGAAACGTCACCATATGAATAACTACCTTGAATGAAAATGGTCTAAACAGTTTAATGAAATGCAGAGGTTATCAGATTAGATTAAAAAAGCAATACTCAACTAGATACTGCCTATAAGAAACAGATTTCAAATACAGAGACACAAACAAGTTGAAAGTAAAAGGAAGAAAAAAGATGAATTATGCCAACCTAACCAAAAGACAGCTGGAATAGTTATATTAATGTCAAACAAAGCAGACTGCAAATAAGAGAACATTATTATGGATAAAGGAGGTCATTTCCTAATGTAAAAAGGTGTTAATTCTAAACATTTATGGATTCAATCAGAAAGTGTCAAGATACATGAAGCAAGAACCAAAAACACAGCATCAAGAAATTTTAAAATGCACAATTTTGTAGGGAAGATTTCAACAGCCCTCTTTCAACAACTGAAAGAAGTAGAGAGAAAATCAGTAATGTTATAGAAAATACAGAAAACACCAAGACCCAATTTGACCTGATTTACACTTATAAAACACTCCACATGGCAACACAATACAAATTCTTTTCAAGTGCATGTCAAACACAGAACATAATAGACACTGTTCTATTAAACAGGTCTCAATAAACTTAAAACCGGTCTCAGTAAACTTAAAAAACATTCAAGTCATACAAAGTATGCTGACTACAATGGAATCAAATTTCAAATCAGTAAGAGAATTATCTCTAGAAAAATCCACAAATATGTGGACAAAAATAACATTCTAAATAACTCAATGAAAGAAATGAAAAGAAAAACATCAGAAGAAAGAAGAAATCAATGTGGAAATTAGAAAGCAGTTTGAGTTGAATGAAAATAAAGACAACAGGTGCACCTGGGTGGCTTAAGCACTGACTCTTGACTTCAGTTCAGGTCATGATCTCACGGTTCATGAGTTTGAGGCCTGCATCAGGCTCTGCACTGACAGCAGCCTGCTTGGGATTCTGGCTCCCTTTCTCTCTGAACCACCACTTACTTTCTATCTCTCTCTCAAAGTAAATAAAAGTGAACTTTATTATTTTATTTATTTAGAGAAAGGGAGAGAGAGAGAGACAGAGAGAGAGAGAGAGAGAGAGAGAGTGAGTGAGGGGACAGGGGCAGAGAGAAAGAATATCCCAAGCAGGCTCTGCATTGTCACCACAGAGCCCAATGTAGGGCTTGAACTCACGAACCGTGAGATCATGACCTGAGCCAAAGTCAGATGCTTAACCAACTGAGCAACCCAGGCACCCCAAATAAAACTGAACTTTAAAAAAATAAATAAAAATAAAAAATATAAAGACAACATACCAAAATTTGTGAGATGCTGCTGTAATAGGATTTAGGGAAAATTTATAGCACTGAATCCCTATATAAGAAAAGAAGGAAAACCTAGAAACATATACACTACCCAAACTGAAACAGGAAGAAATAGAAAATTTGAACAGACCCATAACCAGTAAGGAAATCAAATTAGTAATAAAAAATCTGCCAAAAAACAAGAGTCCAGGACCAGATGGCTTTCCAGGGGTATTCTACCAAACAATTAAGGAAGAGTTAACACCTATTCTCCTGAAACTGTTCCAAAAAGTAGAAATGGAAGGAAAACTTCCAAACTCTTTCTATAAGCCAGCATTATCTTGATTCCAAGACCAGACAGAGACCCCCACTAAAAAGGAGAACTACAGACCAATTTCCCTGATGAACATGGATGCAAAAATCCTCAACAAGATATTAGCCAACCGGATCCAACAATACATTAAAAAAATTATTCACCATGACCAAGTAGGATTTATACCTGGGATGCAGGGCTGGTTCAATATCTGCAAAACAATTAATGTGATTCATCACATCAATAAAAGAAAGGACAAGAGCCATATGATCCTTTCAATAGACGCAGAGAAAGCATTTGACAAAATACAACAACGTTTCTTGATAAAAACCCTCAAGAAAGTAGGGATAGAAGGAGCATACCTCGAGATCATAAAAGCCATATATGAACAACCCAATGCTAATATCATCCTCAATGGGGAAAAACTGAGAGCTTTCCCCCTAAGGTCAGGAAGAAGACAGGGATGTCCACTCTTGCCACTGTTACTCAACATAATATTGGAAGTCTTAGCCTCTGCAATCAGACAACACAAAGAAATAAAAGGCATCCAAATTGGCAAGGAGGAGGTCAAACTTTCACTCTTCACAGATAACATGATACTCTATGTGGAAAACCCAAAAGATTCCACCAAAAAACTGCTAGAACTGATACATGATTCAGCAAAGTTGCAAGATATAAAATCAACACACAGAAATTGGTTGCATTCCTATACACCAACAATGAAGCGACAGAAAGAGAAATCAAGGAATCGATCCCATTTACAGTTGCACCAAAATGATAAAATACCTAGGAATAAGTCTAACCAAAGAGGTGAAAAATCTATACACTGAAAACTATAGAAAGCTTATGAAAGAAATTGGAGAAGACACAAAGAAATGGAAAAAGATTCCATGCTCCTGGATAGGAAGAACAAATATTGTTAAAATGTTGATACTACCCAAAGCAATCTACACATTCAACACATCCCTATCAAAGTAACACCAGTGTTCTTCACAGAGCTAGAACAAACAATCCTAAAATTTGTATGGAACCAGAAAAGACCCCGAATAGCCAAAGCAATCTTGAAAAAGAAAACCAAAGCAGGAGGTATCACAATCCCAGACTTCAAGCTATACTATAAAGCTGTAATCATCAACACAGTATGGTACTGGCACAAGAACAGACAGATCAATGGAATAGAACAGAGAACCCAGAAATGGACCCACAAACATATAACCAAATAATCTTTGACAAAGCAGGAAAGAATACCCAATGGAATAAAGACAGTCTCTTCTGCAAGTGGTGCTGGGAAAACTGGATAGCAACATGCAGAAGAATGAACCTGGACAACTTTCTTACACCATACACAAAAATAAACTCAAAATGGATGAAAGACCTCAATGTAAGACAGGAAGCCATCAAAATCCTTGAGGAGAAAGCAGGCAAAAACCTCTCTGATCTTGCCCACACCAACTTCTTACTCAACATGTTTCCAGAGGCAAGGGAAACAAAAGCAAAAATGAACTACTGGGACCTCATCAAAAATAAAAAGCTTCTGCACAGCAAAGGAAACAATCAGCAAAACTAAAAGGCAACCGACAGAATAGGAGAAGATATTTGCAAACGACATATCAGATAAAGGGTTAGTATCCAAAATCTACAAAGAACTTATCAAACTCAATACCCAAAAAACAAATAATCCAGTGAAGAAATGGGAAAAAGACATAAATAGACACTTCTCCAAAGAAGACATTCAGATGGCCAACTGACACATGAAAAAATGCTTCGCATCACTCATCATCAGGGAAATACAAATCAAAACCACAATGAGATACCACTTCACACCTGTCAGAATGGCTAACATTAACAATTCAGGCAACAACAGATGTCGGCGAGGATGTGGAGAAAGAGGATCTCCTTTGCATTGTTGGTGGGAATGCAAGCTGGTGCAGCCACTCTGGAAAACAGTATGGAGGCTCCTCAAAAAATTAAAAATAGAACTACCCTACGACCCAGCAATTGCACTACTAGGCATTTATCCAAGGGATATAGGTATGCTGTTTCGAAGGGACACATGCACCCCCATGTTTATAGCAGCACTATCAACAATAGCCAAAGTATGGAAAGAGCCCAAATGTCCATTGAAGGATGCATGGATAAAGAAAATGTGGTGTATATACACAATGGAGTATTACTAGGCAATCAAAAAGAATGAAATCTTGCCATTTGCAACTACGTGGATGAACTGGAGTGTATTATGCTAAGTGAAATTAGTCAGTCAGAGAAAGACAAAAATCATATGACTTCACTCATATGAGGGCTTTAAGAGACAAAACAGATGAACATAAGGGAAGGGAAGCAAAAATAATATAAAAACAGGGAGGGGGACAAAACAGAAGAGACTCATAAATATGGAGAACAAACTGAGGGTTGCTGGAGGGGTTGTGGGAGGGAGGATGGGCTAAACGGGTAGGGGGCATTAAGGAATCTACTCCTGAAATCATTGCTTCACTATATGCTAACTAATTTGGAGGTAAATTTTAAAAAATAAAGTTTTAAAAAAAAAGAAAAGAAGGAATGTCTCAAATTAGTAACTTCAGCTTCTACCCTGCAAACTAGGAAAAAAAAAGACACAGAGCAAATAAAATTCTAAATAGAAATGGGGAAAATTATGCAGATCAGAGTAGAAATTAATTAGAGAATGACAGAGAGAGAGAGAGAGAGAGCGCTTGAGAGAATACCAATAAAACCAAAACCAAGTCCTTTGAGAAGATTAATAAAATTGATAAACTTCTAGCCAGACTGAGGGACAGAGGGCACAGGAGGGACAGAGAGGGCACTAATTACCAATATCTGGAATGAGAGAGGGGGCATTACCAGATATTTAAAAAAAATAAGGAAGTATTGTAAACCACTTTATTCCAATACATTCAACAATTTAGATGAGAGAGACAGATTTCTTGAGAAATACAAACTGCAGCATATAGAGAACTTGAATCACTATGTTGCATACCTGAAACTAAGGTTAACATTGTGTGTCAACTATATTCAAATTAAAAAAAAATTTTTTTAAGAGAAAAAAAAACAAAAACAAAAACAACCCTGCAGGCCCAAATGGCTCCTCTGGTGAATTCTACCAGAGTTAAATAAGAAAAAAATACCAATTCTACAAAATTGAAGAGGAGTGAACAACTTCCCAACTTATTCTATGGGGAAAGCATCACCCTGGTGCTAAAATCAGAAAATTACTTTTTTTTACCTAAAAAAAATTTTTTTACATTTATTTATTTTTGAGAGGGGGGTGGGGAGAGAACAAGTGGGGTAGGGGCAAAGAGAGAAGGAGACACAGAATCCAAAGCAGGCCCCAGGCTCCGAGCTGTGAGCACAGAGCAGGACATGGGGCTCAAACTCACAAACCACGAGATCATGACCTGAGCCAAAGTTGGACACTTAACTGACTGAGCCACCCAAGCATCCCAACTTTTTTTTTTTACTTTAAATGTTTATTTATTTTCAGAGACAGAGTGCAAGCAGGGGAGGGGCACAGAGAGGGGGACCGAAGGGGGCTCTGTGCTAACAGCAGCAAGCACAATGTAGGGCTGGAACTCACAAACCACAAGATCATGACGGAGATGAAGTCAATCAACTGAGCCACCCAGGTGCCCCAGAAAATGACATTATTAAAAACAACGCCCTATGGACTCATGTTCCTCATCAGCATAGATGCAAAAATGCTAGAGAAAGCTTTAGCAAACTGGATGAAGAAATATATATTAATAAACTGCATCATAACCAAATGAGGTTTATCTCAGGAATGTGTGATTGATGTACCATTTGAAAGCCAATGAATGTAAGTCACCATATTAACAAACTAAAAAAGAAAACTCATACGATCATCTTGACAGATGCAGAAAAAGTATTTGAAAAAATCCATATCCACTCCTGTTCAAAACTCTCAACAAAGTAGGAAACATAGGCAACTTCCTCAACCTGATAAGGGTATCTACAAAAACATGCAACTATCATCATGTTTAATAACACAAGACTAGGAGCCTTTCCCCTAAGATCGAGGCAAGGATGGCCGTCTTAACACTTGTACTCAACAATATACTGGCAGTACTAAACACTAAAATAAGGCAGAAAAAAGCAATAAAAGGCATCCAAATTAAAAAGAAAAAAGTAAAACTATGTTAATTCACAGAAGATATGATCACTTATATAGAAAAATCCAAGGAAATCTATAAAAAAGCTATAGGAACTAATACTGAGTTTAGCAAGGCTGCAGGATACAGCATTAATATACAAAAACTGGTTTTATTGATATATAAGAGTATAAAAACCAGAAACTTAAATTTTAAAAATATGATTTACAATAGCACTAAAAATATGAAATACTTAGGGATAAACCCAACCAAAGATGAGAAAACCTGTACACTGAATAGTAACTATAAAACACAGCCAAGATAAATTAGAGAAGACCTTAAAATAAAGGAAGAGCTATACTGTGTTTATGGATCACAGAGCTCATTATTATTAAGATGTCAACGCTCCCCAAACTTATCTACATATTCAATGCAATGCCAGTCAGTATCTGTACTGGGCTGAATGCTGTGCACCCCCCACCCCCCGCCAAAGTTCATGATTATAAGGAACCTGTGAATGTGACCTTATTTGGCAATAGGACGTTTGCAGATGTAATGGAATTTAGATGTGGTCATACTGAATTAGGATGGGCCTTAATGCAATGACTTGTGACCTTATAAAAACAAGGAAATTTGGATACATAAACACAAAGGTATGTGAAGATACAGAGCACACAGACACATAAGGAAAACACAGTGTGATGACAGAGGCAGAGACTGGAATGATGTATCTACATGCCAAGGACGGCCAGCAACCACCAGAAGGAGAGAGGAGCAAAGAAGGACCCTAGAGTCTTCAGAAGAAGCATAGCCTGCTGATCTCAGACTCAATCATGACCTTGATCTCAGACGTCTAGCTTCCAAAACTGTGAGAGAATAAAAGTCTGTTGTTATAAGCCACTCAGTTTATGCTTCTTTGCTAAAACAGCCCTAGGAATCTAACCAAATATCCCAGAAGGTGTTTTTGTAGAAACTTACATATTGATTCTAAAATTCATGTGGAGATTCAGAGGACCTAGAACACCCAAAACAACTCTGAAAAATAACAACGCTGAGGGACTAACCTCATCTGATTTCAAGACAGTATAAAGTGACAGTAATCAAGATTAACAAGGTACTGGCATAAAAGGTAGGCAAATGGATCAATAAAAAATCACAGAGTTCAGAAAGAGAACCACAAAGGTACAAAGGCAATTCAGTAGAATAAGGATAGACTTTTCAACAATCACATTTCAACTGTAAAGAAATGAACTTCAACCCATACTTTGCACATATTAAAAAATTCCAAATTTGTCACAGACCCTAAGTGTAACACCTAAAGCTGTAAAACTTCTAGAAGGACACACAGGAGAAAATCTTTGTGACCTTGTGTTAGGCATAGATTTTTTTTAGATGTAATGTGAAATGCCTAATTCTTAAAAAATAAATAAATTGGATAAATTGGACCTCATCAAAATAAAAAAAACTTCTACTCTTCTAAAAAGCACTAACAGAAAGACAAGATAAGCCACATGCTGGAAGAAAATATTTGCAAATCATGCATCTGATAAAAGGCTTGTATCCAGAACATACAAAGGACTCTCAAGACTCCATCAAGTAAGTGAATACATCAGCAAAAGTTTTTCACAGACACCAATGAGGATATACTAATGTCATAGTAATATGTCATAATGTCCTCTAGACTCGTCCATGTTGTCAGAAATGGCAGGATTTACTTCTTCTGAGGCCAAATAATATTCCATTGTGTTTATATACCTCATTTTCTTTACTCATTCATCTACTGATGGACATTTAATGTTTATTTTTGAGAGACAGAGAGAGAGAGCGAGTGAGCAGAGGAAGGCAGAGAGAGAGGGAGACACAGAATCCAAAGCAGGGTCCAGACTGAGCTGTCAGCACAAGAGCCTGACATGGGGCCCAAACTCACAAACCATGAGATCATGACCTGAGCCGAAGTCAGGCGCTCAACCAACTAAGCCACTCAGGTGCCCCCCCCCCCCCAATGGACATTTAGGTTGTTTCCATGGATCGTCTATTGTGAATAGTGCTGTAGTGAACACAGGAGTGCAGACAGCTCTTTGAGATGCTGATTTCATTTCAATACCCAGAAGTGGGGTTGCTGTACAGTAAGGTAGTTCTATTTTTAATTTTCTGAGGAACCTCCATATTGTTTTCCATAGTGGTTCTACCAATTTACAATCCCATCAACAGTGTACAAGGATTCCCTGTTCTCCACGTCCTCACCAACAACTGTTATTTGTCTTTTTCATAGTAGCCATTCTAACAGGTGTGAGGTGATATCTCATTGTGATTCTGAAGTACATTTCTCTGACGGTTAGTGGTGTTGAGCACCTTTTCCTGTGTCTGCTGGCAATCTGTACATCTTCTTCAGAGAAATGTCCATTCGGGTCCCTTGTCCATTTTTTTAATCCAACTACTTGATTTTTTTTTTTGCTATTGAGTAGTATGAGTCCCTTATATATTCTGGATATTAACCCCTTATCTGATACATGATTTGCAAATATTTTCTCCCATTCCCTACATTGCCTTTTTACTCTGTTGATTGTTTGCTTTGCTGTGCAGAAGTTTCTATGCTAAGTGAAATAAGCAAGACACAGAAAGAGAAATGATCTCACATGTGGAATTGAAAACAGTCAAAACCATGGAAGCAGAGAGTAGAATGGTTTTTTCCAGGGCCTCAGGGGAGGGGAGATGGGGAGATGTTAGTCAAGGGGTATAAAGTTTCAGTTATGCAAGTCCTAGAGATCTAATGTTCAGCATGGTGACTGTAAGTAAAAATAGTGTATTATACACTTGAAATTTGCCAGGAGGATAGCTATTAAGTGTTCTGACATCATCATCATCAACAACAACAACAACAACAATAAAAGAGAGTAGCTATGTGAAGGGATAGATATATTAATTGGCTGGTTTGGGGAGATCACTTCACAATGCATACATATGTTAAAACATCAAGTTGTATACTTTAAGTGTATACAATTGTTATTTGTCAGTTATGCCTCAATAGAGCTGGGGGAAAAATGTCAAATGAGTACATGAAAAGATGCCTAACATCATTAGCCATTAGGGAGATGCAAACTAAATCACAACAAAGTAACACCATATACTTATCATCATGGCTAAAATTAAAAAGACTAACCGTACCAAGTGTCGGCAAAGATGTGGAGGAACTGAAATTCTTTTTCAGTGTGGGTGGAAACACAAATAGTATAATCACTTAGAAAAGTCTGGCAGTTTCTGGGGCACCTGGGTGGCTCAGTCGGTTGAACATCCGACTTTGGCTCAGGTCATGATCTCACGGTTTGTGAGTTCAAGCCCTGTGTTGGGCTCTGTCCTGATGGCTCGGAGCCTGGAGCCTGCTTCAGATTCTGTGTCTCCCTCTCTCTCTGTTCTTCCCCCACCCATGCTCTGTCTCTCTCTCTCTCTCAAAAATAAATAAAGATTTAAAAAAATTTAAAAAAGAAAAGTCTGGCAGTTTCTTAATAAGTTAAACTTACTCCTACCAAATGATCCAGCTAGTTCATAGAGATTTACTGAAGAGAAATGAAAGCATGTGCACAAAGAACATTTGTATACAAATGTTCACAGCATCTTTACTTACAATACCCCAAAATTAGGGGCACCTGGGTAGCTCAGCCAGCTAAGCGTCCGACTTTGGCTTACATCATGATCTCAGAGGTTCGCGGGTTTGAGCCCTGCACTGTGACAGCACAGAGCCTGGAGCATGCTCTGGATTCTGTATCTCCTCTCTCTCTGCCTCTCCTCCACTCATGCTCTCTCTCTCTCTCTCTCTCTCTCTCTCAAATAAATAAACATTAAAAAAAATAGCCCGAAATTAGAAACTACCCAAATATCCATTAATGGATGAAAAAAAAACAACAACAACAAACCCTGATGTGTCCATACAATGAGATATTAGTCAGTAATAAGAAGGAATAAACTGCTGATACCTGCTACAAAATGGATGAACCTCATAATAATTATGCAGAACAGTACAAGCCAGACCAAAAAGGGTGCACACTGGGTGATTCCATCTATACAAAATTCTAGGAGATTCAAACTTGTGTATGGTGACAGAAAGATGAGTGTTTGCCTGGAGGGTACAGCATGTGGACAGGAACAGAAAGGATTACAGACACAAAGAAACTTTGGGGGTGAGAGATATAGTCACTACCTTGATCCTGGTGATGGTTTCATGGGTGCACACATATTTCAAAACTTATCAAAAAGTATGCTTTAAATATGTGCCGTTAACCGTACGTTGGTCAGAAATCAATGAAACTGATTAACAGAAGAAAATACTCTAACAACAGGAGATTAGTTAAACCTACTATGGTACAACCTCATGATACAGGGATCTGTTGTTATTTAAAATGGTGAGATATATCTTAAATTGACATGAAAATATCTTTGTTATATTTGTAGTAAAAAAAACCCATAGGTTATAAAACTGATATAAAATGATCAAATTTCCAAAAAAATATATCTTTCTGTCACTGTTTGAAGAGAATAAAATTGTGGCATTACAAAAACTACATTAGTAACAGTGGTTTTTGCTGAGAAATAGAACTACACTTTTAAACTTTTGCTTTTTGCTTCTCTGGAATTTACTAGTGTTTTGGGTTAACCACGCATCCTTTATGACATTACTCTTATAAGCATATCAGGTAACAGAGATTTCAATATATAGCTACAGACACAAAAATTTATAAGTAGAGCAATCTCTAAGCCATTCCCGTGGGTGCATGCAGACAGACAGATGGATAGACAGACAGACAGACACACACACACACATACGCACAATTTTTTAAATTTGTTTAATGTTTATTTTTTTTGAGAGAGAGAGAAAGAGAATGAGTGGGGGAGGGGCAGAGAGAGAGGGAGACACAGAATCCGAAGCAGGCTCCAGGCTCTGAGCTGTCAGCACAGAGCCCAACGTGGGGCTCAAACCCATGAACCGTGAGATCATGACCTGAGTCAAAGTCGGATGCTTAACCAACTGAGCCACCCAGGCACCCCGATTTCTTAATGATAACACAATATTTCAGTGAGCCAGATAAAGTCATAGGTACTATTTCTTCCAAAGAGTTTTTTTTTAATTTTTTATTCTTTCATTAAACATATTTTAAGGACATTTTCATTATATTCTAAATATTAGGCAGGACACTTATTACTTCCCAATAAGTCCGGGGAGATCAGATAACAAACTTAAGACATAAAGGTTAAATGAAGTTTTTAGGAACGAGGCCAGTTGGGGGTTATCTTTCAGGTAATACATATGTCTTTTATTGAAGGGTCACAACATAGCTGACAATTTCTACCAGTGAGTAAAGCTTTTGCATTTCGTTGGTAATTATGAACGCAGAGGCCTAAGAAAAATTTTTTTAAATGTTTATTTCTCTTGAGAGAAAGAAAGTGTGCAAGTGAGTGGGCGTCCTCAGGAAACTGAACTTTATAACTGGAAGCCTATGGTAAGACCACTACAGATGCATACGCAGCAGTTACTGGGAATAATGGTAGTTAACTATAGTATCCTGACCGGGCTCAAGAGCTTTATATTTGCAGTCTCAGAATTTGCAGTCATCATTCAACCATTTCATAGGACATTGTCAAGTATTTGTTCTACAGCTTTAACTATATAAGACGTTAAAAGAATAGTACAACGAGGGGCGCCTGGGTGGCTCAGTTGGTTAAGCACCTGACTGTTGATTTTGGCTCAGGTCATGATCTCACAGTTCAGGTGTTCGAGACCCACATTGAGCCTGCTTAGGCTTCTCTCTCTCTCTCTCTCTGCCTCTCCTCCACTCGAGTGGTCTCTGTCTCTTTCAAAATAAATAAATAAATAAATAAATAAATAAATAAATAAATAAATAAACAAACTTAAAAAAAGAAACGGTACAACGAAGATCCATTTACCCATGACCTGGATTCGTCAAAGCTCTCCTATTGCCGTCTTTGCTGCGTATGCTTACCTACATTTATAGGATCCTGCAGATGCTCTAATGAGGTGACGCACAACATACTAACTTTCTAAGGAACTGTTTATCTAGGTTTTTTGTTTTTGTTTTTACTGGAGCAAGCTGCTAGGTTGCACAGCCGTGACAGTGCAGCACATTGACCGTAAGGAGAAGAGAGACAGTAGGGGAGGTGGACGGGGCCTGTGCGTCCAGTGAGGTTCAGTGATGACCACTGGATGAACAAGTAGCTCAACTGGTGGAGTAAAGACCCTCCTCCCACCGCCCCTGGAATTTAACGATAACATTGCTGATCTGTCACAACTTGAAGAACTGTGCTAATATCAAAAACCCGAAGACGCTGTAGAGAATGTGCATTCTGAACATTACGGAGAGAGTCTGGATGGATTTGTTCAGTTTACTGGCCATCTAGTACCTGCTATCCATCAGGTGCTTAGAACGCCAGCATGGGTGGTCTACAGACTTCCGCTTTCCACGGCTGCCCTATGAACGCCACAGTGTGGCCGAAAGACAACGGGTTTGCTCAACTTCAAAAGTAGGGATAATGATGGGGTGCCTGGGTGGCTCAGTCGGTTAAGTGTCCGACTTCGGCTCAGGTCATGATCTCATGGTTCTTGGGTTTGAGCCCCGTATCAGGATCTGTGCTCGGAGCCTGGAGCCTCCTTCAGATTCTGTGTCTCCCTCTCTCTATACTCCTCCCCTGCTCATGCCCTGTCTCTCTCTGTCTCTCAAAATTGAATAAAAGTTAAAAAAAAGTTTAAATAAAAATAAAAGTAGGGATAATGGCCTGTCAATCACAGGAATGATGTGAAAGCTAAATCGAAGGAGACTCTGCATGTAACATAGTCATGTGCTTCCTCATCGTGAGCTCTTTCCTTTCTCCCCAACTTATTCTTCTGTGTTCCCCTTCTCCCCTTCCCCTGCTGGCCTCTCTGAGCCAGCTGAGCACCACTCCCTAACCCATACCTCAAACCATATTCAAAAGTGCAAAATCTCAAAAGACTCACACCGTGAGATGCTTCGCAAGGAGGTAGAATATAAAATGCAAAAAAGGGCAAAGTGTGAAAAGTCTAGATGTTGTCAGAAGTTCAGGTGTCTGAGAACCTTGGAAGGTTGTGAAGCCAAGTGGCATGACGACTTAAGAGCACTGTCAGAGCCCCAGAGGATAAACAAATTGCCCCACTTGGCTACCCCTGCCGAAGGAACCAGGGGTCCTGTGGGCGACCCACCAACCCAACAGACCGACCAAACAGGGGCTGAAGGGTCTGAAGACACACGGTTTCCTTCCTTCCAGTTTTCAGCTTACTAATTCTTTCTGCGTTACCAGAATGCTAACATGTTTACTTGGAAAAAATACCAACTGAAAGAAGAGGCAGCTGGTCCAGAAATATGCTACATTGAAAAGAAAAGCCAAAGCGGAATTCAAAACCAGGTGACAGATACCCGGGAAGCGAGGGGTACGTACACACGTGACTGCAGGATGGCCTCTCAGGATTGGGGAGACGAAAAGGGCCATTTCACGAACTTATTCTGCAAGCTGAAAATCTACTTCAGTTTGATTGGCTAAGGAAAAATCGAATGACTTCATGAACTCAAAATGTGAGCTGCAGCATTCGGCTGGAAAGCAGAGGCGTTAAGAGTAGCAGAGTTAACGATGCTAACTTGATCCCGACAGCCACGCAGCTTAGAGGCTGTGCTGCTGTCTTGCCTTCTGGCACAGTAGGTCTCCCAGCAGGAGTGGGGAGATGGGCTTGGAGGAATAGGCTTGGATGGTCACAACCTAATCCATCTGGATTTGTAAAGGAGAATGCCAGTTTCAAAAACAGAAAATATGCAGGGGCGCCTGGGTGGCTGAGTCAGGTAAGCGTCTGACTCTTGGTTTCGGCTCAGGTCACGATCTCACGGTTTGTGGGTTTGAGCCCCGCTTCGGGCTCTGCGCTGACAGTGCGGGGCCTGCTTGGGTCTGTCTCTGTCTCAAAATAAACAAAAACGTAAAAGATTTAAAAGCAAAGAGAGAAAATATGCAACGTCATTGCTGGGAAAAGATTTAAGCAAAACAGTTGGGGGTTACCTGCTACGGAAAAAAAAAATGTGGAAACAGGCAATTTCTTCCTTTCTGCCACTTGACAGGTAGAAGGGCAAGCAGGGACCCCACCCCTAGCCCTGACCCTCAGGGGAGCCCCACACTTTCGAATACATTCCCTGAAATTTTCTAAGTCCTTCTCTGGTGGTGGCGGTTGTGGCTAGCAATGCTATCTGGTCAGGGCACCCACATGGGGCTGGCGCCCATCTCTCTTTGGAGCACTCTGTGACCCTCTCTACATGGAGTACCTACCACACCCCCCAGGAACTCTGGGGCTCACATCCACCCAGTTGTCCTGGAACATGGTGGCCAGGCTTGTTTCCAAGAGGGTGGCTGGTGGGCAGATTGCCTCCACTGGGCAGCATGGCGTTTCACGTACGGAATCCCATCAGACTGACCACCAGAATGCTGCGGACAGGCTCATTTCAAGGGACTCAAATTGGTTATATGGACAGAAGCCCCCCTCTGAAAATATTTGCCCAGAGCCACGATCCCTCAGGAAAGCCCTGGTGGGAGAGGAGGGTGAACCTCGATCGTGAGAAGAGAAAGCAGTCCGAAACATCTTTTTTCAAAACATTTTTGAAGAAAAAAAAAGAAACAACCTTGCATGTGTACATATGTGTGTGTATATAATATACATGATTGCTTTTTTTGGCCTTGATCTGTTAAAATCCTATTTATAGGCCATAAGTTTGGTTTCCAGGGATATAATATCTTTTAAATCTTCGTTTTTAAACATGTTTCACCAAACGCCCACGTCCCTGGAACAGGTAGTACTTTGGGAGAAAAGGGAGATTATTTGAGAAACTCTGATTTAAACAAAAAGGGCTTTTGTTGCACAACTTCTCAGAGCACTGGACATGCTGACACAAACTATGTAAAACAAAAGGGGGTGTAGCTCCTCCCAGCCTCCGATGACCAAGGACCCCCTTTTCACAGCATCTTATGGGAAGGGATGGAAAATGCTGTCTTGAAAGAATAACGTGGGGCACCTGGGTGGCTCAGTCTGTTAAGCCTCCGACTTCGGCTCGGGTCAGAATCTCACAGTTCGTGGGTTCAAGCCCTGCGTCGGGCTCTGTGCTGACAGCTCAGAGCCTGGAGCCTGCTTCAGATTCTGTGTCTCCCTCTCTCTCTGCCCCTCATCCACTCACACTCTGTTTCTGTCTCTCAAAAATGAATAAACTTAAAAAAAATTTTAAAGAATGATTCAGGAAAACACACACACACACACACACACACACACACACACACACACACACCCCATAAGAGATTTCTTTCAATTTAGGTTCTTGGGAGGGAAAAATAAAGAGGGCTGGCAGTTCCATTTTTGTAATCACAAAACCAGAGAAGCAAGGTCAGCCCTGTGGTCTTGACACGCGGACCTCTCCCTGTAAGCAGGTACGGATACTTCCCAGAGAAGATTCTATGATATAGTTAAGGTCTGGGGCCATTAGAGGGCTCTCTAGGCCTAATGGATTTGTTTCCAATCCCCGGATGCACTCAGGAGGGACTGTCGCCACCGTGAAGCTTGGTGTACGAGACGCACAAATCCATCAGAGGTGAGGAATATTTCAATCATCACACCTGGAGCTTCTGGGTGGGATTAATACAAACACTCTTCTTCCCCACTAAGTACATGATAAAAATAGCAAACTGGGGACATAAACCTATCTGTTCAATGTAGACTGACTTATTAAACTTTTAAAAAATATCACAATAAAACTGAAATGGACCACTCCATACGATCATAAATATCATGTATCTGGGAGAGAAGAGCTTTTCAGATACATCTCAGCTTTATAGCTTCCATGCAGCTGGCATTGCATTTTCTCTGGGCATTTCTGTTGATTCTTTTTCATCAAATATCTGTGCCTATCTAAAAACATCACAGCCCTGATGAGACCGTCCATTCCCTTAGAATATGTAACTTGACATATACTCTGATCAACACATCTAATATTACAAGCACACATGTACATGCACGTGTATGTACATGTAAGTCCAACTGCCCGAAATATGGAGTATTTCAAGTCATACTATTTTTTTTAATTTCATGTGTATTTATTTTTGAGAGAGGGAGAGAGCGTGTGCGAGCAGGGCATGGGCAGAGAGGAGGGGGAGGGACAGAGAGAGGTGGGGAGGGGAAGAAAGAGGGAGGGGACAGAGGATCGGAAACAGGCTCCATGCTGACAGCAATGAGCCCAATGGGGGGCTCGACCTCACAAACCGCTACATCATGACCTGAGCCGAAGCTGGACGCTTAACCGACTGAGCCACCCAGGCACCTCTCAAATCACACAATTTTTAAGCGCAGCAGTTATACATGGTCGTACATGATATACACTTGACTCAGCTGGGTATTTCCCTGGGAGAAATCTGTTCATTCACTGTGGTACTTTGTTCGTGGCCATATATTTGTGCCACGGGGAAATCCTGGCCTAAAACAGTGGTTCTCACGGCGTGATCCCATGACCAGCAGTTGTCAGCATCACTTGGGAGCCTGTTAGGAATACAGATTCTTGGCCCCCACCCTAGAGCGGCTGAATCAGAAACTCTGCCGGATGTGACCGAAAAGGAGTGAGAGAACACACACTGGCCCTGTGGGTATCAAAAGAGGAACGAGCAACCGAAGGGACTGTCAAGATGCTTCAGGGACAGGTGGCATCTGCATAATTTTATTGTATCTTTTTAAAATGCTTATTTATTTCTTGAGAGAGAGAGAGAGAGAGAGAGAGAGAGAATCCCAAGCAGGCTCTGTGCTGACAGTGCAGAGCCTGATGTGAGGCTCGAACTCACAAATCGTGAGATCATGACCTGAGCTGGAACCAAGAGTCAGATGCTTAATGGACTGAGCCACCCAGGCGCCCCAAAATAAAGCTAGATTCTATCACTCAATAAGCAAGGAAACAGACTGAAACATAAACCCTGCTTCACTCCCTTCTCTTGACATCGTGACATAAGACTCACAGCCATTTAGTCAATGGAAACGCTCTGGTCACATGCTGTGGTCCACCAGAAGAGCCACATTACCGCAGTCAGAAAAAATGACAGAAACCTCCTTCTGCCTCCTCTTGATTAAAAGAAAACAATATAAATGAAACTGAATCCCCCAAAACGCACCCCCATGATGTCTCTGGCGGTCAGTTCTTTCAGAATCCCCGAGCACACTGATGGAGGGGACACACTCCAGTATGGGGAGTATGGGGGAAGGAGTGCTTTCCTCCTCTTGCCACAGCCTTGGAGTGCTACACAAAGACAGCCAGGCTGGGCCCGGGCCAGGCCCCCAGTTGGTTGGTTCTGCTTAGAAAGCCGTTTCCTCTTCCTCTGTCCCCGATTCCTGACTTCCCATGACTCCTATGCAACAGCATCATGAGAGTTAATGCTCTTAGAAGCACTCTGGGCCCCCGTCTAGCATTTGCAATTGTAAAAAGTGCTGTGATGCTTTTCTTTTCTACCAATGAAGAAACCTTATGTGAGCCAGCAAACTGCAAATAAAAAAACATTTTAAAGGAAAGAACACTTTTGAACCCCATCTTTGCTTCGGAACTAGTCTATGTGTCATGTTGCCTCTACTTTGGCTGCCTCAGGTGCTAAATGGAAGGGTCTTCAGCTAAGTACATGTGGCTTCTGGGTGACCACATTCTCTGTGGAGGGGACCAAGGCAGGTTTTTGGAGGGTACAGGGGAAAGCAACCTGAATAAGGGTTATCATCGGCCGAAACACCCCCTATTTGAAAACTGATGAAGCACCAGAGAGAAGGGAGCTGAGCTGTTAGCAAATACAAATGGACAGCATAACGTGGAAATGAAAACTGCTCACGTTTGGTGCCAGGCCAACAGCTGGCTCTGAGAGAGCTAGCCCTGAGGGCATCTGGGTATCCACAGACATCATTTGTCCCTGCACTCATCCACGTGCAATTCTCCCTCCTCGAAAAGAGCTGCTAAATCACATTTCAAGGCCTTGTTAGCGTACCAAATCCCACATCTCATACAAACAACAGAAGAAGGACACTATTAGCTGAAAGCATTGTGCCTTATTGATGAATGCCCTTAAAAGCAACGACAAATTACGACGGGCTTCCAAGTGGCTATTTTCTGAGTTCTCTGTTATTAGTGCATTATTTCTGTTATTGTCAACAGGACGTGATTATAATTGGGATGTTGTACACAGTGTTGTTATTGATGTACTCAGTAATTATAGGTCTGCATTCTCACATCTTATAAAATGTAGGTATTATTTCTGACCCTGAGGACGCTGGGAGCAACTGATGCTGGCACGATTTTTCTGGGGACTTTCACTCTTGAAACAAAGAAATGGCTTTGATGGCATCAGGAACAGCTCTGGAAGTCAGGAATCTTCATTCTTGAGACAATGGGATGACCAAGTCGCCAGCAGAGGTAGACTTGCAGTCCACGAAGGTAGCTGTACCTGGGGCAGGTGCGCCCCAGGGTCTTTGAGACCAGGGCAATTGCGGATGCTTCTGTTTGCCAAAGTAGGAAGGTCAAAAGGCTTAAAAACAGTCATCTCTTTTCATTGTATTTTCCTATTCTCTACTAGGAAGCAATACAAAAGAACTAACACAGGGCATAAAGACATGAATTCACAAATACTGATGTTCCCCGAAGTGCTGGTAAAGAAACAGAAAAATTGAAAGCTACCTGGTCCATTCCTCAGATGGAATACTCTGGTTAAACATCTTCTTTTGAAAAAAGAAAACAGTAACATGACATGAAAAAAAGACGCTCAATTAGATGAAGTAGAAAAGTCAGGAATACATAACAATGCCATTGAATTTTATGGTACAAATTCGGTATTTACCTAGAAAAATAGACTGAAGGAAAATAAACCAAAGTGCATTCATTTGTGACTATGTCAGAGTGGTATGATTTAGGGGATTATGAAAATTCGTCATTTCACACTTTTCGGTGTTTCCAAACATTGTATGTACGTCTCCCATTTGAGAATGCTTTAGGCATACCAAGTAATTAACAAACCTGATGACAGCTGAAATGATACTGCGGGCTCTAACGTCTGACACTTTTAAAGCTGGTCCTTGAGGGTCCCTCTGCCATGGAACTTCTGTGGACATCGCAGCTCCATACGAGGCACTTACCTGCGAAGGTGTCGTCACACTGATTTCCGGAACAAAGTTGTCCTCAAAGAAATTGATGATGTTCTCCTGTTGAAGTTCCTTTGTTGGAGTGACTTTGGGCAGAGGTGGGACAGGAGGCCCTTTCCTGGTCTACAAAACATCAGAAACACAAGCAAACTAATTCAGCCAAAGACGGCACGCGAGATGTGCAGAAATGCCACGGAACAGTGCTGGGCGGACGTATCGGTCACTGACTGAAATTTAGATACGTGTACAGAAACAAGAACACCTGATTGAGCAGAGAATGCTATCTCCCTTGGTGGCTCTCTGAGCACCAACAAGCAAGGGCCCCGTGAGAAATACTCCGGCAATGCCACTCCATTCATCTCAACACAAGCGCTACACGCAGGGCCAGGTGCCTATGCCTCTAAAGTTAAAACTAAGGCAACACCTTTTGTGGAGTCAACTGAAAAGGATTTCTCATTTCAGCAATAAATTGGAACTTGAACACTAACATCAGGAAAGTTTGTCACTGGAATCACTGAGACCGCCCATAGGTAGCACACATTGCACTCCCCACGTGAGTGTTTTCAGGAGTAAGAACTTGACAGAACTATTCCGTGGATCTTCTCACGACTTGCCTTACTTTCAAAGCCTGCACCGCACTGGACACTTAGAGTCTTCCTGTAGGAACTTCATCTTCACCCAAAGTGGGGAAGACGAAGGCGGCCATGTTTCTCTGTATTTACCTTTTCTAATCTTTCCGGTTTCCCCCAATCATTTCTTCTAGAAGCTTTTGTTGAGCTCGTGCGCCACACACTGTGGGTAGTACCCAAACTGTGAAATGGCGTATAAACATCACGGCTTTCTTGGCCATACTTGACCCAAGGGTAAGCGAAAGTGCTGGAGGAAGGGAGGTCCTAGCAGAAGGCAGGACCGATCAGAGCCTTCTGAAAGCAAGAGGTGGGAGGAGAGGAGGGCATGGAAGGAAGCTGAGGTTGTGGAGAGAGGTCTCAACACACTCAAACGTAGGGTGTGTGAGGATGTAGGGCTCCAAACTGGGAAAACAGCTTGATTCCTTAGTGGCCATCACAATGCCGACAGCCTTGAAGTCTCCCCAACTGGAAACTCCTTTTGATGCCCCAGGACCCCAGGACTATCCCAGACAGGGGTCCTCACGCCGAGTTCTTCCATTTGCCCCAATGTACTTGACCTCTTCCTACCTGTGAAGGTGACCTAGGCCTTGCCGGTGCAGGAGACGCAGGTACCAGCGTGTGATTGGGACTAGCTGTTGGGCTCGGGATGGGCGAAGGCTCCTCGGGCGGCGATGGGGTCTTTGCGATGCGGAGAGGACCAGAATCGCTGGATGAACAAACACATGAGAGTCAGCAACGGGCCGTCTAAAGAACAGTACTTACGTTTCAGGGGTCCTCCAGCCCAAAGGAATCCTGAGGCACAACAGGTTTTGGCTCTCGTCTAGCCCCCTTCTAGGTTAATTCTGGCTGTTATGTACAGTATTTATTATCCACTGGATGCCAGACCCCATTTGGAATATATCATCTCTAACCTCACAACACTCAGGCCTTGCTGTCTCCACGTAAAGTGGGGCACAGAGAGGTTAAAAACCCCTGAAGTCACTCAGCATTTTGCTGGCTCTGAATTCAGGCCTTGGGAATGCAAACCCCTTGTTCTTTCCACTGTGCCAAACAGGCTCTGCAAGAATCATCCAAAGAGAAGCTGAATTAGCTGAACCACTTTCAACTTTTGATTTCCTTCATAATGTTACTAGGTCATAATCGATAGAAAAACCTACCCTGAAAATGATAAATTTTACGTTTATCCTCAGGATAGCGCTGAGTAGGATTTTATAAGTCTTTTCTGATAACATTTGGAAACAAATTCATTACTTGTTCCCCTTTCTATACCTTATAAAACAATGACTGAACTCAGACACCTTGACAGGCACGAACGAATTATGTGAAGGCAGAGTGTCAGCAATGTTTCCTGAGAACCCACCGCATTCCTGGCACTGGGCCAGAGGCGTGGGACCAGCTCAAAGGTGATGAGCAGGAGAAGGGCACTTGGGACACATCCTACTCTCTAAGACCTTCTAACGTCTACAGATTGAGGGAACAGCGTCTCTACCCCAAAATAAACTAGCGCATACACCACAGCATGATCTACATATTCAAGGGAGTGAGTCCTGCGGGGAACATGGATGGGCCACATGATTGAGACTACGTGCCAGCAATCATGTCCTCTGTCGGGAAGCGCGGATCCAATCTACACTCAACAGGGAGCCCACTGAGCTCACTCACCACCTCGTTCTGTGGAGGAATGTTGAAAAAAACCAAAGGAACATTTGGTAAGTGGCCATGGCCTCACTCTGTCTTCATTTTATCTGATTCAGCAACACTGAAGTGTACAGACACGTTTGTTTCACGTCTCTACGAGGGAGGACCCCCTAAGTTTTTCACGTGCTTTACAGCCAAAACACCCAATGTCATTGCGACGTTCCTCTTACAACCTCCTCTTTGTTCCAAGTTCATGCTGAGATACTATATTGGAAACAGTGCTTCCTTCCACTCCTTTCATGTGTTCTTGTAGGGAATGTTCTTTCCCTTCGAAGGATAAGAGATCCTAAATGCTCACTTGGGATAGCAGCTGTAGCAGAGACTATTATGAGGATGGCTAATACAAAGAGTATCATTTAAGAAAATTAGCTCTCTATAGAGAAATCCAAACACTAACATGGGTAGGAGTGTGTGTTTTTATAAAGGTATACGTAGGACTCTATATGATGATTGATGTTGAAATTGCAAACAGAGAATGTCAGGACTGCATATTACCTTACAAGCCATTTAGTTCAATACCATCTTTTTTTTTTTCTGTTGATTAAAAAAAAATGAGATCTTCACCCAAAGGATTAATGGACTCACTCAAGGAAGGCAAAGCCTGTTAACTGCGGGATCACAAACCTGAAAGCTGGGTCTTCTGATTTCCAGCCCAAGGCTCACAAGCCTGCCTTCCTTGAACATATGATGCCTGAGAAGGATCGGTGTATTTGATGACTGACTCACAGAATCAACGTGCAACAGGACCGAAACAATGCAGCATTTGCAAGGTCAAGTCAGGAGGTAAGATGATGGTGAGGTGTCAATTACTTTCCAAAATGGATTCATGGAAGATGCCAGCACTGACGATAAGCATAAGGACTAAGTGCTGGGAGTTTAGGAATTCCTTTCTTCTCCAAAGAAAGTAACAGGTGCACAACCAGAAATTACGTGTTAAAAATGTATACCCCAGGTCCCGTGGAAAATGGAGACAGGCAGATAGTCAATTCTATGGTGACAATGACCAAAGCCCACAGTGAGTAAATCTAAAGGCTAAAGGTTAAGGTGAACACAGAACAGAGTCTGACAGTGGAAAGGCTCCTTAGTGTTAGAGTTTTCTAAGAGGATTAAAATAGCATGGTCTGGTGCAGACTGCAGAAATTGCGACAAGCATTGCATGAACTTGGGTCTGAAGAACACAGCCTACCTGGGAGCTCCTTGAATGGTGAAGGCCTTGTCAGCGTGCTGGTCGCCCAGCTTCGTCATGACTTCGTACAATTTGTGGCAAAGCTAAAGGGATGGAGACCATTGGTCTGTTAGCTGTAAGTCATTCTGGTGCCGATTCAGGCTACTGCCCTAAGAGAGGAGGAAGCGTTTACTGAAAAACTGAGAACCTTAACGACGATAGGGATGGCCTCAGGATACCTTTAAATTCTACAAATGGACAATTTAAAACTCATGTCAAGGGGTGCCTGGCTGGCTCAGTCGGTTGAGTGTCCGACTTCAGCTCAGGTCATGATCTCGAGGTTCATGAGTTCAAGCCCGGCATCAGGCTTTGCGCTGACAATGTGGAGCCTGCTTGAGAGTCTCTGTCTCCCTCTTTCTCTGCCCCTCCCCTGCTCTTTCTCTCTCTCTTTCAAACTAAATACATAAAAATTAAAAAAAAAACTTATGTCAAAACTGAAAGGCCACAAACACAAATAAACCTTTAAAAAACCAAAATACATTTCTCAACCAGAGTACAGAATGGAAAACAAACCCTTATTGTTTCTGATGACTCTACTAGAGATAAAGTCGTACGACCACCCTGCTGAACTAAGACAATATTAGTTGACGACAGGACTGCTGACTGAATGCTCAGATACCAATTTTTCCTCAGCCTCAAAAAGTATCACTTTTAAACGCCACTTTTAAAGCTGACTGGAAACAAAAACCAAACAAAACAAGACTGTGAGACTGTGACAGGGAGAAAAAGCATTTCGGAAGAGGAACGAAGACCGGCCAGGATTCCTGAGGGCCTGGAGGAATACTGGAGAAATACCACTGAGAGTAATAACATGCTATGAAAACAAACTCGCAAGTAAGTGACAATGCTACGCCATTTCATTTGCTTTCAGAAAAAAAAAAGTTCACTTATTTTATGTTCCGTAAGGAAAAATAATCATCGTTACTTACCACCGCTATTTCCTTATGAAACTTGGCCTCGAGGCTGGAAACATTTTTGAAAGTGTTGACGTAAAACCCAACTCGTCTGCCATGTAGAGACACAAAGAGGAAAGAAGAATAGGGAAAGACCGGTCAGCAAAACCGCATTTGTAATGGCAATGAAATGCATTAGGAACAGGTTTCCTTTGTATAATTGTGATTAACACTGGGCCACATCTGCTGGCCCACAGCACAATCTCTCCAAAGGCAGTGGACGTGCGGAGACAGTGGCTCTCACACCGTGGGGAACACCAGGACTGCATTTCAGATTCTGCAGGTCTCAGATAGGGTTGGAGGATGTGCATTTAAAAAAAATTTTTTTTTTAAGTTTATTTATTTTTGAGAGAGAGAGAGATGCAGAGTGTGAGCAGGGGAGACAGAGAGAAATAGGGAGACACAGAATCTGAAGCAGGCTCCAGGCTCCGAGCTGTCAGCACAGAGCCCAGCACAGGGCTCAAACCCATGAACCGTGAGATCGGGACCTGAGCCAAAGTCCAATGCTTAACTGACTGGGCCACCCAGGCGCCCTAGAATTTGCATTTCTAACAGGCTCTAGGTAACACTGAGGCTGCTGCTCGTGCAGACGGAACACATTTGGAACCACTGCCCTAAGAGTCTGTTGTATTTTAGACGTGTGTCTTGTGAAGGGCTGGAGAGAGAAAAGCTTATCATTAATTTTTATGACATATACATAGAATCATTTTGGATTCTGAAATGTGGTGGATAGGCAGAAACAGAAAACCTACCGATTAATTACAATTCCTCAGCTAAAGTAAGAGGGCCAAATATTAAGACACAAGGTGTCCATTCACAGTATCTCAAACAGGTTTGTGAAGCAAAAGCAGGGGGTGGGACTTTTAGGTCCCTAATAGTAAGCACACCTGTCAACCCCAAGGGTTCAGCCCAGTACTTCCTGAATGGGCTCCCTTTGCTCTAAATGAGGACACTGTATTAATTCAATCTTTCTGAATCCATCTAATAAATTACTACTTTGATTTCATTCGTGTTCTTGTTTCAATGACATTCTCAAAAATAAGTCCAGAATCCTGACTGGTTCATGAGATTCTAAATCCCAAGTAAGAACTTAGATGCCAGAAACATTAGACAGGCCAGATATATGGAATAAACATACTCGGGGGGCGGGGGGGCGGGGAGGTTGTAATAAGAATAATATATTGTTTAATATATAATTTTATTATTTAATAATAACTTATTACTGGGGAGTAAGAATGTGGCTGTACATAGGAGGGCCCCTCTTATTTAAACAATGACATGAAAGCATAAATAAAAGGGGACCTTCCTATTTAGCTGTGCCTTGTGCTGAGCAAGATTCCAATAAGCCGAGCGGACGAATGTTCCATTATCATTAAAGCCAACAGAAAGAGCTGCCATGTAATAGACACCTTTATTTATTCCCTCACTTAATTCTTGTAACTACCTCCAGGGTAGTGAGCCTCATTTTACATCCAGGTCAGCCAAGGCACAGACATACTAATTGTCCAAGGTCTCGTAATTAATAACCAGAGAACCTGTGTTTGGATCCAAAAGGAGGAAAACCAATAGAAAAGCATGGACTGTGTGACAAGAAATTCTGCTTAAGCACGAGTATCATGACTTCTGCTCTCTCCAATGAATTAGGGTTTAGAATTTTAACAAGATAAAAGATAAAAACCCAATTTAGAGATTCAGAGATGAAATAATGGTTAAGTACCATGTGAAACTCCAGTAAGGCTTACTTTTTCTACGTCTTAACCTGTGCCTTAAGTTCCTACCGTGTTCCACTTAATTTTTTTTTTATTTTAGAAGACTAGTTTATTTGGGTTTCCTTCATCTTTTCAGCTTTATTGAGGTATAGCTGACAATTAAAATGGTGAGATATTTCAAGTGTACATTGTGGTGACCTGATTCACAATTGTGAATAGTTCCCCCATCTAGTTAAGTAACACAGCTCTCACTTCATAAATGTATCTTGTGTGTGTGAACATTTAACTTCTACACTCAGCACATTTCAATTATAGAATATAGTGTTATCAGCTATGGTTACCATGTTGTACATTAGATCCTCAGACCTTACTCACAGCTAAAAGTGTATACCTTTTTACCAACCTCTCCCTATTTCCCCCACCTCCTAGCCCCGGACATCCACTTTCCTACTTTCCATTTCTATGAATTTGCCTTCCCCCACCCAGATTCCACATACAAGGGATACCATGCAGTAGAATCACCTCGCACACTCATCAGCACGGCTGTCATCAAAAAGACCAGATAACAAGTGTTAGCAAGGATGTGGAGAAAAAGGACCCCTTGTGTACTGTCTTTGGGAATGGAAATTGGTGCAGCCACTGGGGAAAACTCCTCAGAGAGGTAAAAATAGGACTACTGTACGACCCAGTGATCCCACTTCTGGAGATACGTCTGAAGGAAATGAAACCAGGAACTCAAAGAGATACAGGCACTGCCCCATTCACTGCAGCGTTATTCATAAGAGCCAAGAGATGAAAACAATCCAAGTGTCCGGGGAATGATTAAAGAAGGTGTGGGGCACCTGGGTGGCTCAGTAGGTTAAGCGTCCAACTTCGGCTCAGGTCGTGATCTCGCGGTCCGTGAGTTCAAGCCCCGCGTCGGGCTCTGTGCTGACAGCTCACAGCCTGGAGCCTGTTTCAGATTCTGTGTCTCCCTCTCTCTCTGGCCCTCCCCCGTTCATGCTCTGTCTCTCTCTGTCTCAAAAATAAATAAATGTTAAAAAAAAATTAAAATAAATAAATAAATAAAAGGAAGGTGTGACATGTATACACACACACACACATATGTATATGCATATATACATACAGGATACGTACACCTGCATATATATATATGAATATACATATACACACAGACATATATTATGTATATTATTTCATATCAAAATAAAAATAGGTGAATTGAGAGACATAATCACTGTAGATACTAAACATTAAGTGGAACATATGTCTCTGTCCGGTTTGTTTCACTCAGCATAATGCCCTCATGGTCCATCCATATTATCCCAAATGGCAGAATCTCCCTTTTTTTTTTTTTTTTTTGAAAGAGAGCATGAGTGAGCAAGGGAGGGGCAGAGGGCGAGAGTGAGCGAACAAAACCTAAGCAGGCTCCATGCCCAGCGTGGAGCCTGACATGGGGCTTGATCTCATGACCATAAGATCATGACCTGAGCACTGGAATCAAGAGTTGGACGTTCATCCGACTGAGCCACCCAGGTGCCCCTCCTTTCTTATGGCTGAATAATATTCCATTGTGCGTGTGTGTGTATATGTGTGTCTGTGTGTATATATTGATAGATGATAGATAGATAAACAGACACATATTAATAAAGAAAATCCTGGCACAGGGTGTTTGGGAAATAGCAACTACTTGGGAGGGTCAGATCAGAAGCTTGGGAGATAAGAGTAGTGAGGCAGGCCTGTGCGCTGGGGCAGGGGATCTTCCCGACCGTGAAGTATGCGTTTATTTGTAGGCAGTGGTTATTTGCAGCCCCTAGCCATGTGTGGGACAGGGGAATGGAGAGGACCTGTGTTTGAGGAAGCTAACAAAGCAGCACCTGTACAGGAGGGGAGTCTGCAGGTGCACTGACAACACTGGGCAGAGGGTCCAGCTCACCGTATGTGGCAGAGAAGACTTCCGGCGGCACTGTAAGTGCCAACTCAGGACCCCCATCAACCAGTCATTCCTCATACCTCCCGTCATTCAATTGCTCAACGAAGGGCCTATCCACTCTGGGTTCATCCCTAGGGGTGGGCTCTGGGGGCTCCAGGAACACACAGTCCACTTACAGGAGCCCCCGAGGGGAGGATTCATGAACACACACTTCACCCACGCCGGTGAGTGAAAGACGCAGAATGCCAATGTTAAAGTTACCACGAGAGGCCATACACAATTGAATACCAAAAATGAGGAGGTTCAGACAGAAACGGCTACAGGAACTGAGAAGATGAGGGAATTGACAGGCCCTGTGCCAGCTGCGAACGTCTGCTTGAGAGGATCAACTTGGGCTGGCCCGAAGGAGGGTCAGATTTAAATAGACGGCAGGTGCAGATGGATGGGGGAGGGGGTGTAGCTGAAGTTCATTGGCGGGGACTGCTTTGTTTTCATTGGTTTTTCACTATGACGAACAAAACCCTAACGACGACCTACGAATTAAAACTCGGTGCATGGCTCGACTATTTCCTTAGAATAAGTGCCTTGAGTGCAAACTGTGTGAGAGGCACAGACCACAGAGGCTCTGGTGTGCACTTCCAAGCTGCCCCCACGGGGGCAGGGTCCTTCTACTTCCTTGACGTTCAGTGCGAAGTTGCACAAAACCTTTCGGGAATATGATGGGCGAGAGTTTGCCCCCAGCTGCCTTTTACAGTTATATTCCTTCAATTAAAGTTAGTACTTTTTTCTTCATTTACTTAATAGCCGTTTATATTTCTTCTTTTGCGAGTGACCTATTCATTTTTTATGTTCATTTCTTAGTGCTCCCCCCCCCCTTTTATTTAGAAGGTTAACTGCTATTAAACATAGTGATTCTTGGAGACGTTTAGCAAAAAAACAAGAATTCCCGTTCTTCTGTTAGTTTTGCTTTCTGATATATAGCGTATCTTGTTTATATCAATTATTATTTAGAGAAATAAGTGGTGTGGTGCCAGAAAGAAAGCAAGACCTTGTTTAACACGACTAAACAGATGTCAAATGATTTTCTAATATTTTTGTGGTTCATTTTAGAATTTCGAAGCTAAGTCAACTAGGATGTGTTTAACTTAGAAAAAAAATGTGTTGGACACTTTTGATGTAATTCATCATATAAGGGTTTTATGAAATTGGAGACTCTTTCAAAGTAGGGCCTGCCTGTAAGCAGGTCACTACTACAGGCCTAGCACCTGATACGGCACCAGGGCAGAGCAGGTGTGCAGTAAATATTCAATGAATGAACGAATGAGCCAACAAATGTGGCACTCATTCCACTGGAAGGGCATATGCTGACTGTTACCCTTGACTTGTAAAAACCTGATGTCACCAGCAGGGAACCAGACCTCCACAGAGTACTGCTTTTATGTGTTTGCGAAGTATTCCACATGCTCTTCATAAACAAGGGACTCAGACATTACCACGTCCCCGAAGGACTCCTCTGAGGCATCCTCAGGCCCCTTTAGGTTAGCTCTCAAGACCCACTTAATTTCTTTATTAAGATGGTTTTTTCTTCTTGGAAACAATGGGAAGGATTGTCAGCTGAGCTGTCACAGCAGTGCAGGCCAGGACACTCCCCTCAGCACTTCCCTCAGGGAAATCTGCAGGGGTCGGGCTGGGCGGGGGGGTCACTGCAACCCCCTCACCACAACCCCTTGCAATGGAAGAAGCATCCTGTGCCATCCGTCACTTACCAGGGGGGTGGAGTGGGAGACCGAGGAACTTTCTCCTAGCTGGCCCTTGCTCCTCTGGGCCCCTGACACTCCCTCCTCTGAGATTCATGCCGCACGTATTCGGCCCTGTACGGCTCATCTACCAACCCCCAGGCCGCCACCCCACTGACTGTCCACAGCGCACATCTCCTGATTCCCTTCTCTCTCCTTCACCGAATCCTAACACGAACACAGCAGACCTCGACACCCGACTCTTAAACCAAGAAACAAACTCGTAACTCACATGCTTATTCATATACATTCTGCTGCGGATCCTGGGTCTTGCCATCCATGGCTCACAACTGACAGCAGACAATCAAGAGGCCTGCTCCCTAACCTAATTTCCTAGACCACAAGATCCTTCATTCATTCACTTCTGTTCCACTTGTTGATTTTTTTCTTAATCTCTCTGAGATCAGTGCCCCTTTCCTTCCAGGTTGTCGTCCCCCTCAGGCTCGGCATCTTGCTTTCTCAAGCTCGGGCCCTGTGGCATACCTCTCACCACTGGCTGGTCGCTATGCCTACACCTCGTCTTTATCCCCCTGTCCCCTACTGGCTCCAGAAATCCCCAGTCCTAAATCATCCCAACCTGTGCCGCCGCCACTGTCGGCTTCTCAAAATGATACCAGTTATTTCAAATTAATTTTTTAATGCTTATTTATTTTTGAGAGAGAGACAGAGGGTGGGGGAATCGGAAGCAGGCTCCAGGCTCCAGCACGGAACCCGATGCGGGGCTCAAACCCATGAACCGCGAGATCATGACTTGAGCCAAAACTGGACACTTAACCGACCAAGCCCCTCAAAATGATATCGGTTATTTTAGAAGGCTTCCCCTGCCCTCTCCCTACTCCCCCAGTGGTATCTGCTATCACTATTCCTCAGGCCCAGCATAGTCAAGATCCTCAAATAAGAGATGATATCCTTCTACATCATCAACCATGGCGTCTCCAATGGCTGCAGTCAGGTTTCTGACCCCACCATCAGTGGGAGCCTGTCTGGAGGCTCACCAAGACAATACACCCTTAGTCTCCTCTGCTTGACCTCCGTTTTGTCAATGATTCTCCTGGCACGCCTTCACTTTTAAAACTCTCGCCATTCTTGGCTTTTTAAGATACTACTCTCCCGGGCCTCCTCCTACATCTGTGATCATTCCTTCTCAGGGACTTCTGCACTTTCCTTAAATAGCGGAGCTCTCATTCCTCAACCCACCATAGCAGGGAGGCCGGAAGACACAAATGACTGCAATTTCAAGGTGGAGTAATATGGCTGGGAAGAAAACATATGTATAATAAGACAATTTTATGAACTAAGCTTTATTTATGAAAGCCTGCGTACGGTCTCATTTTACATAAGAAGTCCTAAATGCAGACAATCAGGATTTACAGGCAACACCACAGAAGTATTTTTAAGTGCCAGCTTCAGGATGTATAAACACGACGATCTTCGGCAAAGTGTTTAACCAGTATGATCCCGAGCTTCCTCGTTTGTAAGGTGGGGATATATGCAATTGTGACGATTAGAGGTTATGTGTGTAAAGTGAATAAACTGATACCTGGAAAATACAAAGTATTCAACAATAATGAGCGCTCTCTTTTCCTCTCGTATAAACACAGTACACACAATTACTGCAGTTGAATAATGTAGGTCTAGTCAAAAATCACGGTATATATAAAGAGTATATACAAAGGCCCAAGCTAGGATTGGATCAAAGGGCAGGACCTGACTGACGTAAAAAGGAAAAACCCTTGAGTGCGGAAATAAGTCACAGTGGATTAAAAAGCACTGAAGCAGGGCACTGGGGTGGCTCGGTTGAGCTTCCGACTTTAGCTCAGGTCATGATCTCACGGTTCGTGAGTTCGAGCCCCACATCGGGCTCGCTGCTGTCAGCACAGAGCCCGCTTCAGATCCTCAGTCCCCCTCTTTCTCTGCCCCTGCCCCACTCACACTGTCTCTCAAAAATGAATAAACATTTAAAAATAAAGAGCACTGATTTATTTTATTTATTTTTTTTTTTAAATTTTTTTTTTTTAACGTTTATTTATTTTTGAGACAGAGAGAGACAAAGCATGAACGGGGGAGGGTCAGAGAGAGGGAGACACAGAATCTGAAACAGGCTCCAGGCTCTGAGCTGTCAGCACAGAGCCCGACGCGGGGCTCGAACTCACGGACTGCGAGATCATGACCTGAGCCGAAGTCAGCCGCTTAACCGACTGAGCCACCCAGGCGCCCCTGAAGTATTTATATTGTATATGGCAGATAAGGGGAATGGCTTCTCTCCAAAACTTGTCCTTCAAATATTCCCATTGTGTTTAAGTTCCTCTAAAGTCTTTCATATTACAAGATACTCTGACAATTACTTATTTTGAATGACCAAATACTATCTGGGGAAGACACAGAAGCCTGAAACCTCATCAGTCAATGCTAGTTTAGGATGCTTATCGAGAACATTAAGAAGAAATATTTTTGTTCCATACCCAATACGTATTAAAGCAAATAATACCCACCTTTGGGGAATTTTGGCAATTTTCCTGGGAGTATTATCTCATAATTGGAAGTGTTGAGCGTTGTGGAACCTAAGTTCTCATAAAGATCAGTTTAAAAAGCAATTGGGTAAGTAATGACATTTGAGATCACAAAAATTCCTTTAGAGGGGAAATGAACAGGAGAACTGTTTAAATTGTATGCAAGTCACAACTGGTGTTGGGATGTTGAGGAAGATGATAAGCTGGGGAGAACTCTTGGCTGACATTTCATGAGTCAGCCTTGATGAGGACAAAGACATGGGTGCCAACGATGTGCGTAAAGATTTTGGATACAAGTATTTTTTGAAATATAAGAATGAAAAAATATACTTCTTAAAAAACCCATAATTTCATATGATTTGTGACTTTATCTTCTTTTTAAAATTTATTTGAGACAGAGAGAGAGAGAGAAAAAGCACAAGCAGGGGAGAGAGGCAGAGGGGCAAAGGGAGAGAGAAAGAATCTCATCCAGGCTCTGCACTGAGCATGGGGTTCAGTCCCACAACCCTGTGATCATGACCTGACCCAAAATCAAGAGTCGGACACTCAACTGGCTGAGCCACCCAGGTGCCCCTATAATTTGTGGTTTTAAATGGGCACGAATGACTCCATGAAAGTTACGAATAGATATCTGCCTCAACAGGAGGGTGATGAGGGGATGGGTGGTGGCAATGAGAATACGGAGGCAGAGACCAATCCAGAAGACCACAGAGAGGATAAATTGATTCCTTTGATGGTCCTCTGGCTTCCCATAGTTAATGACGCCAAAGCTTTGAGGCGGGGAGCCCAAGAATGACAGTACCAAAAAGAGAAATGCAGGTGCGGAAAGAATGAGTAAATTCAGATGAGCGAGGAGTTAATTTCACACATGTTGAACCTTGGGTTATGGCTGGACATTGAAGTGGGATGCCTTACAGGCTGATTCTAGAGTGAACTGGCCGAAATTTCCTCTAGTTATTTCAAAAATAAACACGGAGTGGACACAAACACGGACAAACTCCACTCTAGACCCTCAAAACGCTTACAGTTTTAAAGGATAAGTAGGACCTCCAGAATTTTTAGATAGGAAGGTTTTGAGGATGCCAGTCTGGTTGGAAACCAGGCCAGAGGATTTGTCTTAAAGCAATGTTGCATAGCAAGTGCAAATGTGTTTATATGGCATGGTCGCATGAGGTGTCGATGGAAACTGAGAGGCGGAAGTCCCCACTGCATCCAACAGCTTCTTGGTTCTACCATTGAGGGGGAAAAATAAGACAAAGGATGGAAAATGCACTTAATGCCATGAGAAATGCAGAGTAACCATAAAAGAAAAATATTTAGTGCTTAAAATGGGAATGCAGTTCAGGTTAAAAAGGTCAGAGCTGAAAGCACAGGGTTTGGCATCCAAGCCTGAAGACCAGATGACCCCTTGGGATCAAGGGAGTTCTGCCAAGAGCTAATGGGGTATCCTTGTAAATTTCAAAGTTAAGGGAAATTCTCCTGTTGCCTCTTTCTGAGATGGGAGACTCTACTTGAGAAATATATCAAGGTCTAAAAACTGTGTCACCAATATAGCAGCTGCTAGCTTCGTGTGGCTATTTAAATTTAAATGAGTCAAAGCAAAATAAATTAAAAATTCACTTCCTCCACCATACGAGCCATATTCCAAGAGTTCAACAGCCAGCCACGTGTGGCAGGTAGCTACCATTCTGAAAAGCACAGATATATAGATACATAGAACGTTTTGCCAGGTTCGATGGCCCTGAAGCATCACATCCCCTCTTCTTGATCTTCTAAATGGGACACGTACACCCTGCACAGAAACTTTACCTTGACCATAACGATGGTAACTCCTCTTGTAAGTCAACGTTAAACTCTTCAAACACTTTCTGTGCTTTCTGAAATTCCTCTTCTGCCTAGAAAGGACACATTGACACGTGTTTACGCTAAAAAAAAAAAAATCTCACTGAAACACAAGCCACTGTTACGTACAACAACAGCACTGAACATAAAATAGGAATAGCTTTATGGCATCCAAGAAACATTTTGAGAAGGACAGAAATTTGTCTGGTTATAATCCACAAAACCGTTTCCGATAAGAAACACGAAGTCTTACTGAGACACAGAAACTGACTCAATTACAATGGGTGCTTTTGTAATCTGGCAGATCCATTCATGCCACAAAACGGGTTAACTGTCACATGCACTGCTCTGCTCTGGATACTGCACACGGATGCTTCCCAAAGAGCTCCCAGTCTACCGGGAAGTGAAAATAATTACATTACAAGATAGTGTTGCAGAGCATGCTATTGGGGAAGATGGTATAGAAACAGAGAAGGTTCCACAGGGAAAGTGATATTCTAATGGACTCTTGAAGAATCAGCAAATGTTTGCTAAAGAAGGGGGTGGACAGACACTCCAATGCATGAAGGTGGCGTTCCCTAGCAGCCAGAATCCTAGCTTACCAATTGTGGAAACTTGGGAGGCTGTTTTCACTTTCTTCACCTTGGATACCTCATTGGTAAAATGGGAGACAGTAATGCCTCCTTCACAGCTACTGTGACTATTAAGAAATGACAATGTGGATGATCGTGGTGCCTGGCACCTATGGGGTTGTGCACGAAGTGGAGCTCTTATCATGGCCGCTCGGGAACTGAGGTGTGGGTCACAGGGGCTCTAGCTTAGGATATGCATAGGGAGGAAGCAGAGGGGAAAGAAAATTTGAAAGTTGAGTAGGATGAACAACCACCAAGTTGTGCAGGGTTCGTACGCCTGCTAAGGAACTTAGATTTGCTTTCTACAGGCAATGGCAGCCATTAAAAGACAAGCAGTGGGGAAACAGATCTAGAGATGTGAGGCAGAAAGACTATTCAGACAGCTGTGTGTAGGCAGACAGGAGGAGGCAAGACTGGGAGCAAAGCGAGTAGTTACCAGGTGTCAGTTAGTTGGTGTCTGTAAGTAATGGGCATACGGAGTAAAAGCTGCGGAAATGGGTTTTCTAAAAGAAAATGAATCAGTTCCACAAATCTAGCCCATAGCTGGGCTCTCTGACAATCACAGGTTATATCTTAGCATTTCAAATTTGGTTTTCTCTCTGAATCTGCCTTTTAGCTTCAACTACGGACTACAAACACAGAAGGAAGTGTGGGAACACGTTACTTTCACTGACCCTGCAGGATTGTTGGGGGCCAAGGTTTATTTTGATCAAAATGTAGGAGTCAGTGTCAGCCACATGAACTCTATGGTAACATGCAAAACCTTATTTTTTAATTAAGAATTATGGAAAGCAGCCCGTAGGTACCATGATGCAGTTGAAATTCTGTCCTGATTCCAATCTCCTTCAAAAAGGAAATACAGGCATACCTCGGTTGTTTTGTGTGTGTGTGTGTGTGTGTGTGTGTGTGTGTGTGTGTGTGATGTGCAGATAACTGACAATTTTGCAAATTGAAGGTCTGTGGCAACCCAGCATCAAGCAAGTCTACAGGTGCCATTTTTCCAACAGCACTTGTTCACTTCATGTCTCTGTGTCACATTCAGGTAATTCTTGCAATATGTAGGCATCTTCATTATTATCACATCTGTTATGGTGATCTGGGATCAGTGATTATGATTCACTGAAAGCTCAGGTAATGGTTAGCATTTTTTAGCAATAAAGTATTTTTAGTTAAGATACACATGCTGTGTTTTTAATCATAATGCTATTGCACACTTAACAGACTACAGTATAGCGTAAACATAACCTTTGTTTGCACCAGGAAACTAAAACATGCCATCTGATTGCTTTACTGCAATATTTGCTTTATTGCAGTGGTTGGGAACTGAACCCACAAGATCTTTGAGGTATGCTTGTATTTAATTTTACTCTCTTAGCCTTCACATCGATCTCTTAGGTGTTCAAAATGATCTGATACTTATCTAGCTGTGTTTGTGGGACAAGGCAAGCTTAGGGTCCCCCTACTTCTCCACCATCTTGACTCCTCCCAATCTGCTTGTATTCAATCTTAAAAAGAGAAACTGTCAGAAGTCATAGAACGTAGAGAGTGGTGTCAACGGTGGGATCAATCCTTACCTTAGAGATTCGACTTTCATCCTTCCTCTTGGAGCTCTGCAAAGCTTCTAGATGGTGGCGAGCGCTGTCATAGTCCACCAGCTTCCTGCTGCGTTTTGCGATGCGATTCTGCCAACAAGGAAATACATACAAATAAGGAAAAGGCGTGGTCATAGAGTCTCTTTTTGACTGCTGAAATGTTTTCCTTGTCCAGAGTAACCAAATATCTTGACTAGAGATTGAAGTGAGCCAGAATTTCAGCAGACAAATGATACCTGGAAATTCTCCAAAATACACCTCCAATTCTTATGTAAAACCATTTATGTAAAAATCATTAGGTAAATATCTTCCCTTTTGATAGTAATTAGGCTGGTCAGTTGAGGGTAGAATGTACGGTCAAAAATCAGAAAATTTCCAGAACTGGTTGAGGGGAGCAGTAAACCTATACTATCTTTTAGCCTCTCCTCTAAATCATGAAGTGTTCCACTTTGAAGATCATGGAAAACTATGTTAGCATTGGTTTTACACTTCTTTTTTTTTTAATGTTTATTTCTTTTTGAGTCAGAGAGAGCGCGAGCAGGGGAGGGGCAGAGAGGGAGAGGGAGACACAGAATCCGAAGCAGGCTCCAGGCTCTGAGCTGTCAGCACAGAGCCCAGCGTGGGGCTCGAGCCCACAAACCGTGAGATCATGACCTGAGCCGAAGTCAGACGCTTAACCGACTGAGCTACCCAAGCGCCCCTGGTTTTACAATTCAAATAACACTCACACCAACAGCAATTCTATAAAACGGATTAACTTCCTAAAAAATCCTTCTTCCTAGAAGTATTCCCCAATCCTTTTGTTCATTAGAATCACCCGAGGAGCTTTAAAAATACGTTGATTCCTAGAGACTCCCACTTCCATTTAGGATACAGACAACTGCAACGAATGTCACTCTCACACCGACAAGAAAAAATGTGGATCATCTATAAAAGGGTAACTCTCATTGATTGTATCAGAGACCTAAGGTCACAAGGCAACAAAGTAATCTGAATTCTTTTATTCAGGAAGAGGGAAAATCCATCCGAGAAGAGATAAGCCAACAGACCATTTGTGCCAACACACCAGGGTACAGGTAACAGCTGTGGCTACCATACAAGTGGACATGAGGAGGTCAGCTAAAATTTCAACAAACTGTTAAAGGCCTAATGTGGGGTAAGGTATCACTTTGGAAAGCTGGGTGGCCAAGGCACGAGGGCAAATTGCACTCAGGGGTAAGTTCTTTCCTTTGGCCTCCCTTGGATGCTGTGAGAAAGTCTGGGAACACGACACTCCCTTGCAGTGCAGGCGAGAATGAGATGAGCTATGGTTACACAGCGTGGGCATCAAACCACGCCTGTGTCAATGGACATTTTTCTTTTACAAGGCAAAAGTTTTAAGTGGCTTAAGGAGGGAGCGAGAAATCCTCCTACTCACAGACCCCAAACAGAGATCCACTGCTTGATGGGGAAGAGCAGAAGCAAAACCAATCTGGCCCTGGCGGGGAGGGGGCGGTGATAGAAACCCCTCTGGCCCCTACGCTACATGCAAAGAACACTGTTCCACAAAGAAGGGTAAATGAAAAAGTCCCTACTCATTCGGGGAGGGGCATAAACCTTCTGGGGCCCACAGTCTGACCCCTTTAAGACGCAGAGGTCTGTTCCCACTCGGGCAGGGGCAGGAAACTCCTGCTCAAAACCAACCAGAGGAAAAAGAAAACAAACAGATGACCATGAGGGAAGGGAGACAAACATAATATAAAAACAGGGAAGGACACAACAGAAGAGACTCACAAATGTGGAGAACAAACTGAGGGTTACTGGAGGGGTTGTGGGAGGGGGAATGGGCTAAATGGGTGAGGGGCATTAAGGAATCTACTCCTGAAATCATTGTTGCACTATATGCTAATTTGGATGTAAATTTTTTAAAAATTGAAAAAAAAATTAAAAAAAAACCAACCACAGATATGAGGCTGACTTTGCTTCAGACAGGCTAAGAAAGCATACCAGAAGACAGCCTTGCCCCCATGATAAGTCCAACGCTCAATAACAAGCAATAGCTGCCTCCCACTGGTGGGAGAGCAAATATATATGGGGGGCCCCCTTCTGCAATACAAGCATACAAGGAACCAAAATCTGATGGGAACAAGGACACTCAGAAAAATGATCTGGCATCCACGGGCCTGTCCATGTGGGCCAAAGGAGAGGCAAAAACCAGACCTCAACCCTAGAGTCTAAAAACATGATAGAGGTTAAGAGAGCAGAACAAGGCATTAACAGCCCAAGTCTAGAGGAATGTGAAAGCCCTTGTGCACTGAAAGTAACAACAGTACCAACAAACCCAAACCACTTCAATTCATCAGATTGACTTGCATCCCCATGCTGCTGGCCTGACGAAAAGATAGGCCCATTTTGAGACATTAATGTTACTTCAGTCTTTACTATTCTGTACGTGATGCCTGGGATTCATTCTAAAATTATCACACACAAACACACACACACACACACACACACACACACACACTCACACACATCCATGAGAAAAAATAAAGCAATTCACGAACCAGACTCAGACATGATCCCTCAGACATGTTGGAAATACCAAACAAGAATCGAGTTGCAAAAGGAAGATAACAGACATAAGCAGAGGAATAATGTCTACAGAAATATGGGAACTTTAATAGTCAAACAAAAATCAAATGGAGGGGCACTTGGGTGGCTCAGTGGGTTAAGCATCCGATGTCAGCTCGGGTCATGATGGCACGGTTCGTGAGTTCGAGCCCTGTGTTGGACTCTGTGCTGACAGCTCAGAGCCTGGAGCCTGCTTCAGAGTCTGTGTCTCCCTCTCTCTCTCCCCCCCCTCACACTCTGTCTCTTTCTCTCTCTCAAAAATAAAATGAACATTAAAAATAATTGAAAATATCTTTCTAAAAAAATCAAATGGAAATGCTAGAAGTAAAAAAAAAAAAAAAAAAAAAAAATTATACCAGAAAGGAAAAATGTCTTTGATAGGCCAATTGCTGTACTTTAGCCAAGAAAGAAGATTGCACTTGAAAATCCATCAAGAGAAATTATTCCCATTAAAACACAAAGAGAACTAAGAGTTGAAAACGTAACAGAATCAAGCATACAAGACCTGATATTAAATGGTCCAACACAGTATCAATGGATTTTCCAAAAGAGATGAGAGGGTAAGTCAGAAGAAATATCTGAGGAGATATTGGCTGAGAAATTTATATAATAATAAAGACATGAAAGGACAGACCCAAGAAACTCACAAAACCCCAAGAAGGATAAACACCAAACAATACACATCCAGACACTTGACAGCCAAACTGCTTAAAATCAAGGGTAAAGAAAAACAGAAAGAACAAGGTAAAGATTACAGCAGACTAATCCTGAGAAACTATGAAGCCAGAATACAATGAAATGACATTTTTAAAGTACAGAAAACAAAAGAAAAAGAAATCTGCCAACTCAGAGTTCTAGTCCCGGTAAAAATGCCTTCCGACAGTGAAAATGAAAAAGTCTTTTTCAGACAAACAAAAGCTGAAAGAACTCACTTTCGTTATGGGAATTTTAATACAAAGTAGAGCTATACAAAAAACAAAAACAAAAAAAACCAAAAAAACAAAACAAAAAAACATATCAGAAATTATAAAATTCAAGGTAAATATACATGATTTTGGTTTTTTACTTTTAATTGCTTGAAAAGGTAACTGATTATCTAGAGCATAAAAGGAAACAGAAAATATGTACCATGGGGTTTATAACATTTGTAAAGGAAAAACGTCTGATAATAACAGGACGGGAGGAAAGAACTGGGAGGAACGAGCAGGAAAGAACGGGAGGAAAGAGCAACCACTAAAAAGTTACAGACGTATAACTAATAAGCAAATAATAAGCAAATCTAATTAGTCGAGGCAAGGCCCAGGCATCTGTCCTTTTTTAAAGAATTTTTTAAGTTTATTTATTGATTTTTAGAGAGAGAGAGAGAGAGAGAGAGAGAGAAAGAGAGAGAGGGTGGGGAGGGGCAGAGAGAGAATTGCGTGCAGGCCTTACACTATCAGCACAGAGCCCGATGCAGGGCTTTGAATCCATGAATCGTGAGATCATGACCTGAGCCAAAACCAAGAGTCGGATGCTTAACCAAATGAGCCACCCAGGCACCCCTGTCCTTTTTAAAGAGATCCCTAGCAGTCCAGTTACAGCCAGTTAGTCCAATCTGAGAACTACAGCAGGAGGAGATCCTTAAAAACACTTTAAATTGTGCACGGAAGGAAGAAGAAAACAACAATAAAATTATGTTTGTGGCACACAAAACAATCACAACGCACAGACCCTCAGCAACCTCTAGTATGGGTGTTGTGGGGATTATTCCCACTTTACGTATAGAGGGTTTTGAGTCGCACGGGATTAACTTCTAACGTGTCCAGAATTGCTCAGAAAGTCTCTGGCAAAGATGAATTAGATGTCAGTTCCCACCCTCCCCCACTCCTGCCCCGACCAGTGCCAGGGGCAGGGAGATGCCCGTGAGACCCGCAGGACACAATATCTAAGAAGGCCCTTACTCTCAGGGTCAAAAACGTGCAGAATCAGCAACCCAGAGCAGGTGCCTCCTTTTGGCTTGAACTCTAGTGCCCTCACCTGCCTCACCCAGTCCCCACCCTGCTCCTGACTCTTGGTTACTCCTCCTTCTAACTGCTCCCCTATTTCTCTGATGGACCCCATCATTCAACTACCACTCTATGCTATTCCTCTACACCCCCTTCGGGATTGGTGACAGGTGGGTTGGGGCAGTCACTCTCATTTAGCTGCTTCCAATCCCTTTACCCTCTACACCTGCCACATCCAACTGGTGTTAGTAGTGGAAGGAATGGCTGACTCACACTGGCTTAAAGATATGCAATGAATGAGTCTAGGCAGCATGCAGTGATGCCCTTCAGTGAACTCTGGTGGACACAGTGTGCCTATGAGGTGACAGGGCTCATTATTTTTAGCAAACATCTAACTATCACCTTCAAGGGACCACTGGCCCTTGAAGCAATGGTCTTGTGCGACTACTCTACGTAACTCTGATAGAGCTCTGCTTTGTGGATATGTAGGGTAGGGATCGGGGTGGGGAACTCTTCTTTAGTATTTTCCAAGAAGCAAATCTTGATTCTTTGAAGATGAATGTGATTTTTAAAAGAGCCAAAATTCAATTACTTCCGAGCCTGAGAATAAGGTGGAAGAGTACACTGGGTCATGTTTTTTTGTTTTTTTGTTTGTTTTGCTCAAAAACAAGAAGTGATGACTCATTTTCTTATGTAACTGACAAGTCAACTACAGAGCAGGGCTTAACCAAGGTAGAAGTGACTGTTTTAAAGGCCACCCTCAGTTTTGTGCTGGAAATACAAATCAATCTTATTTCCTTACCTATCTGATATTTGAAAACCTTGAAAAAAAGAAGTCTCATAAGTGAGGGTCGAGTTCATTCACGTTGGCTTTTATATAGAACATGATACAATTCGTATGTCACCATCCAGTGGCAAATTTCATTAAATAAACTCACTAGTTTGATGGCAAATCGTTTAATTAGACGGTTCAATTGAAATTTTTTCAGATTTCCCACTACATGCTCACCTTATAGAGTAAAAAATTTAATTTACTGTATTTTTCAAAAATTTCAATAATAACCCCGATTTGGATTCACTTTGGCACACTGCCATAAATGTATGTTTAGGTGCTTCTGCATGGCTGCCAAAACAGAATCTAAACTCCATTTTACAATAACTGCTCAGAGCTGTAAGCCTGCCTGCATTGATGACAAACTGGCTCTTATTCTAGGATTGATTTCAGATGTCAGTGCTGCATAATAAGAACTATAATACTGGGTGCCCTGCCAATCACAGTTGGAAAAATCAAACATCATTCCCTCATGAATGGTACTTCATAGCCCTTGCTGGTGAGCTGCAGTAAATATTTGGAAATTTGCCTGACGTTTTAACTACACTTGGCCTGTTTGCTTTCAATGGAAGTCAAGGAAGTCAATTGTGTTCCATGCTCTGAAAATTCTCTACTCGGTATTTTTAATCATCAGCCTCCTTTCATTCAATAACCCATTCATTACATAATCATTCAGCACTAACGTGACAAAGTGACAGAGCCTACATCTGCTTCTACCTTCCATTCAGTGAGCAGACACAGAGAATAGCTTAAGTGTATCTTCACAGAAAACAGTCTTTCAAATACGAGAAGCAGCTACCCTGTCTACGCTCTAATTCCAGACAGTTTCCTTTCCTATTGAAATGCAATTTCCTCAACTCTTTGTCATATGAAATGGTTTCATAATTATCTATCTTGGTTGAAACCCTATGTGTATGGTATGATATTCTAAATGTAACTTCAGAGAAAGAGAAAGAGTGATTCTTTCAGTCTCTTTGCATGATGCAGGCAACACCAAGGCATGTATTTCACTTATTTTCAAGACATCCAGGTAGATGATATTATTCCCAAATCTCTAGTGTAAAGATTGTTCGGTCACTGAAGGATCATCTTTGTGCATGGCCTCAACCATGGACCTCAAGAAAAGGACTGCTTAATTAAAAGTTCTATTAAGTTCTTCATCTTTCTGACATGGAACAAACTGAAAACACTAGCCAATGTCTTTTATAATGATTTTATTTTAATCTATGTTTCAATGCAGGTACTTCTGGGTGTATTTGTCTTATAAAATTATATGCTCCTAGGGTGGCTCAGTAGGTTAAGCATCTGACCTCAGCTCAGGTCACGATCTCACAGTTCATGGGCTCAAGCCCTGTGTCGGGCTCTGTGCTGACAGCTCAGAGCCTGGAGCCTGTTTCAGATTCTGTGTCTCCCTCTCTCTCTGCCCCTCCCATGCTCGTGCTCTGTCTCTCCCTCTCAAAAATAAATAAACACTAAAATTTTTTTAAATTATATGCTCCTAGAGAGTATGGCCAATTTCCAAATAACTATGACTGGCAAGTACCATAACTACTGAGATCCTCCACATTTTTTTGATGATACCAAGTTTTTGTTCCTGAAACTCAACAACTTTTTAAATGTGTTCTTCTCTGGTCAGTCACAGCCCCCATTTGCTTAGTTAAATCATACTATGAATGTTTAATATATGAATAATTTAGACTAGTTGCAAACTGCTTTGAAAGTTTTGACTATGAGGTCAAAGTTTTCCCTTATCTTCTCCTGACATATTGGGAAGTGATTTTTATGGAGATTAAATTACCATGTAATATATGATATCCTGAAGTATGATAGGGATTGAGATTGTTTGCTCCACGAGTGTTATAAATTCCAAGACAAAATGTGACTGTCTACCAAATAATCTGAAGATATCCCAAGACACATTCTCTATAGGTTAGTGCATGCAGCCTCACAGAATTCTAAAATTTTTTCAGTTTAATTTTTACATTTCTCAGAAAACTTTCAAAAGCCAACCTATACCTTTTAATGAGGATACGGGCCTGCAATGGCTCAATAAAATGTCTTGCATATGATGATAACATCACTGAGAATCCATCATTTGGATTTGTTCTCTGTGACATTTTGCCACCAAGGCTAATGTACCTCGTCTGATCCCCCTGAGGTTCTTGTCTGGTGCCCCTGTGTCCCAAAATAACACTTCGGATGTTGGCCAACTAGTTGTTAGGTATTCTGTGTGGGACCAAGGAAATTAACATCATTGACAGGTGTGCTGTTCTGGCCGAGAAGCTTCACTATGTTTCATGGCCATGGCTACAAAGCAGGCCAGGTAAAAGTGGACCTTCACATAAGAAATCACTTAATTAAGGCACTGCAGGTGGGTGGATGCAGGTTCATAGCTTCCTTCACACTAAAGGAAGGGCAGCACAAGGTTATCTTACTTGGTACTCCTACTTGAGCAGGAAAGACAACGGGGGGTGGGGGTCGGGCAAATCTATTAACGCTACCATTTGCTATATACAGCCCTGAAGGTTTAAAAACCATGTCTACCTCCAGAGTTAATTCCAAATCTATGATGTTCGATCCTTCACTTATATATTTCCCTTTCAATGAATCCAAGTGTCAAATAAGACAAATGTTCTAGACAAGGTATTTTTAGATCCAGATGCTAATGCACTTGAAATGCTTGTATCTTAACAATTCAATTGGAAGCAGAAAATTTTAAGGAGAGAAAAAATATGCAGGTGTGTTACGAATAGTAAACACGGGAAGATCACATTTTTTTGCTCTCGTGTTCACAATGAAGTTTTCTCCTTTCCTTGTGACCGCTGTTTATTCTAATGGAAATTCTTATCAAATGCTATGCAATAAAAAAGGTCTGAACATAAAGAAGATTGGAATTTTTGGTATCTGGTTTGCAATTTTATATCTAGAGTATTAAAAAGATGTCTGCAGAGAAATAAAAGTTGAAGCAGTCTGCCAAAGGGGAAAATGTCATTTCTGTAGCTACATTTCATTTCAAAACTGATAGGAACAGGATCACGCGTCCATGCTTAAATGAATGAAAAGTTACTGTCTTTGATGTCAGCTTGAGGACTCTGAACTCCACTTATCCCTTACCTGTGTTTCTTTTTTTTATTTTATTTTATTTTTTTAAACGTTTATTTATTTTTGAGAGAGAGAAAGAGAGTGAGAAAGAGTGCACAAGTGGGGATGGAGCAGAGAGAAAGAGGGAGACACAGAATTCAAAGCAAGCTCCAGGCTCTGAGCTGTCAGCACAAAGCTCCACGTAGGGCTCGAACTCACGAACCATGAGATCATGACCTGAGCCAAAGTCAGACGCTCAGGTGACTGAGCCACAGAGGCGCCCCTCCCTTGCCTGTGTTTCAATTAGTCCATGGAACCATTCAATTCCTCCCATTATAGACACAAAGTAAAATACCTTTATGTCAGGAAATTGGCCCAGATAGGTATCCAGTGTCAGCAAGGACCCATCCACTAGTTTCTGATGGAAGTCTTCCCACAGGACATCACATTTCTGAAAGAAAAAAGAGAAAAAAGAGATTACTGCTGAATGATTTTAATTGGATCCTTTTCACCAAACTTCTGAAAAATCAAAAATGACAAAATTAGATAAATAGAACTTCCCTGGATAGTAGAGGCCAGAAGAAAAAGTGGATTATTTAATAATACAATACAATTTCAAGGTAACTTGACTACCAGTTCCAGTTTACAATATAGGGTACCGAGGATACAGACTACATTTGCCAGCCTGCGGCACAGCTAAGTACAGCCCACGGGACTAAGGACTGGCCAATGGGGTGAACTTTTAGGAAGTGTCCCTAAAAGGAGGCTTATCTTCCACGCTTCCTCCTTCTGCCAACTGGGATGCAGAAGTGAGAGCTGATGGCCAGTGCTCAGAGAATCATACCGAACCTGGAGGGAGCAGTGAGGAAGGGAACGATGGGCCCCTGTTGTCCCCATACCTGGGCCGCTCACCTGCAAAGCCCTTTAGGGGAGAGAGATAACATTCTATCTTTTGAAAGCTACTTTTGGGGGCTTATTTGCTTTTGTTTCTTTTTCACACTTCAATACTCACCCTAATTATTACAGATCCCCATCCACAAATTTCACGCAAATGGAAAAAAGAATTTAAATCCTCTGCATGAAGAGGCTCATCTGAGGTGAACAGATGCCCTGAACACATAGCGTTGAGCTCCTTCACCATCAGAAGAGGCCGTATTTGGATCTGCAACTAAAGGTTCCAAAAGTCTTGGCAGGACCTACGAGGACCAAGGTGGAATTCCAGCATTTCCTTACGGAACAAATGTCAACAGTGGGATCTGCCGTGCATAGAACGAAACGCGATGCTCTGAAAAGCTATTCACGCACGTTTCTATTATTCCCTTAAGAAGTCTTCCTTTCGGGGCGCCTGGGTGGCGCAGTCGGTTGAGCGGCCGACTTCAGCCAGGTCACGATCTCACGGTCCGTGAGTTCGAGCCCCGCGTCGGGCTCTGGGCTGATGGCTCAGAGCCTGGAGCCTGTTTCCGATTCTGTGTCTCCCTCTTTCTCTGTCCCTCCCCCGTTCATGCTCTGTCTCTCTCTGTCCCAAAAATAAATAAAAAAATTTAAAAAAAAAAAAAAAAAAAAAAAAAAAGAAGTCTTCCTTTCATGATGAATTTTGAATTATACACCATTCACCAGAAATTGGTCATACGAGTGAAGCATTTAACAACAAGATGTTGAAACAGCGTCTTTATATTGAAAAAATGTGAGAAGAAGGAATTACTTAATAATTGTATGGGAGAGGGTGTGTGGAGGCTGGTTCTGCCAGATTCATTTTCTGAAAGTTTTCTAAAGAAGTAACAGGGCCAATAAGAACTTTCCTCCTAATTAAAGCTCTGCTTCTATCTCAGTCTTAACAAGATTATGGAAATCAGTGTGGGGATGTCAGAATTTTCACGGAGCGGCCTGGGGCTGCACTGTTAATGCATCTTTCCAAAGGCTGCGTAGACAGCACACCCCATGTCAGACCTCTTGAGCTGGGTGGCTGCATCCCTTAGGAAGGATCCCTTACAAGGATCCCTTCTGTGCCTGAATGTTCATCAATGAGCTCACGTGAGGTGGGTATGACAAACACTGTTCTTTAACAAAGAACTTGGACACGAGAGAACTCCCGACAGGTGGCTTGCTATTACCAGTAAGAATCACGTGTATCGAGCATCATGTCGATGACACGAATACGCAGACTTTAAACGTGTTATTTGTGGGTATGATTCTTAGTCTCACTTCACAGATGAGGAAGCTAACGCCTCAGAAGATTAAAGAATGCATCAACTATCATACAGATCATTCTTGGTCTCCACCCCATTCTCCTTCCCCAAAGCAGAAAATACCCGCTTTATCACTTCCCGCCAGCCAGATGGCCCTCGGTTAGAAATTGGATTTCGGGTGTTCAGACATGTCTAGGGACAAAGGCTTCTGGAAGTTACATTGCTATTAACAGGCTGTCCGCATCGGTCCTTTGGATCTGCAGACCAGCGAGTGGACCAGTGGCACTTAAGTGAAATAGATGCTTTTTGCACCTCCTGATCCTGTTTTCCAGAAGGGATGGGAAAAGCAAGGTTGCAGGGGTGAAGTCAGTACAGAGAGTCATGCCATGAGCCAGTTCTGCTGCAATGAGCTAAGATGTGTAGACAGAAAAACACTATTCTTATTTTGGTTTATAATAGTTCACTAATCACCGTGTATTTGGCATGCTCTTGATGCCAGAACTATACAGCGTCTTCTGGCTACATGGCACTCCCCGCCCCCCTTCACGATTAAGGCTGTGAAGTGGTAAGATGGGGGTCAAGGGATAGAGTAAGTGAGCGGGACTTGGCGGCAGCCTGGCAGAGACCCCCCAGGCCTCCTGTGGTGCATGATCCTGGCTCTTACCTCGCCCACCATCTTCACATCTTCCCGCCCATACCAATCAGGCTCATAGACTTCGTGCAGCGACTCAGTGAGCTTCATGGAGGCTTCTTGCATGGCTGGTGTTGGAGAGAAAACAACTCTTGTTGGATATAAATTGGTGAGGTGCCTATTCCTCTTTCCCCTACTTTTATTTTTTTTTAATATTTGTTTATCTTGAGAGAGAGAAAGAGAGAGAGAGAGAGAGCAGGGAAGAGAGAGGGGGAGAGAGAGAGAGAATCCCAAGCAGGATCTGTGCCGTCAGCAGACAGCCTGACGTGGGGCTCGATCCCACGAACCCTGAGATCATGACCTGAGCCAAAAGCAAGAGTCGGATGCTCAACAAACTGGGCCACCCCAGTACCCCTCCCCTACTTTTCTAAGAGAAGAATACTTTGACTATCCACTAATCTTTTAAGGAAAAACTGTGAAGTCATGACTGTTACTTTCGACTGTATTCACAACTTCCCGGGAGGGTCTCCTACTTACCCGATTACATTGTGCGTTTCCCATTATTTACATGGTAATGACAGATACAGAGCCTTGAAAAAAATCAACAAGGTGTTGAAAACAACAAGAGTAACGTGTTCTATCACATGTGCGGTCACTTACGAAGTGGCACGGAACCATAAATACACAGGACACCCAGAATACTGGCCCATAAAACTACAGAGTTCCAAAATTAAAATTAATCCTAAATGGCTTTAAATATAAGAAATAAAGACCATCTATAGAAGCAGGTTGAAGCAAAATTAACAGGATTCTAGGGCCTCCCAGCTGAAAGTGGTTGAAGTGGCCTAAACATTTTCAAAAGAAAAAAAGAAAAGTTTTTCTAATGTTACTGGAAGCTACATATACAGTTTTAAACCAGAACGCTCAGAAAGCTTGGAGTTCTTAAGTCTACGGGTCACAATGTTCATTAGACATGGCTTTGGTGTGCTGCATAAATATGGCTGTTAAATAATAGGAAAGATATAAAGTGATATAAAGTATCACCAAGTCTGTTCCACTCTCCGATCTGCTCCTCCTTCCAAACAGGGAGGGCACAGTGTGGACTGTGTAGAGACAGCGCAGGGCCCAGAACAGTCCAAAGTGTGTTCATTGACTGTAGGTGTCCCCTGTGGTAACAAGCCCTCCCTACCAGCTGGAAGCTGAGACCTGTCCTGGCTGGCGTCTTGGCCTTTGTCACTAGGGGATATGAAAAAGAGCTGGCTAAGAGGAGAAAAGAGGAAAGTCAGAGTGCAATCATTAGAAATGAAAAGCATCCCTTGGGGTGCCTAGGTGGCTCAGTCAATTAAGCCTCCGACTTCGGCTCAGGTCATGATCTTGCAGTTCATGAGTTTGAGCCCCGCACTGGGCTCTGTGCTGACAGCTTGGATCCTGGAGCCTGCTTCTAATTCTGTGCCTCCCTCTCCCTCTGCTCCTCCCCCACTTGTGCTCTGTCTCTCTCTCTCTCTCTTCCCAAAATAAATAAACATTAAAAATTTTTTATAAAAAAAAAAAAGAAATGAAAAGCATCCCATAAACTTAATGCCAATGACTCCATGATGGAAAGTTTTCTATGAGACTGAAAGCTGCAACAATCTAGACTCAACTACATGCCTGTTGGATTTAAGGGAGCCGATTCCGGGTTGAACCACGAGAAAAGGACAAAATAAAAGATGTCCAAAGTGACAGAAGTGTATCCTTGAAGAGTATGTGCAGAAGTCAACATGGTATTTCACAGTATGTTTTCTCTCTATGTTATAGAACCACCCCCTACCCGCCTTCCCCAGATAAGCTGCAGGTAACAGATTTGGTCTTTGCAAGTGACAAGTTTGAAGGTTTCAGGGCAACATGAAGTATGAAAGCCTACAATCCTGTCTCCACAAGGTACGTCACCGAGCACACTAAAGGATGCCCTTTACAACACACCGTACAGCCTACACCAGCTGAAACAACTTGGCGACCAAAAGATGAAACCCCAGAGGTGACACCATGAAGTTATGTAGGTGGAGAGACAGCCAAAAAATAATGCAAACACCTGCACGTGTCCCCTAGCACACTCCGAGTGCAAGCCAAGGAGAATGTTCCTTCTTGTTCATGTGGCCGCTGCTGACGAGTGACAGTATCTCCAGCGTCCACATTCGCCCCTCCCCAAGTAAAAGCAAGCCTCTACTAAGAAATGAACCCCTCGGGGCACCTGGGTGGCTCAGTCGGGTTAAGTGTCTGACTTCGGCTCAGGTCATGATCTCACAGTTCGTGGGTTTGATCCCTGTGCCGGGCTCTGTGCTGACAGCTCAGAGCTTAGAGCCTGCTTTGGATTCTGTGTCTCCCTCTCTCTCTGCCCCTTCCCCACTTGCACTCTCTCTCCCTGTCTCTCAAAGGTGAATAAATGTAAAAAAAATTTTTTTAAGTGTACCCCTCAAAAATTAGTGACTAGTTGATACCATTCTATAATTCAGATGCCAAAAGCCTTCTCTGAAGTTTTCTCTTAAATCTTTGTCTTAGGTCTGATGGAAATTATAAACAGCTGTGTAGATGGGGTGTCAAAGTTTCAAGGGGAAGAAAAAGAAATGATGGGGTTGCAGGTCAAATAACCTTTGTGGTGAAAAATAAAACTGTGAATGTAAGCTTAAAATAAAATTATATAAGACCTTACTCATTGAGGCTAAAAGCACAATGTTGCAGTAAATATGTCTCCTAGCAGCCAAAAATAACTGCTAATTGCTGTGTGGATAAGTAGTGATGGAGAACTTGGAAAGAATCCATTTTGACATAGAAATTGTTTCTAGAACACTCCATGGGAAGTACTTGGATGGATACATAAGGAATGCCATGAAGAATGGCAGAGATTTTAGGGATTTAGAACCTACTCTGCTGACAGAGCATAAGAGAAAAATTAAAAAGCTAAAACCCAAGTCCCCTTCAAAGTAGCTTGGCGACATCAAAGCAAAGTAGATGCTAAATGCTACCTCTGGCATTTAATAATATCTATATCCACTATTTTCTTAAAATATTAGTGATCTCCAAAAGTGCAAGATGGGCGCCCAACATCATACACAGAATTATTATTCCACTATTGGGTAGGAACCACTTCCCTCGCTTTAAAATTTTGGACTTTCTCCAAGGCATTTACTGCAACATCCTCTCTCTTTCCCTTTGCCACCAAATTTGTGAGCATCTATTTTCACCCTCTAAGATTGGATGCAGAGATTACACTGCTACAAGAGTCCTCCTTGTACAGCCTGAGGGTGTATGTTCTAGTTAAAAATACCATCAGTTAAAATACATTATGACAATAACCAGCAGCAGCTATAAACCATCACAGGAGTATCTAAAATATTGTATCTGGCAGCTTGGCCTATTATTTAGAAGGGAGCTGTTTAGGAAGTCAGCAATTGGCTCTGAGGAAAACAGGAGAGGAAGCCTTTCTTCCAGAGACTTAAGAAGGAGTGCAAATATAGGAGCAGGAGTCGGGGGTGGAGGGGGGAGGGCAGATTGTGAGATAGCTCAAGGACAGTCAACTCCACCACTGGGTCATGCTTACACATGATAAGCCACGTAAAACTAAAAATATTGATGACACCAGCTGGGCCATGCTCCATTTAGAGGAAGATCTGGTGTGTTCATCGCCCCTGCGTCTGGCCTCCACTGCCACCCACAGAGCGGTGACTCCCAATTCCAAATCCCTACTGGACATCTCCTCCTGGATGTGCTGATACTTCACGCTTCACATGCCCAAAACCAACTCTGAACTTCCTGTCAAAACCTGTTCCTACTCCTTTTCCCAGTCCTCGTGGATGTCACCCCATGGTCCCAGTTACAAAACTGGGAGTCATCCCAGATTCATCCTCCCGGAGTGAGTGCATCACCAAGGCACATCAATTTGGCCTGATTCTCAAATGAAGCCCTTTGCTTCCCTGCCCCCTCTCACTGCCCTAGACTGGACTGGACACCCATCATCGATCATTTGGTGCAGATGAAAGAATCCATGGGAACAGCTGAGCAAAGTACTTAGCCAGAGAGAACATTCAAACGTCAGCCACCTTTATGAAAAATAATTTTGAAGGCATTATGGCATGATAATTAAAACTATTACTCACAATCAATCAGCCTTTGTTAAAATCTTGGTTCCAACACACGTGGTCTGTGTGATCTCAGGCAAATTACCTAACCATCCTAGACCTCAGTTTTCCAAAGTGTACGTTATTTTTAAATACATGCCATAAGCCACAGTAAAAATTCTATGAAATGAGGCTTAGTAAAAACTTACCTCAGTGCCTAGCACAGAAATGCTCAATAAATGTTAGCTATCATCATCATCATTTTTAAATACCGGACTACACTTCTAAGAAGTCTCCTTGCAGCTTTATCCCCTCGAGCTTGAATCCCACAAAACCACAATAACTATTTTTCTAAAATGCTATTCTGATCACATGATTCATTCCCTTGTCTACAATAATGTAATGACTCTCTTCCCTGCGGAGAGAATAAAACCCCAATATGATATGATGCATAATCACTTGTCTCTACGAACGACTGCCTACCATTCCACGTCTCATCCCTCTCAGGTTCTTGCTTACCCCTCAATGATCCGTTTGTTCCCTAAAGAGCCCATGCTTCTTTCTGCCTCCCTGGCCTCTGTACATGTTTCTTCTACCTGGAAGTCCTTCCAACATCAAACTTAGTCTCCAGTATATCTTATCACTTGATGACTACTCATACTCCCTTCCTGGGTCCATTTACGTCTAGGTTCTTGACCTGGTCTCCTGTCCCTCAGGTAGGAGTCTGTCCTTTGTGATGCATGCGCTTCTGTTAAAGTATGTATTACTATGCACATTTGGCCCTTTTGTTTATTTAACTTTCTTCCCGTCTCTGCTGCCAGCTCCATGAAAATAGGTACTGTGTCTTGTCATCTCTGCATCTCCACTCCTAGAACAGCATTGAGTCCATAAACAGGGCTCAATGTGATGTGCACTGCTAAAATGAACAAGAACACCAGATTTACTTTGCAAACCCAAACATCAGCAAAAATAGTACCAACCTACAGAGAAGAATGGCACCCAAAGATCAGTGATAAAATGAAGAGTAACCCAATTTCCCAGAGTCCTCGTGGGAGAGATGTGGAGGGTTTCTGAGAGAAACTGAAGCACCTTATGGACAAGGAACCCAAGGCAGCTGAGAACCTGGTGATGTTCCCACCAATGTCCCTGAGACCAGACGCAGGGGACATCACTCCCCAGGGCCAGATCTCCCTTCTCGGTAATGCTGCTTGCATTACAGTGCAATTAGTTAGCCGGTGTTCTTTTTTTGTGAAAGCCAGGAGAATTGGCCATGAAAGCCCTTTGAAAACCCAAATTATGACCCATTTGATGCCTACCCCTTGTCTTTCTGTGTGTTCCCAAACCCCAAAATGTGCTCCAAGCAACATTAATTCTAAGACTTTGAGAAAAACATTCCACAGCCGAATACCTGGTAAAATGCTGCTCACCCCACAGACCTTCTGGAGATAATATGAACATATTAAGGGCCCTGTAGTAATACACTCTGTAATAGCCTGTTTGAAAATTCATTCCAGCCAGCCTTGACCAAAGTAATGTAAACATAGGTCTCTTTTACGGAGTATCATTTGTTAACAAAATGTGCTGGGGAAAAGCTGCTGTAAGGTCCTCTCTCCTCCATATGGGGATGCAACCATCAGAAGTGGAAGGACACAGTCTGCAACACTGAAAGGGTGCTTTGATGCTGCACCAACGTCTCTCTGGAGCTGACTCTTCACTCAGTGAGTCTCCTAGATCACGTTAAGGAAAAGAATTCTTCGCGTCTTAAATGCTTAAAGCAGTGATCTTCCTATTCGGGAAGCAAAACTGACCAAAATATATAGACTTTGGGAAGGAGACTGAATTCACTCATTCATTTAACACATTTATCCACATGAAAAAAAAAAATCATCCAACATAAAGAAAATCCTGTGCTTGAAATAATCCATGACAGCTTGTGTCCAACAGTAAAAGAAATACCTAGAGTGCCTTCTAGTTTCTGATCGAATTGTTATAAATACCTAGGGTTAATTTTTTTTGAACAGTTAACTATGAGCTCTATGGATCTGTGAAAGTTCTTGGAGCCTTACTTTAAAAATGTAAGCCAAGGCTATCATTTATCATATAGCTGTGTTGGCTGGTTACAAAGAGGTAATATGCCCATGCTTAGCACACAGCCTGGCACGTGGAAGTGCTCATTCCATAGTAACAGTATAGTAAGTTACCATTATCCCACTGGAAAGATGAACTCTAATTTGTGAAACCAATGCCCTAATAACAGTCACATAGCCCAGAGCCTGGATAAGACAGTGGGTAAAAAAAAGCAAGGCTACAACATGGATGTACCTAGAGGGTATTAAGTGAAATAAGACAGTGAGAGAAAGCCAAATACCATATGATGTCACTTATATGTGGAACTGAAGAAACCAAATGAACAAACAAAAGAAAAAAAAGAGACCAAAAAACAGACTCTTAACTATAGAGAACAAACTGGTCGTTGCCAGAAGGGAGGTGGATGGGAGGATGGGGGAAATAGGTGAAGGGGATTGAGAGTACACTTATCGTGGGGCACCTGGGTGGCTCAGTCGTTAGGCGTTCGAATTCGGCTCAGGTCATGACCTTGCGGTCCGTGAGTTCGAGCTCCACGTCGGGCTCTGAGCTATCAGCACAGAGCCCAGAGCCTGTTCAGATTCTGTCTCTCCTCTTTCTGCCCCTCCCTTACTCACACTCTGTCTCTCTATCTCTCTCTCTCAAAAATAAACATTAAAAAAATAGAGTACATTTATCATGATGAAAATTGAGAAATATACAGAATTGTTGAATCACTATATTGTACACCTGGAACTAATATAACACTGTATGTTAATTATACTTCAATTAAAAAAAAAAGCAATGCTTTAGGAGACATGTGGACCAGAGAATGTATCTTGGCCCTGTTGGTTACTAGTTCATGACCTTGGACAAGCTATTTAACCTCTCTGTTCCTCCCTTTTCTTACCTGTAACCCAAAGGCAATACAAGTACCTGCCTCAGAGCTATCATGAGAATTAAAATTATATGCCCACCCTATAAAAGCTTAAATACATTTTAGTTTTAAAAATCAATTTCATGGGGTGCCTGGGTGGCTCAGCCGGTTAAGTGTCCAACTCTTGATCTGTCTGGCTCAGGTTGTGAGACAGCAAGTACCCATCTTGCTTCGCTAACAGCACAGAGCCTGCTTGGGATTCTCTCTTTCTGTCTCTCTCTGTCCCTCCCTCATTCCCTCTCTCCAAATAAGTACATAAACTTTACAAAAAAATCAATTTCACTAATTTATTATTATGACTAATTTTTAATTAAGATTGTTAATATTATCATTACTTACCGCTATCTTTATAATCAATTTCACACATCCACAATGAAACTGTTAGAATAAATCCTTGCAACTGGAACCAGTATGTCAAAAGGTACACATACCCCCTTCCCCAAAAGACACACGTAGAGGCTTTTGCCAAACTGCCCTCCCAGGAAAGCTGTCCTATCAGCAGCGTACAAGAGGGGTCTGCTCCCCACAGATTTTCCGATGCTACGTATCATGGTCTCTTTTTTTATTTCAATGTCTTTGAACATGTGGAGGGAAAATGGCCACATCTTCCTTCTGATATCATTTAAATATTCTTTGATTATCCATCTATGAGGATGAGCATTTTTCACACTTACTACCCACCGACCAGTTCTTCTCTGGCTAATTTTCTCTTCATATGTTCTACCTATTTTTTTTTTCTTTTAATCAACTGATATTCATTTAGTTTACCTCCTGAGCTCTTAATATCTTGGTTCACTTTCACTAAATATGTTGTCGAAATAATTATTTAAGTATGTATGGAAGTCTGACATATTCTTGAGGTCAAATCTCTCGATCTTATGGTTATCTCTTTTGGGTTACCCTTTGTAAAGACCTTGTCACCCAAGACTAGGGGCTATTAAGTCCATGGTATTTTATTCCAGTCCTTTAGAACATCTCCTTGTATACGTATTTAACTCTTTACTAGATCTGTAAGTGAGAAGGACAGAGTAGAGTGCGAGGCTGAGAATCTTACTTTCTTCTGAGAGTTTGGCAAGTTTATCCAAGACCCCTGGCAGAGATCCATTCTCCCCCACTACTCTCGAAGTCTGCCCTGTGAGCCATCACATCCACAGGTACACCTGACCCGACTCAGTGCAGGTAGCTGGGCAACGAAGAGCAGGCAGGGACAGAGCATACCTCCCTGCTGCCCTATTCTCACCCCACCCACCTCATTCTTTTGCCTTGCATGGCTGAGGCCAGAAACCAATGTCACGGCCTCTCTGTCTCCGCACAGTGACAGGGCTGCAAGTGCAGAAGGTCCCCACAAGTCACAGGTGGTCCAGGGCCTTGATTTCTGATAGCCCTGCATCTGCCTCTGCCACGACTCCTTGCCCCTTCCAGCTGGAGGCCTTGGGTGTGAGTCTGTGAGTGTGCTCCTCTTGGGACATGCTCTCCCTTGGATTGTAAACCAGCTGCAGCTTTTCTTAAACAAGGTCTCAAGCTCACTCGATCTCTCGACACTTCCTAGAAATCTCTGGTGTGGGAGGCACTTTTTCCTCCTTTCCAGCATCACAGTAGACATCTTTTTTTCTTGTATATTCTGATTATCATTTCAATGGGATTTGGGGAGTGGGTGGAATGAACACCTGTGCTCAAGTACCCATCTTGCCAGAAAGCCAACTGGCTTTGTAATTAACGCTGAATCCTGCCACTCGTGATGAACAATCTGGGCTTGGGGACATGCAGTAAACAACCCACACACATTTACCTTTGATAGCTGCTAAATATCCTCGGAGTTCTCGCTGAAGCCTGGTACCCTCTGCCTGAAAAACACACAAACACAGAGATGCTAAGCATCTTGTCTATATTTTGCATGGAAACATGGGAGAGGCAGTAAGTCCCAGAGCTTATTATTACCAGAGGCTCATTCTTGAAAGAGCATAAATATGTACACACACAGACTAAAGAAGGCGCCTGTCAGTGTTGATATTTATAGAGATTTTATTCAGCTTAAAAGTAAAGGAAAAGGCAAGTGACGTTTTGCTGAGAATGGAAACTATACCCACCAGACGGCCTCCCATATACTCAAGAACTAGCAAGTCCATAAATTTTGACGCATGGAATACGACAGTAGGAGACCGATCACCACTGTTCAATATGGTAGCTATTAGCCACATGAGGCTGACCACTTGCAACGTGGCTGGTCCAAAGAGAAATGTACCGTAAAGTGTAAAATACCAGATTTCAGAGACTTCTTTCAAAAAAATCAAATTGATATGTTTTATGTCAATTACATGTTAAACTCATAATATTTTGGATATACTGAGTTAAATAAACTGCATTATTGTTTTTGTTTTGAGAGAGAGAGCATGAACAGGGGAGAAGGGCAGGGGAGAGAGAGAGAGAATCATAAGCAACACAGGGCTCGATTCTACTTCTCCAGGATCATGTCCTGAGCTGAAACCAAGAGTTGGATGTTCAAACAATGGAGCCAACCAGGTGTCCCGATAAACTGTATTATTAAAATTAATTTCATGATTTCTTTTCACTTTTAAGATGTGGCCACTAGAAAATTGTAAATTACGTATGTGGATTGCATTATATTATTATTGGACATCACCAAAATAGAGAAACTCTGAAATAATAAATTTTGACATAGAAATCTTTGTTTTGGTTTGGATAAGGCTTAGCAACTCTGAGACTAAGATTACACTGCAAGGACTGGAGAAATGAGGCAAGGAAGGATGAGAGCCAACACAGCGTGCATGATCAAGCAGTTGCCACAGTGGGCAGCCCAGCCTCAGTGCCACCGGGAGCTCTGGGAGAAAGTATCAAACACCCTTTAGATATCCTAACTGGGGAGCAAGGGAAGTGGGACATTCAGCCATCAACTCCTGTCCGTCATTGGTTGAGGGCTGTTCCTTGTGGGGGGGATACAGGAGAAAGCCCTCAGACAAACAGCTGCTCTCGCGGGCAGTAGCAACTAAATCCAGTGGGCTCAGAAAGGGTAGCTACTAGGTCCCTGCAACTGAAAATAGTTTTAAAATGTGCATTTTAGCCGCACAACCACTTAACAAACTTGCGGAGAGCTAGCACACAGAATGACTCCACCTTGATAATTAATAAAACAGCAACTATAGTTTAAGTCTAACTTGATAGTTAAAAATACAGCAACTATCATAACCACATTCAATTCAGCAAGCATGTGTTGGTTAGCGTATAGCAAAAAAAAAATGCAGGGAGGGGAGGAAGTACAAAGGGGAAAAAACCCTACTTCCTTCAATGATTGCAGTCTAGTGGAGGAACCGAAGTATTGAAATAAAAATTGCATTCCATAGCAGGTTACATTTAGCTCTGCAGTAACCATTCAAAATATTTGGGAGTACAAAGTAAAGACAAAATGCCCATCACGTTTAAAGATAGATAGTAATTAATACAAAGCAACCGTGGAAAGGAATGTTTAAGACTATGGCTATCTGAAAAGGGCTTCTGGATGAGAACATTCTCCTATATGGTATAGTATGCATGGTGTGTCAATATGGTTTAAAATGAAAACTCTTAAGTTTCCCTTCTCCTGTTGAACCATTCAGAAACATCCTATGAAGGCAAACTGCCATAAGCTAGATTAAAACAAAACAAAACACCTTTCTGGATTTCCAAAACATCAAAGTATAGAGTGGAAAACTATGGGGAATGGGTGAGGAGAATGAATAGAAAATATTGATGGTCAACAAGTGCATAAATGTAGAGGATGAAGGGGATCCAGGGAAGAAACGGGTGCAGATAGGCCAACATCTCTAACACCACCACAAAAAGAATTTGGGAAAGAAAGAAGTAGGTCTTTCCCACATTGATATCTATTATATGACAAGCACTGTGTCAGATTCTGAGTATATAAGCTGAAAAGATAAGGCTGTGGGAGACTGTATTACTGTCGAATTTACACCTCCTTACCAGACCTGATTTGGGGGAAGATTACACTTCCAGCCCATCAACACTGGCCTTGGCTGCGGGACATGGCCAATTCGATGGGAGCACAAGTGGCACGTCCTACTCCTGAGCAGGTGTCAGAGTCATCACACAGTCCTACCGTTTCTTTCCCTTCTACCCCGAGGCCTGTAACATTCCAGATAGGTGTTGCTTCTCCAGACTGGATCATAGAGGGAAGAGAACTTGAAGCACGACCGCCATTCATATTTTCATGAGCGAGAAATAAAGCTCTGTTGCTGGAAGCCACCGAGGTACTACGAGCACAGCATCACCTGCCCTAAATGGCCTGAGAAAAATGGTTCACCATCAATAGCGGAAATGCTGAAAGATGGAGAAGGCTGAAATCTAACAGAAAAAGAAAAAGCCAACAGAGTTAGCAGAAAAGCACTAAAGGCATTTACACAAACATTGCCGAAAGTAAATCCAATTGGAAGGGTTAAGGACAAAGTGGATGGCTTAGCAAATGGAAGCCCAAGTGCTAGTCAAGTGATAGGTGGATATGAGAGAGCAGCGAGGCCCAGAATCATGCGTCCTAATAGAGGGCAGATAATTTAGAGAGAACACCCAAAACCAGACATGTGACTTACCTGGATGGATCCAGACCCAGATCAATCTAAAGCCTACAGCCCTAAAAGGTGCAATTAGGAGGCTCTGAATCCCCTAAGGCCCCCTTTTTCAAAATGGTAAGTGTACACCTTGGGGGTACTTAGTGGTTTGTCTAGGGCACATAGAGCCGTGAAATAAACCTAAAATATATCTCTGGAACATCAATTTACTGAGGTTGGAGGGGAGCAAATGGAGAAGAAACCATTCTTTTGTAATCACTAAGCAACCTGTTATGACGTACGATGAAAAACTACAGAGACTAAACACAGAACTCCAAGACGTCTCCGTTTTCAGCTGTCCGCTTTAGAGCTCTGCTCCGTGGGTCCTTCCCTGCAAGCGTGCAAAGCACTGAGCTAAGGCAGGGCTCATTTCTACCCAGAAGGATGCTCTCCCCTCGGAAGGTAATACAAAGCCTGCCGCAGTAACTGCTGGTTATGAGACGATACAGCCATGCAGGATATCTGTAAATAGCAAAAAAGTAGCAGGGAAGGGTGTTCTTTTCCCAAATATTTAAGAAACAAAGCATATCAAGTTAATCCCACAATTGCCTCTTCTTTCAGAACAAGAGAGAGAATGAAATAATTCAGGCTTCACTCCATACACTGCATTCACCCAGCCGAAGCAGTAAACATTTTTTTAAAAATGAAATAAGAGTCCCAGAAGAATTTTTTTTAGATATCTGAGTGGCAGAAAGTTCAAATTATACACTAATGGCTTAAACAGATGAGTTCAATTTAAGCAGATAAACTGAAAGGCTTATTTAAATAACTCTTCTTTGCCAATTATTAAAATTCTTAATTTTCCTCCATGATTATTAAGGTTCATAAATCATTTGGTAATAACCCTATCGAATTTCATCTAAAATTCTGCCTGAATCAGAAAGTAAAAGGCTCTGGAGAGAAACTGTTCACCTATAATATGCCACAGAGAAGTTCTTCCGCACAAAAACTATTGCATAATAAAACTTTCTTAATGTCGTTATCCTATGTGAATCACAAAGATGTTTTAAATTAGAAATAAATTCTTACAGCTAAGCTCAGATTTCACTGCATCTGAAATTTGTTCCATATTCCTCTGAAAATTACCATTTCAGTAATTCAGCCTTGAATTATGTATTGCACAGAAAACAAATTCAAAATTCCACAACCTACAACTACATGAGTAAATTTTCCCTTCTATTTCTTTATGTCGTTCCCTATAAGGTAAGCTCAAACTATTATTCTAACTTGGGGTTACATTCTCCTCAGGTCTTAAGGTAACATGAGGCCAAGTGAGTCTACTCTCTTTTTTTAATTTTTATTTTTGAGAGAGAAAGAGACAGAGCGTGAGTGAGGAAGGGGCAGAGAGAGAGGGAGACACAGAATCTGAAGCAGGCCCCAGGCTCTGAGCTGTCAGCACAGAGCCAGAGGCAGGGCTCAAACCCACAAACCAAGAGACCATGACCTGAGCTGAAGTTGGACGTTTAACCGACTGAGCCACACAGGTGCCCCTAAGTGAGTCTATTCTAATTAAGTTGTCTGATTGCCAACTAATACTCTTCTTTAGACAAGATCTAAGAAGGATTCACACCTACCGAAGGACCCTGTAGGCATATGGTATAATAACAAAGCTCTGGTGTTAGAGGTTCTTCATTTATTTTTTCAATTGGATCATTTATCAGTGTCAGCAGCTGCTGTTTCTCCAGCCCAGACAATGCCCAGGCCTCACTTTCTTCCCACACAGCCAAGGGAATTGGCTTGCTTTTCCTTCCTCATTAAAGCTACTCCTACCCACGCTCTCCCTTGGGTGTCACACTCTTGCAAAGCTAGGGAGAAGGAAGCAGTCTCCATAGTTCCCTTCTGCCAAGCTGTCCTGGAAAACAAGACCGGGTCATTTTGGGTTTCATCATGGAGATAATCAAAAATTAGCAGGCATGCAAAAAGTGTACAAGGTTTTAAAACCTTACAAAGGTCTGAGAATTACTGCCTCCAGTCAAAAAATCTCTTTATTCCCTTGCTGAGTAGTATCTTGAGGCTGTTGCTTTCTTCCCTTACTCCTGTAAGCACTACTCATGATAGCCACCTCCCCACCAAGAATTAAGTTTAATTATTTAATGAATTATTTAATAAAATCTAATTAAATAGGTAGAGAAAGAACACTGCAGGTACACCATCACGGAAGGTTTCAAACATCCATGTTATTCAATACAAAGAAATCACAGTCCATACCTAATTAAATGTGTTTCCAAATTGTTTGACATCAGATTGGTCCTTAGTAGCACCAATTCCTTAATTATTTGTATATATGTCTTGGGGTAGTTGGGGTAGGCAAGGAGAGAGGGGCAGGTTCCCAGACATACTGGGCTCCTGGATAGATCTCATTCGTGTCTCTCTTCAGCACCTTGGAGAGCCCTTCAAACTCTTCAAAGATTTAACTTCTGTAGAATCAAAGGACCATTACCGCATCAGTGTTTCCTATGGCACTCTGGTAAGTGAACAGAGGAATTACAGACAGGTTTTCTTCAAGGTGAGCCAAGCTCCTGGTAAGAAGAGCCACCACAGACTCTGAACCACGGAAGTGTCTCAAAGTCCTGTCATGGGCACTGGGTTTAAAAGCAGGGCTGCATTTAGCTATTTGATGATTAATGAGTAAGGCTGTTTATTGTTAGATGCACTAAATTCTGAAGCATTAAAAATATATTAATATTTGTTAATACTTATGCCTACAACTTCAGGATCCATAAAGAGGTACCATTTTGTTAGCTCACCTTTATCCCAGTTACTTCAGACATCCATGTTATTCAACCAGAGTTGAGGCATTAATTTGATTAAATTGTAGGCACAATGCATAGAATGAATTAATAATTTCTAAGGAACTAAACTCAGGGGAGCAATCACTGAAAATTCAGGGGCAAGCCCACATTCTGCCATGTACATGATACTTCTGGTGCAATGGTGTGTACCATACAGCCCTGGCTGTGCTTACAAAATCAAACCCAGTGAGCTTTATTTGCAAGGTTATGAATGTCTAGCCAACCACCTTAATCAATAGGTATTTAATACCTATTAAACAAGCAAGGACTTTTTGAACTGACTTTTTAAAATATGGTAAATGTAGAGGTGCCTGAGTGGCTCAGTCAGTTAAGCATCTGACTCTTGGTTTCAGCTCAGGTCATGATCTCACAGTTCGTGAGTTTGAGCCCCACATAGGGCTCTGTGTTGATAGTGTAGAGCCTGCTTGGGATTCTCTGTCTCTGTCTCTCTCTCTCTCTCTCTCTCTCCCCCTCCCCTGCTCACTCTCTATCCCTCTCAAAAAAATGAATAACCAACTTTAAATATGGTAGATATAGTACTTATTTACATTTATAGGTAACTTTTGTTATAAAAAGAAAAAGATGGACTGGAAAAAAGAAAACGCCACACACATTACAGGAATATTTTCATTAACTTGCCTCTCAGAAACTGTGAGTTGATAGCCAACAGTATTGGCATATAAAAGTTGGATCTGAAGAGATATAATGTCACAAAGTTGTGATTTCACAAAGGTAAGTCCTATCATCTCATCTGTGATCATGAGCATATAGAAGTTCCCATAGTTACATTATGATTTTTGGCCTTTACTGACATTTTTCTCTTGAAAAGGCTAAGTAATATAACAAAGTTAAAACTGGTCCAATTTCTCAAAATTCAGACAGGTTAACTCAATCTTGAAAGCCATGTTAGTAAGATTTCTTACCATTTTCAAAGCTTAGAAGAAAATTAGGTTATCAAAGAGATAAGGTTTAATAGAGCCATAATCAGCACCTTGATTAACAGATGACTAATCTGAATCTACTTATGATCAAAGATAACATTAGCCTATTGAACAGTACAGGTACTATTAGTCTGTGAAGAAACAGAGCTCTCTCTCTGTTACAAGTTCAGATGCACTTAAATTGGAAGATGATAGTTTTTCAAAGGTAAAAGCAGCAGGGTCTCTAATATTAACATTTTTATTTCCACGCTTTGAACTCTTTGTAGTTAACAGGAGCCATCATTAAAAACCTAGCACTGATCTCAAAGAAAAATTTCTCCATTAAAAAATTTTCTTGGGGCGCCTGGGTGGCTCAGTCAGTTGAGCATCCGACTTTAGCTCAGGTCATGATCTCTTGGTTTGTGGGTTTGATCCCTGCTTTTGGCTTTGTGCTGACAGCTCAGAGCTTGGAGCCTGCTTCGGATTCTGTGTCTCCCTCTCTCTCTGCCCCTCCCCCACTCATGCTCTGTCTCTTTCTGTCAAAAATAAATAAACATTAAAATTTTTTTAAATTTCTTTTGGCATATATTAATGCAACAGATATGAGAGAGAGGAAAATCTAAGTGGGTTTTGAAATCACATTCATGGGCTGATCGTGGTAGGGGATGGTGCATGGACAGGTGATAGACATCAGAGAACATCTCAGTTTCCACAATTTTATCCCAGATTCCTAGCCCAATTTCCAACTATCCTTGTCAGCAACTCCAAGTAATTATGATCGGAAAACCAAATCTAATATACTATTTACCTTTTAACAAAACAAAACTAGAAAGCTAGCTACTAGTAATTCCATATACATTTTTTCCACATAGCTCCTTAAGCCAACTAACTTGAGTTCATACAGATCTCTATTCTGGTCTTCTGGAAAGCTGGCCCGCTTGTGTGTGTAAGGGGATAGAATTGCCTAGTTAGAACTATTAAAGTCACCACATGGACACTGGATACAACTTGACAATATACTTTATTGCCTTTAGGCAATTGAGTTTGTGATCCCTGAAAAGTCATTCCAATTTCTTCTGTGTGTGTGTGTGTGTGTGTGTGTGTGTGTATTTGATGCATAAGGAGCTTCGTAGGTATTATATAAACCCCTTTTCAACCTTTACCTTAATACCGAGGGCATAGTGTTTAATATAGTAGGGAGGAAACCGACCCAGAAATTAAGGGAAACTCCATGGGACTCCCATCCCAACCATGGCTTCTTGTCCTGTGGCTTATTGTTCAGCGTCCCCTTCTGTGGGACCATGAACATGTCCACAGTAGAAAGGATGTAAAAGTTTTAGAAAAACAACTGCTATGTCAAGTTATTAATGAGATGTATTGATGAGAAGGAAGGAGGTATCTTGGAATTCATTACTCCAGTCATAATATAACATCCAGAACATTCCTGAGACTGCCATTTATGATACAGTAGTTTGTTAGAGCTACCGTAACAAAATACCACAAATGACAGAAATTTATTTCTTCACAGCTCTGGTGGCTAAAAGTCCAAGACCAAGGTGTTGGCAGGTTTGGTTCCTCCTGAGGACTCACTCCTTGGCTTGCAGACAGCTACCTTCTCGCTGTGTCCTCACGTGGCTTTTGTATGCATGTATCCTTGGTGTCTCTCCTGCTCCTTATAAAGACATCAATCCTAGTGGAGTGGGACCCATCCATATGACTTCACTTAATCCTAGTAATGACCTCTCAAATGTCCTAATCTATAAATACAGCCACAACTCTGAAGTGTGCTAGCGGTTAGGACTTCAATATATAAATTTAGACTACACAATTAAGCCCATAATAATATTCTCAAAGCAAGCCTTTAATAGAGCAATATGATCACAAGGTCTAACACTTATTGACTGGTCCCTTTGTTCCAGATACTGTCCTGAGTGCCACAGCTCTATTACCTCATAATCCTCAAATTAACTCCATGAAGTCAGCACATTTTTACCAGTGAGAAAACTGAGGCATAGAGTCTGAGAAACCTGCCCAAAGGTCATACATCTCGTAGACAGCAAGCCAGTACTGGAGCCTGGGTAGTTTAAACAGCCTGTGGGTTGTTTAAACTCCACAATACGCCTCCAGAGCCCACATGCCTCCTGCCCTCTACCACCCTTTGTCTCCAGGCTAAAAAGACACAAATGACAGCTGAGGATAAATGAGGCTGTCCCAAGAAGAATCAACTGTTGATCAATGAGAATAATTTAACTAAAGACACCATTTTCTGCGCTCCCATGGTACTGTTCTAATCTTTAAATTAAAATACCGACTGTTCATGTGTTTCTCTACAAAGCTCATGGTTCCACAGAGTACATTCCATGAGATTCATATAGCACGGATGGGTTAAATGGATGGGTTCTGGCACCACAATGCCTGGCTTTAAAATCTGAGCTCTGTAACTTCTAACTGTGCAACCTTGGGCCATCCACTGAACCTCTCCAACCCTGTGATTCCTCATCAGTAAAATGAAGATGGTAATAGTACTCACTTCCTAGAGCTATCACAAAGGCCGAGGGAGACAGCCCATGGAAAGTATCAGCAGAGGGCCAGGCACACACAATGCATTCAGTACATGTTGGATACCACGATTATTATTCTACATAATATTTTCCAAATGAGAAAATATGCAAAGAATAGGTGTTTCATAAGTGTTTGACTAAACTAAGTTTGCTACATGTTATATTATAAAGAAATATCTTCATGAGGAATACACAAAACCTCCCCAAAACAAGCTACTTGGGATTTTAGAATGCTTCCTTTATTTTTATGTCTAAGTCTAAAATACACAGTTTTTCTTTCCAGGAAGATTATTTTTTTAATAGCTTTAAATGTTGCAGCAATAGGGGCGATGGGTGACTCAGTCGATTAAGTGTCTGACTCTTGATTTTGGCTCAGGTCATGATCTCTCGGGTCACAGGATTGAGCACTGGATAAGGCTCTGCACTGTTAGTGTGGAGCCTCCTTGGCATTCTTTCTCTATCCCCCTCCCCCACTCACTCACTCTCTCTCAAAATAAATTAAAAAAATGTTGCAGTCAGTAATAGAGGATCCTAAAGTACATGGGAGTAATTTCTGCAGATATATAAGAGCCACTGAACAATGGATCTAAGAAATACCAAGCCAATATGATAAACTGCTGTAAGGAAACAAGATAGCATGAATACCAGTGGCCAAAAGAATGATAAAATTCATGCCCATAATGAAAGCTTTTGTGACATATACTCAGTTTTTTCATACGCAAAGCAGAATTGTAATTGTGGAAGGCTATGAGAACCAAGTGAGACAGTGTTCGTACAAAACACTTTATAAATGGCTAGGCCTATTTGTGGAAAGCCTTAATAATAAGAAATACTTCATCACTGCTTTTACCTAAGCCAGTCAGACAGGGCTTGGAAATTTGCCAATTTTTAAAGCTCCTTAGGAAATTCTTATAATGATCCAGGTTAAGAACATATTCAAATAGATGTGCAATTGAGGAAACCATTATCTTTACTATATTGATATCATCTCAGGCTTGCATCCAACTTGTTACTACCATATGATGTCTCTTTAGAGACACAAGTCAACCGTGCGAGCTGGTTCAGAAGTCTGGAGTGGGGCCCGGGAATCAGTATTTTGACAAGGAATCCAGGTGATTTTGATGGTTATTTGGGAACCTCTACTGCAGTTCGTCGCTGTGTCTATAATGTAATTGACAGTTAGTGTGTTGATGCAGCTGTCGTATGAGATGGCCAAAAAGACACTTAAAAATATGTCTGGCTCCAGGTTTCCATCAGTTACCATCAGACATTCCTTCTAAGGCACCCATCACTTAGATTGGAACTCCTATACACAGTGTATGTGGGGTGTGCGGGCTGACTGACGAGAGAGAATCACAGACAATGGGAACAATAATACTGACACAAACCTGAAAATCAATTGCAGCGTGTCTATGCAGATTTTCAAGGCCATTTCAGACAGTCTTCTGGGCTCAGATGAGAGATATCTCTACTTCTCTGCATCCCATTACCACAACAATACGGTCAATCTGGGGATCATTTCGAGAACATCCAAACTAGGTAATACGCTTACTTCACAAGGGGAAGTGGAAGACATATGGAATTGGTCTCTAACTGGATGCTGAGGAATGGAGTATGAAACCCTCCCCAGCTGACACAGTTAATTAATGTAGTCAAGTAAAACACAATTAAAGAGAAGTAACAGCATAGGATAGACGGAAGGGAATGATCAAAGTAATAACACAAAGAGCTTCCTCTAGAAGTGATTTCTTAAATGGGTAACAGATACCAAAGGGAGCTGCACCAACAGTGATCCTTGGAATGTCTGCAGTTTGGGTCAGATTTTGGTTAGGTTTCAACTAGACCTTTTTATTTACATACGCCATAACTAAGGAGATATTCTTGCAGATGTGACAAAACAAGTAAGAGTAAAGAGGATAAAAGATGGATAGGTTTTCCAGGAAATGCTTTTGTTTTCTTTCTCCCCTCTAGCACTATGGACAGCAACACCTTAATAGTCACAGGAAGCAAGCAGACTCCTTTTGCTCCTATGAAGCCAATGAGCACAATAGAAGAGGCCTAATGGATGTGTCCAAAATGCAGTAAATAGAGACACTATAGAGAAATGTAGGGGAATTTGAAGCGCACGGGCCAATATATTCTTTTGACACCTACAGATTTCCATTCTCTGTTCCCTCCCATAGAAGTCGGTTGTATTGGCAATCACAGTGGGTCATACTTACCAAACAAGGAATCTAAATCAAGACTATACACACAAAACACCTCTTTGCCATAAAAACAAGATTATACAGGAGGCTGACAGTCTTAACTAGGGGACTAGTGGCCAGATTATATTCCCTTGCTTTTTGCCACACGGTGGATGTACTACATATAAATCAGTTAAACTAAGAGCCTTGTAGCTGAGCATATAGCCACTTCATGAATATTTAGCACACAATGCAAGCTGCATTACAGAATGAGAGGCTGGCAGTCACAGCCAGTAGACACCCACTGAGCCCAGGGAGTCTAGCTGGCAATGGGATTGTGGGAATGCATAGAAATCACTTTTTCAAAGAATACCAATTGGAGTGAGAGTAAACTTGGGCGCTAATGTTAAGTGATGAGACTAGGATACCAAAATGCATCATGATGGAAGTACAGGAATATCACCTCAGAACCCTTTGTCTTCTTTGTACTATTTTAACTGCTTATAAAGAAAGAAGACTTTTGCACACTAGACTACCAGCTTGACAAAGACAAGAACTATGACTGACTTGTTTATTATTTTTTTTCCAAAGCCTTGTGCTTAGTAGACATTCAATACTGATGTGTTGAGTCAGCCAGGAAATGCTTTTTTGAGAAAGAGGCGGCAGTGGGGGGGGGGGGGCAGGGGTAGAGAGAGAGCGAGACAGAATTCTAAGCAGGCTCTGCATTGTCAGAGCAGAGCCCCAAGAGAGGTTCAAACCCACAACCATGAGATCATGACCTGAGCTGAAATCAAGAGTCAGATGTTTAACCAACTGAGCCACTCAGGTGCCCCAGAAATGCTTTTGATATATACTTATCCATGGGGAAGCTCTTTCTGGCCTGTTACAAATATTTACCTATTGTCTTCAGTGAACTGTCCAGCTCCTAATTCATGTCAATCCCTCCAATTGTGTACTAGAGCCCATCTCCAACTGCCTACTCAAGGACATGAGTCAGTTGTTGTTCCTCCCTTTCTCTGTGATTCATCACATTTTCCTTCTATACTAAATGAGTCCCATTAGTATCCCTAGAATTTTGCCATCGTAAGAAAAATGTTCTCTTGACCCCATTTCCTCCCCCAAGTTAGTTTTATTTACTTGCAACCCTTTAAATTTTTTTTAATGTTTATTTATTTTTGAAGGACAGTGAGACAGAGCATGAGCAGGGGAGGGACAGACACACACACACACACACACACACACACACACACACACAGAATCCGAAGCAGGGTCCAGGCTCTGAGCTGTCAGCACCAGAGCCCAATGCGGGGCTCGAACTCATAACTGTGGGATCATGACCTGAGCCAAAATCTGCCACCCAACCAACTGAGCCATCCAGGTGCCCCTTACCTGCAACCCTTTAAAGCAAAACTTGAAAACTTGCTGTCTCTACACCTCCTGATACTCTTCACCTTGCTCTACATACTCTCTACTTGCACAAGAAAACCTGGGGCTTTTTTCTCTATAATTCTCATCATTTTCTAGAAAACAATATAATCTGCTTATTTCTTATGTTTTCTTTATTGTCTATCCCCGTGTTTTGGAATATAAGATCCAAACATGGACCTTTGTCTTCACTCAAATGACCTTTGTCTTGACTCAAGCTTCCCAAAGATCTGGGTATATTCCTGACAAGAAGACACTCAATAAACGTAAGACAGAGGGATGTCTAGGTAGTTACAGAGTATAGTTCTGAACCTGCAGCCACATGCTATCATGTATCAAGCAACCTGCAAAAATTCCCTGAAAGTTGATATTAAGAGAAAACATTTTAAATGTTGGAAAATATTTGCACAGTAAGATAGTTTTCAATATTACGGAATTCTCACAGAAACTTATGGAGAGCTGGAACTAGAAGGATCTCTAGGTAAACTTTATTCCCAAAGATGCAGACACATACCAATTCTCTTACAGAGTATTGTGCAATCATGGAGTTTAAACTTTAATGGAAAAACCCAGTATAAATTCAAGCAACAAGACTCAACAATAAAGTTTCTCAGAAGCAGTGAACTAGTATCACTTCAAAATATTACTGCTCTGCAGTAAAAACATCCTACCAGAGATGAGTGAGCTTGCTTCAAAATATACTTGTAAAAAATGCTAACACTGGAGAACGTAACTGGGATTCAAGGACCGGAAAACTTCCTGCATAATTAAGATGACTTATTATATTAAATTAGTAAATGTATGCAAAGCTCTTGGAAGATTGAAAATATTATATGTGCCAGCTGATATTTATGGAGTAGCATAGAACTGAGGCAGCTCCAGAATCCAGGAAGGGGCCAGAGCCTTGTTCTAGTCTTGATAACCCAGGTTATAATCAACTCTAAGCCATATCAGACATTCTCCAAGGGCTATTTTGCTGCCAAAAATGAAGATAAAAGAAGTCAAGTAAATGACAGTGAAGAGAGGCTTTGGTATTGAATTGGTAAGGAGGCACGGAATATCCAAGACAAAGAGTGAAGACAGAGAATATGTGTGAGAGGAAGGATATACTTACTAAGTACCTAATAGGTGCCAGAAGGCATGGAAGATTTTTTTAAATGACTAAGACAGGATGTCTTCCTTTACATATTCTGTAATGTAATGAGGACATACACGCTGTTATATAAGAAAAATGGAACAAGAGTTATCAGATGAAGTACAAAAGAAATATACTACAGGAGTATACAGAGGACGAGAGATGTGGACTGAGGAGACTGGAAAGACATCAGGTAGGAAATACCTTGTAAGTTGACTGTAAGGGAAGGTGGGATTTGAACACATGGGGATGGCGGATCAGGCAAGGACAGTTCAATTCCAAGGAAGCGCTTGCAGTGAGGGAACTGGAAGACGAGCTTGGAAGTAAGCAGTGTAGTCCCTAAAGGACACCATCAGACACAGGCCACCAACTCTTCACTCTACCAACTTCCTTTCTGCCTTTCATTACACCACAGCATCTGGATTCGAACCAGCCTCCCTAATGTGGTACCTAAAGAGAATTGCCATCTATATCACTGATAGGCTGTTTCTGCCAAATACTATAAGGGACAGTGTGATCAAATATTATAAGAAACAGTATGATAAAATCAGAGGAAGGCTAAAGAAAGGTTTAGTGAGAAAACGTGAGAGAGTGTGGAGGCTGCTTGGGATTCTCTCTCTCTCCCTCTCTCTCTGCCCCTCCCCCATGCACTCTCTATCTCCCTCAAAATAAACAAACCTAAAAACAAAAACAAAAACCAATTCATGCCCTACAAAACAGGAAACGGAATAAAAAGACAAAGACTAACCAAGCAGAATCTTCTCGAAGTTGTGCAAATACATATTCTTAAAAGGCTCACTTAAGGGACTTACTCCAGACAGGTCAGAGATTTTTCTGAGTTAGAATGTACGCATGGAGTCAGACATGTTTTTAAAGAACAGAGAGAGTTACTGGTAGAGAGGTTTTTGGGTAGGTGCAGGTTGAGTATTAACACACCACTCCACGTATCACTCTTGCTTTATTATACTTCATTCAAGAAAAAAAAGTTTCACCACCCCATTTCTTTTTTTTTTTAATTTTTTAAACGTTTATTTATTTTTGAGACAGAGAGAGAGCACGAACGAGGGAGGGTCAGAGAGAGGGAGACACAGAATCTGAAACAGGCTCCAGGCTCTGAGCTGGCAGCACAGAGGCCGACGCGGGGCTTGAACTCGCAGACCGCGAAATCATGACCCCAGCCGAAGTCGGCCGCTTAACCGACTGAGCCACCCAGGCGCCCCTTCACCGCCCCATTTCTATGCTGCTTTCTTGCTCTATAGACTATTCACTCTCTGTTGGACAGGTTTCATAGAAGGCATGACTTTCGGTAGGAGCTTCTCTTACACACTCTGCTGCAAGGTCACCAAAATTCTGTCCTGCTGGTCTACCATGCCCACGTAAGACCTTGACAGGTCCTCATCCAGCGTCAAAACACTTCCTTTCCCTCCATTTGACAGCCTTGTCCATTATATAAAGGACCCAAAGGTAAGTCTGATCCAATTTAAACCTTGTTATGTTTTGCTAAAGGATATCAACCAATGGGCAATAAATTGAATGTGAAGAATTAGCCCCGTATCCCACACTTAATAATGTTCACGAAGGTCATGATGGCATTTCAAATAGTTTGGCCACTGCAATCTTAAAGAGCCCTCCTATTTCTACATTAACATAAATTAAACATGTTGGCCCTGGCCCTGAACAAATGATTTCTTTTCAAACACATAATCTAGAATAAAGTTTATTTTAAATGAAAGTATTAAAAGCAGACAACAGGAGGAAAATGTTATATAAATAATCAACCTGTGATTTGTACCAGAGGTGCCCTGGAATGAGTGAGCCCTCATCCCAGGATAGAGAATTCCTCCATGACTTACTTCAGTGGCCACAATGGAACCAGGGTAATTAGGGTCAATTTTAACCACCCTGTGAATGTCTTATTACACTTCTCATAAGAAATTCCTAATAAGATGTAAAGGAACCACATTTTATTCTTTAGGGACAATACAAACAAACCACATATTTTTAACTGATAACTGTCATTCTATTCAAGTCTAAAAACAAGAGTGTCCAATAAGTTAACAGACTGTATTAACTGCTGCCTTTCCTTTAGGACATTAATAATGCTTATTATTTAGTATACTTACATGTATAGCAATACTTATATATTTGGTATAATGTAGCCCATAGGTCATCCCATAGACATGGATATTTTTATAGACCCAATTATAAAATTGAATCAGTGCCAACATTTAATAATTGAGTTATTTCCACTGGTGCACGGCCAAAGTTAGTGGGGGTAGGGGAGAAACAGTCAGAAGTCAGGTGCCAGAAGCCAGGACAGAGCACTCGTAGCAGGCAGGCATACCACCGGGCAGGGGGAAAAGCTCTGCTGGTGTGCCAAGTGGGTGATGAGTCTTGGCCAACCATCCTAGATTACAGAGGAGGGGCAAAGTGCAGGCTGATGTGAATCAGCCCCAGCCAAATAGCAGAGAACACTCTTGGTTGGTACAACACAGGAAATGAGAAGTTAGCCCACATGGTCAGGAGACTGGTTACATAAAGTGTATCACACAAATAAATATATATTGGGAATAATGGAAGCCAGATGGCTCATCTCAAAGAAGGAGGTACCAATATGAAAAGAGGGAAGACTCAAAGCAGGAGATATTGAATTGTAATTGGAGATATCATGGTTTCAGAGAGATGAAAAAATACAGAGAGCGTGTAATAAGTTTATGTGTGTTTATTCTGTCCAGTTAGAAGACTTACAGAAGCACGATACCCTAAAAGCAAAGAATATACCCAGCACTCAGGTCTTGGTTTCTAAATGTCATTCTCGACTTAGGAAAAAAAAAGACCACGTCTCCTTAAAGAAACCATTCATTGAAGGCTGGGGAGGACAGGCACAGCATGAAGCTGGAAAAGAAAAAAGAAAAAAAAAGAAAAGAAAAGAAAAAGTAAAAAATGTTCTCAAAGAATGGGGACATGTATAAAGGACACAGGAGTCACCACTGGCAGTTCCCACTGGCCAAATTTAGGGCAACTGTGCTGCAAAACAACTAATAATAATGTATTACAACCCACTGAATAAAATAGGAATCTCTATGTCCATACTAATATAATTAGAGGAGAAGGAATATTTTACCAAGGAGTAGAATGCTAACTAATAAGTGTTGAAGGAATTGGGGCAGGGGGCGGGGAGAATCACCATTTAGCAACCATTAGAGTAACAGCTGATTAAGACAAGAAGCTTCAACGGATAAAAGTAGTAGCGAAAATTTTCAGAAGGAACAGGTTATTTACCGAGTCTCAAAGTGTATCCCCACAAAATACTTCTTAGGTACTTACTAATTTAAAACTAAATACTAGGGCAACCTGGCAGGCAGCCTCTTTTTAACCAAGTGATAAAAGTGGATATCCAAAGTAAAGGCAAAAATCAACATCATGTGCATCCTGAAATCATGCACTGGGAAGAACACAGCATCACTTCTGTAGAAATCCTGCCAGGAGGCATCACATGAAGCTCATCCTGAGAGATTATCAGGCAAACCTAAGTCGAGGGACATTCTACAAATAAACACTGCTCTGTACTCTTCAAAAATCTGCAGATCATGAAAGACAAGGAAAGACTGAAGAATGTCTCCAAATTTAAAGAAGCTAATGGGACTTGACAAGTAAATGTCAGTATGACCCTGGAGTGGCCCCTAGACCTTGAAGAACATAAGTGGACAATATGTTGCAAGTAATTTCTCCCAGTCTGTAGCTTGTCTTTTCATTCCCTTAACCGGGTCTTTCTCCGGGTCTTTCTCAGATCAAAAGCTTTGCCATAGACAAAATCTGGGGTTTGTGAATTAGGTGGTAATATGGGATTCATGGTCATTCACTAATTCTGATGGATTAGCTGTGGTTTTGTAGGAGAGTGTCCTTTTTGTATACTAGATAGGCAACATGTGCATGGATGGATGGATGGATGGATGGACAGAATGATAAAGTGAGTGGGAAATCTGAGGGTATACAACAGTTCTGTGTACCATTTTATAACTTCTTGTGAGTCTAAAATTTAAAAAAATAAAACATACAAAACCAATTGGGAAGATTCCATGTAAAATATGGATTTGATCTTCTCTAGGAAATCAGATGTGGCAACCTGGGTGACATTCTCATGTGACAGATGTGAGCTGGAGCCGACAGCTGCTTTTTTACACCCTATGAATCCTATAACGCAACCCAGTCCTCACCACTCACTGTTTCACTACTTGTGTACTTCGCTCATTTATGTTCCCTCCTCAGCTCTACAACAGTATGAGTCTCTGGCTTTTACCATAGAGCACCTTTATCTGATACAAGCAGTAGGCAGTAAACTTTTTCTGGGTAAAGGTGTGAAAGGGGATGTTTCTCACCAGAAAGTTTTATGGAGATAATTATACACAGTCACATTGAGTTGGAGAAAGAAATACAGAGATCCTTTGTATCCTGTACGCAGTTTTGATGTTGCACAACTATAGTAAGAACGATATCAAAACATAGATAGAATCCACCAGTCCTATTCCCCTACTTTTTACTTGTACTCATGCAAATGTATTTAGTTCTATACAACCTTATCCCATGTATAATTTCATGTATCCATCGTCACAGTTAGGACACAGAACTGGTCCACCAGGACAAGGATGACCTGTGTTAACTTAATATAACCACACCCGTCGCCCTTCTCCCATCCCTAACCCCCGACAACCACTAATCTTTCCTCCATTTCTGCCATTTGGTCATGCCAAAATATTACGAATGGAATCATATAAAATGTAACCTTTTTTTCACTTGGCATAATTCTCTAGAGATTCATCCAGGCTACTACATCTACCAGTAACTTCATTTTTATTGGTGAGTGATATTCCACGCTCTGGAAATACAACAGTCTGTTTAACCATTCACTTCTTGAAGGACATCTGGGATGTTTCCAATTTAGGGCTATTACAAATAAAACTGCTACAAGCATTTGTGTATAGGTTTTTGTATGAACTTAAGTTTTCTTTCCTCTGGGATAAATGTGTGAGAGCGCAGTTGTTGGGTTAGATGATAGCTGTAATTTTTAAAGAAATGGTCAAAATGTTTTCCAGTGTGGCTATATCATTTCACCCGAGATATGAGTAATTCATTTTCTCCACATCCTTGACAACATTTGATGTTCTTTAGTATTATCACTAATTTTTATTTTAGCCTTTCTGAGGTATATAGTGATACTGTATTTTAATTTTCATTTGTCTGATGGCTAAATATATGTTCAACATTGTTTTTTTTAACTTATTTATTTTTGAGAGAGAGACAGAGAGAGCAAGTCAGAGAGGGGCAGAGAGAGAGAGGCAGAGAGAGAATCCCAAGCAGGCTCTGCACTGTCAGCACAGAGCCCGATGTGGGGCTTGAACTCACAAACCGTGAGATCATGACCTGAGCCCAAACCAAGGTTCAGACACTTAACCAACTGAGCCACCCAGGTGCCCCTAGGTTCAACATTTTATGAATTGCTTATTTGCCATCCAGATATCCTCTTCAGTAAATATCTATTCATATCTTTTGACTACTTTCTAACTGGATTGTTTGTGCTTTTTGCTGCTGAGTTTTGAGAGTTCTTTCTATGTTCCAGATACCTATCTTTTTATTCTCTTAACAGTTCATTTATAGAGCAAAAGATTCTGGTTTTGATGAGATCCAACTCATCAAATTTTCCTTTTTTGGATTGTGCTTTTGGAGTCAAGTCTAAAAACCTCTTTGGTAAGTTCTACATTCTGAAGATTTTCCCCTATTCTTTTTTCCAAAAGTTTTAAAACTTTATGTTTACATTTAAGTTCTTGATTCATTCTGAGTTAAATTTTACGTAAGGGTGTATGTTTGGGTCAAGGCTCATTTTTTTGTCTATGGATGTCCGATTACTACAACACCATTTATTGAAAAGACTTTCTTTCCTCTATCGAACTGCCTTTGTACCTTTTTCAAAAATCAGTTGAGTGTACTTGTGTGGCTCTATTTCTGGGCTACCTGTTCTGTTCCATTACTTATGTATCTATCCTTCTGCTGATATCAAACTGCAGCAATATAAGAGGATTTAATATTGAAATAGAATGGATTCTTCTCTCTTTATTCTTGTCTCTATTCTAGGGTCTGGATGCTTCCATATAAATTTTAGAATAAGCTTGTGTATGTCTTTTAAAAAGCTGCTGCTAAGAATTACATGAAATTTCATTAAACCTACAGACCGATTTGGTTATAATTTACATATTTACTATGTTGAACTTTCCAATCCATGAACATGGTATGTCTTTTCATTTATTTAGTTCTTTGAGTTTTCATTAGCATATTGTAATTTTCAGCATATAAATACTGTATCTATTTTGTGAAGTGTGTACATAAATATTTTCTTTCTTTAGAATGTTACTATGTTTATATATCTTTGATTTCCACATGTTCATTGCTAATGGATATAAGTATGATTGATTTTGGGGTGCTGATCTTGTATCCTGTGACACAGCTAAACTCACTTATAAGTTCTAGGAGTTTTTGGTTGCAGTCTTGGGATTTTCTATATACACAATGTATCTGCAAATGGACGGTTTTATATCTTCTTTCTGATCTGTGTGCCTTGCATTTCCTTTTTCTTTCTTTATTATATTTGCTAGAACTTCCATTTCTATACTGGACAGCATGGGTGAGTGCAGACATCCTTGACTTGTTCCCAATCTTAAGGGAAAAGCATTCAGTCTTCTGCTATTAAGTATAGTGTGAGACTTAATTATTTTGTATATACTGTTTATCAAGTTGAGGTAATTCCCCTCTATTCCTAAATTGCTGTGCATTTTCATTACAAATGAGTGTTAGATTTTGTCACATATTTTTTCTACTTCAATTAGTATGATCATAAGGTTTTTTCTCCCTTACATTGTTTATATGGTGGATTACACTGATTGATTTTGATATGTTAAACCAGCCTTATATATTTTGAATAGATCCTACTTGGTCATGCTTATAATTCTTTTTATATTGCTAGGTTTGATTTACTGACACTGTGTTACAGATTTACACACCCATTTATTTGGCCAGCTCATCTCCACCCTCACGCACCTGACTCAGCTCTTAGCATTAATATTATTAAATCATACGCCATTTTTCAAAGGTGGTTTTCTCCTGAACTTCTGGCTTTTGCATATGTCATTCTCTTGGGTGACGCTTCTCTCCCGTCCCTGCTAAAAATAAATTAATTAATTAAAATCTCTTCACAGTATTTCCTTGTTGTCCTTTTACTGGCTACAGGATCTATAGTGATACCATTTGTTTCATTCCTGATATTGATGATTTGAGTCTATTTGGGGGTTCAGTTGTGCTGAAGATTTATCAAATGTATTAATTTTTTTGGAGAGCCAGTTTTTTATTTCATTTATTTTCTCTATTGCTTTCGATTTTCACTCTCATTGATTTCTGCTCTTTTGTATTTCCTTCCTTCTGCTTGCTCTGGGTTTATTTTGTTCATCTCTTTCTAGTTTCTTAAGGTTGGAACTTAGATCACTGATTTGTTTCCTTTCTTTGTTTCCAATGTAAGTATGTAATGCCATAAATTTCCCTGCCAGCATTGCTTCAGCTGCTTGAAAGATTTTATTTTCAAGGCCTTATATTCACTGCACTTGACACCCCTCCCTGCCCCACCACCAATAAGAACTCTTCATTTCTTCTCAGGATCCTGTATCTAGAGTTCTGATACTTTCTATACTTTCTCCTATTGAGCCTGAGTATCTAGGGAAAAAAAGCCTTATTAAACTCATCCTGATTAAGGTCTGAGCAGCACATACTTTTTCTCTTGCAGGGGCACCTGTATTTTCACAAGGCATACAGTTTCCAGGATCAACAGCCATGGGAAGAAGGGAACTCTGCCCCTGTACCCCAAATCGTGCCCGCTAGAGATAAGATCCTCTCAGTAGACCTCAGTTACGCAGATCACAGATAATTCTGGGCATGGCCACCAAATCTCTAGCCGTCTTTTGTCATAAAGATACTAAAATAGATATCAAACACAGGGTTAGAAGCTTCAAGAACTCATCAGAGGAAGTGGTTGAAAAAAAGTATATGAATAGAAACAAAGCACAGGTCCTCAATTTGTTGCCCGGAACAGCCTCACTGGCATCTCCTGGGAACCTGTCAGAAATGCACATTTCTAGGCCTTACCCCAGACTTACTGAATCAGCAGCTCAGGGGTGGGGCACAGCAATCTGTGCTGTCCTGAGGCCTTCTGGGTGATTCTGATGCAGCTGAAGTTTGAAAACTGCTGCTCTGGTGGACACAAAACTCACCGCTTAAAGTTTTTACTCAAAACCCAGAAGGTCTGATGACCGGACGGGAGGCTCTGTAGGCTGGCTGAGGTTCTCCACACTCTGAGGTAGGATGCTGTCCTTTAGAATTGGATCATTATCCCAGACAGATGGATGGGCTCACATTTAATCAAGGCAGTGGTTACTTCAGAGGAAAGGTCACTGTTAGCATAAAAGGTGGATACCCAGGGGCCCCTGGGCGGCTCAGTTGGTTAAGTGTCTGACTCTTGATTTCAGCTCAGGTCATGATCTCACAGTTCATGGGATCAAGCCCAAGCCAGGCTCTAAGGCGACAGCACAGAGCTTAGAATTCTCTCCTTTCTTTCTCTCTGCATCGCCTCCACTTGCACCTGTGTTTGCTCTCTCCCCCAAAATAAATAAACAGTTAAAATAAATAAATAAATAAAAGGTGGATACACTAACATATTCAGATCATGGTTATCTGTAGTAAAAAGAAATAACTCTAAGGTAACTGCTGGGCCTATGTGTTCAAGAAAATTGCAAAAATTTTCCAAATGTAAATGCAATTTGCCATAAATAAAAATTTTATTCACACATTAACACACTGTGGGAGTATATTTGTATTTACATTTTTAAAAACTTCTATTCTGTTAAGTTTTATTTTTAATTACTTATATGCATATGTATTAAAAAATGTCATGAGACTGCTTGCAAAAATTCAAATATTCAACATCTTTTCCATCCCTGAAATAAAAACATGCTCTAAGAGAGTGCTCAAAATGATCATTCCTGTCACTAGGTTCAGCTTTAGGTTGAACAAGTGTTTTTTGTTTTTTTTTTTCAATTTTTTAATGTTTATTTATTTTTGAGAGACAGAGCACGAGCAAGGGAGGGGCAGAGAGAGAGGGAGACACAGAATCCAAACCCTGAGCTGTCAGCACAGAGCCCAATGTGGGGCTCGAACCCCGGAACCAGGAGATCATGGGTGAGCCAAAGTTGGACACTCAACCGACTGAGCCACCCAGATGCCCTAGGTAGGACAAGTTATTTTTTTTTCAATATATGAAGTTTATTGTCAAATTGGTTTCCATACAGCACCCAGTGCTCATCCCAAAAGGTGCCCTCCTCAATACCCATCACCCACCCTCCCCTCCCTCCCACCCCCCATCAACCCTCAGTTTGTTCTCAGTTTTTAAGAGTCTCTTATGCTTTGGCTCTCTCCCACTCTAACCTCCTTTTTTTTCCTTCCCCTCCCCCATGGGTTTCTGTTAAGTTTCTCAGGATCCACATAAGAGTGAAACCATATGGTATCTGTCTTTCTCTGTATGGCTTATTTCACTTAGCATCACACTCTCCAGTTCCATCCACGTTGCTACAAAGGGCCATATTTCATTCTTTCTCATTGTCACGTAGTACTCCATTGTGTATATAAACCACAATTTCTTTATCCATCCATCAGTTGATGGACATTTCGGCTCTTTCCATAATTTGGCTATTGTTGAGAGTGCTGCTATAAATATTGGGGTACAAGTGCCCCTATGCATCAGTACTCCTGTATCCCTTGGGTAAATTCCTAGCAGTGCTATTGCTGGGTCATAGGGTAGGTCTATTTTTATTTTTTTGAGGAACCTCCACACTGTTTTCCAGAGTGGGTGCACCAATTTGCATTCCCACCAACAGTGCAAGAGGGTTCCCGTTTCTCTACATCCTCTCCAGCATCTATAGTCTCCTGATTTGTTCATTTTGGCCACTCTGACTGGCATGAGTGATATCTGAGTGTGGTTTTGATTTGTATTTCCCTGATGGGGAGCGACGTTGAGCATCTTTTCATGTGCCTTGGCCATCCGGATGTCTTCTTTAGAGAAGTGTCTATTCATGTTTTCTGCCCATTTCTTCACTGGGTTATTTGTTTTTCGGGTGTGGAGTTCGGTGAGCTCTTTATAGATTTTGGATACTAGCCCTTTGTCCGATATGTCATTTGCAAATATCTTTTCCCATTCCGTTGGTTGCCTTTTAGTTGTGTTGGTTGTTTCCTTTGCTGTGCAGAAGCTTTTTATCTTCATAAGGTCCCAGTAGTTCATTTTTGCTTTTAATTCCCTTGCCTTTGGGGATGTAGGACAAGTATTTTTAAAGCTTATGTGCAAAGCACTCGATCCCGTAGACATAAAAGGATGAAAGCAGCCACACAGGTCCCCTGTGCTGAGAAGAGATTAGTAAGGAGAAGACACGACTCCAGCTTTCAGTCACTGGATGATTCTAATAATTGGAATAATAACAATAATGAATACTAATTGGAATATTGAAGTATTATTCTTGGGCTGTAAGTCCAGTTGGGTGCTCACAGCTGTACTCACTGAAATGTGACCAAAGAGTTGGTAACCTGAGCCCACACAGCCCCTAAGTTATTCAATTCTTGTTGCAGTTAGCACAGTTGCCATAAGCATGGCATTTTAATGGCAAGTTTATTAGCAAGAAGGAGGGAGAAAGGCCAAGGACCTTCTTTCCTCTCTGGGACCTTCTCTCTGCTCATTAACACAATCGGCAGCAGGCAGCCAGATGAAAGTAGGCGATGTTCACACCAGTCAATTCTGCTACTCATTAGCAGCTTTGGTAAGACAGGCAAAATAAAAAGGAAGGGAAAAAAACACTTTGGGGAGGACATGTGGAAGTCAGATTTTGTTCTTGCTGCTGGATAGATTTCTATAATTCTTGCTCTTTTTGGTACTCGTCATCATGGAAAATCCCAAGCTCTCTGCAGAGTTCACTCTATTCCCTTTTGCTCTCCCCCTTCTCTCCCTTTCCTCCTGGCCCCAGTTGAGTAGTTTAGGAAATCTGGACCATGAAAAGCACAGCAATGGGGAAACCCAATGGACAACCGAGACAGTTGTACACAGACCCTTCACCCATGCTCTCAGTCTAACAAAAACCACCTTTTAGGAAAAGACGTTTGTGATCAAAAAGAAAAACCTGGGGTTGGAATAAGATAAAGGCTAAGCTTCAAGCTTGAGTTCAAACACAGACCCTGATGCCACCTTTGTTTCCAACATGAAGGATCAGGGCATACATCAATCATTATGAGGACTTTCAGAATTTTACTACAGGGAATTTAAAAGTAAGATCATCAGAGCCCAAAAATGTTTGAATACTTTCTAGAATATTCTAGAATAATCTACTCTGGATTAAGTACTAATTAAGCATGATGAAGTTACCATACTATAGTGCACAAATACAAATATAGTTCATTTTATACCCTAAGTAGTATCTTTTCGGATTTGAAAAACATATTATCACAGAAAAAAACATGAAATCTTGATTTCCTGGGTCAGATAATATCCTCAGAGTCTGTCGCCTTTAGATGATGCCTTCTGCCATTAAAGTAATGATTTGCCATTATGTTAACATTAAAAGTACTAGGTCTCATAGAGATGCCACAATCTTAGTAGATCCATCTTTCTAGGTTAAAGTTTCTACACAAGTATATGTAGAAACACCTTTCTCAGCGTATTCTTCTCTCCTTCTAGTATACGGACAGGATTAAGGTACCATCCCTCCTTATTGCACTAAAATGACTATAAACTTATTTTTTCTGATGAAAACAAAAAAAAAGCCACCAAAATGAGTATGTGCAAATGTAAGATGTTTTTGATGCAAAACTGTTTTCAAAGGGAGACAGAGGGGGTTAAGATACTCTTTGAGTAATACCATTTCTGTATTTCCAACGTAATTGTTTCACTCTTATAAGGTAGAGTTGCTTGTTCAAACTTCCCCAGATTTTGAAGTTTTACCCAGATCTTGAAATCTGCTAATATTCTACAAAGGACCAAGGTCTTCAAGAATTGATAGCATATGATTTTGTCTATAACATTTTAAAATCTCTGCTGTCAGCACAGAGCCCGCTTCAGATCCTCTGCCCCCGCCGTCTCTCAAAACTAAATAAGTATTTCTTGTTAATGTTTACTTTTGAGAGACAGAGAGAGAGACAGAAAGGGAGAGGGGCAGAGAGAGAGAGGGAGACACAGAATCTGAAGCAGGCTCCAGGCTCCGAGCGGTCAGCACAGAACCCGACATGGGGCTCAAACTCACGGACCATGAGATCGTGACCTGAGCTGAAGTCAGATGCTTAACCAACCGAGCCACCCAGCTGCCCCACTAAACATTTTTTTAAAAGAAAGTACCTGTTTAAGAAAATGTATATCTTGTGATGGGAGTGGAAGACACAGCAGCATTGCACGGTCACCTCACACTGCTGATGCTAGTGGCACGTAACCGATGGAGCAGATGATGTGACCAACTGTACTTTCCTTTAGTGCTTTAGACAAAAAATAATTCTCACCTGGCCCGCTCAACAAAGTCCAAAAAAGGGCCAATAAGAATTCACTGTAATTGGAAAATACAAAGTGCTTCCTAGTCATGAATGCATTCCTGAACTTGATGCTTCCCAAGGTTAGCCTTCTGGGACGCTAACTGCATCAAGACACCATAAGAGTGATACAGGAAAAAATCCAAGAGCAGAGACCTAATCAGCTCCACGGGGACACCCCCAAAAGGAAGACGAAGTTTCAAAGGGTAGAGTGTAAATCCTCAGACAGGTACATCTATAAACCTGAATCACTTCTTTCTAACTCCAATTCCTTAAAGCAGGTATTCGGGATCACCCTGCAAAGCAACAGGGCAGTGACTGATCATCTTTTCTGCAGGAAGTCACTGCAATCCAGATGGTGCTGTGTCTGAGTGTGATCCAAGTGCAAGGGAGAAACGTACAAGAACTCACAGCATAAGAACATAAGGAGACGTGGAGAATCTGTTCTCCTGGAGGAGACTGGAGGCCAACATAGTCTATGGGCCTAGATCCAAGATTGCTATAGAACTGTCTCTTCTACCTTCATGAATGCAAAGCTCTCTGTGGATATGCTCTATTTGTCTCCCATGGCTTTCTTCTCCAACTCCCTTCTCTCCATCGTCACTTTCAGACAGAACAAGATGGCTATCACAGTAAATGGAGTATCTGTCTCTCTGCACATGTCAATGCTTAGTCTTGGGATAAAATTGGAGGCCTTCAGGAATGCGTTCTGATGGAGACTGGTCTACCTGGCTCCATACCTGCTGGATTTTTACCACCTGTGTTGGTGAGGGACAAAAATAGGATGGATGCAGGGAGACAAACAGTGGGTGCTCGGGTACACACATGGAAGAAAGAAATCTCCGCAATTTGAGATTTGCAAACAGGAACAAAGGGGACAAAATGAAACCTGTGATGATCGGGGCGACTGGGTGGCTCAGTCGATTAACTGTCCGACTTCAGCTCAGGTCATGATCTCAGGGTTCATGAGTTCAAGCCCTGCATTGGGCTCTCTGCTGTCAGCAAGGAGCCCACTTCTCATCCTCTGTTCCCATCTCTCTCTGCCCCTCCCCCATTTGTGCTCTCGCTCTCTCTCTCTCTCTCTCTCTCTCTCTGAAAAATAAACATTAAAAAATAAAAAAGAAACCTGTGATGATCTGATATTACTGACTGTCGTCATCCCCAAGGCCACAACATCCTGGGGACACTGGTAGCTCCAGTGACACCAGGAAAATAAAGCTGTGTCCTCACATCATCCCCATGTCCAAACCCCATTTTCCAGAATCTGGTGGTGCAGCCTTCCTCCCACCCCATGGCTAGTATGATCTCCAGATGGGAGGCTTCTAACTGCAGATGGCCCCACGTGTACCTTCCCCCACCTTGACCCTCATGCATGCTCTCTAAAGAGTGATATTCTGTCCAGATATCCAATGGATATTCTGTCCATTCTTATCCAAGCCTTAGAGATATACACAGATAATTTTCTAAAAGAGTTTGTTTCTTTATGCATGTGTCTTTATGCAGCCCATTAAAAGAACAAACACCACAGGGGAGCCTGGGTGGCTCAGTTGGTTAAGCATCCAACTCTTGGTTTCAGCCCAGGTGGTGATCTCACCATTCCTGAGTTCGAGCCCTATATCAGGCTCTGCGCTGAAAGCATGGAGCCTGCTTGGGATTCTCTCTCTCTCCCTCTCTGCCCCTCCCCTGCTCTCTGTCTGTCTCTCAAAATAAATAAATAAACTTAAAAAAAAAGGAAGGAATAGCACAAATCTAATCATGTTTCTCAACCTTTTTCCTCATTATCATCTCCCTTAAGGAGCTATTTTAGACCTATTTTTCCTCATCACATACCCCCATGAAATTTCAATACCACAGATACACTATGTATCTATTTATGTGATATACACTGGTTTTTTCACCCACAAAGAACCATTTTCCACCCTCTTGGGGGAGATATAATCCCTCTTGAGAATGCATGATCTTGAAGCATGCAACAACTGAAATAATTGTGCGGGAGGTATCTGAACTACTGTTTCTTTAATACTATACCAATACTCTAAATCACCACGAACAGCATCTTTCCTTTAGATCGATAATCTGTATCGAAGAGCTCCAGACCAGCAACGTCTTCATCTCCTGAGATTACGACTGAAGCACAAAGCTTCTTCCTGTAGTGCCTCCTGCCTCTTTGTTCGCCCATCACAAGAGAGCCTACAGAATCATCAGTGCCACCCCCCAGATTGGCACGCCAACCCCAAAGAAAGAAGTTCACAGACACAGTCAACCCATTTCTCCCTCCGAACACTAGAAAACTGTACTCACCTCTTGCCGCTTGAAGTTCTGGACATATTCTTCAAACTGCTCATCTTTTGTCTCATCAGCTTTCCCAAGCTTCTGAAGGACCTAGTTTGCAAAGGAAACAAAAACGGTTTGATTTAACAGCGTCTTTGAATAATAGGCAGGGCAAGGCTCTTGTTTTGCTCTCTTGAGGAGATGTCACTCAACATAGCTAGTGTTTCTGTTCTGGAAGCATCTTGGCTCGCTGGGTTCCGGGTGATCAGACTGGGATTTTAACCACAGTTCTGCTGCTCACAGGCTGAGCAAATGCTACATTGCATGTATCGATATAAATCGATTACTGAAAGGCTGTGCCTTGTCTTGTCCAATCTGGCACGATGCTTGATACATAACAGGTACGCAGATGGTTATGAAACAGTGAACCAAAGTTATTCTACTAGACACTTAGCCTACTTTTGAGGGATGGTGTTAGAATTACTGGAGCCAGGCACAAGGCAAATTCTCCCCCACTGCCTTCGAATATGCCCTTCAACTCATAAAATGCTCAGTGATGTCCTGGAATACGCAAAGCCCCCTGCTAAGCACTAGGATCCAGAAATGTAAAGATGAATGAAACCAGGCCCCAGTACTTAATCTTGAGAAATGCAGAGTCCAGTGATGTAAACAAGGCAGGTTCACAAGTAACATATCAGAGACCATGGGTCACAGGCAATATGAAGGGTTAACAGTATTGTGAGCAATATCCCTTAGGAGCCGAGGTTACCAGGGAATGCTCTGCCGAGCTGATTCAAACTGTGCTGGAAATGCCAGCAGACAGGAATGTGGCAGACTGCATTCCCACCAAGGAAGGAGCCTCTGCAGAGATCACTGGAAAAATCATTACATATTGTGGGACTGGGCAGGAGTGGTTCTGTCTTCCTGGAGCACAGGATTGGGTAACAGGAGAAGGTGCTCTCACAGATACAGCAGAGAGTTACCTGGGCATAGAGCAGAAGGATCCTGAGAACCACACCTGGGTTCCCTACTCAGTAGTCCCACGTGTAGTATCTAAAACACCAAGTCATTCGAGAATAAAAAAAAAAAAAAAAAAGAAAAAAAACCCAAAAAACAAAAACTTAAGAAACCCCCATGAACACTGCCTTAATGAGTTGAAAATTATTTACATGAAAATGTTATCTTTAACTTTTGAAAAACTGTAAGAACAAGATCAACTTAGAAGTGTTGTGTAAATGCAAGATAGTGTCACTATTATTTTTATGACGACTGCTGTTAGAGGCAGCAAAGCAAAAACACACAGGACCCACGTGCAGAAGAAGGAACTTCAACGACATGGGGATTCTGGGCCTTGTTACAAGACCTCTTCCCATCCACCCCCAGATCTGCATCTAAAGTAAAATAACTTAAGAATGAAGAATTTGCAGGGTGCCTGGGGGGCTCAGTTAAGGGTCTGGTTCTTGGTTTTGACTCAGGTCATGATTTCACGGTTTGTGAGCCTGAGTGCCACACTGGGCTCCGCGTGGAGCATGGTGCCTCCTTGAGATTCTGTCTCTCTCTCCCTCTGCCCCATGTGGACACATGCACTCTCTCCCTCTAAATAAATAAACTTAAAAAAAATTATTTTAATGAATAAATAATTTTTAAAAAAAGAAATGATTTAAAAAAAAAAGTGCTTGCTTGCTTCTTTATTCCATCTACCTTTTAAAAAGTTTTCATTTTAGGGGCGCCTGGGTGGCTCAGTCGGTTAAGCGGCCGACTTCGGCTCAGGTCATGATCTCACGGTCCGCGAGTTTGAGCCCCGTGTCGGGCTCTGTGCTGACAGCTCAGAGCCTGGAGCCTGCTTCAGATTCTGTGTCTCCCTCTCTCTCTGCCCCTCCCCTGTTCATGCTCTGTCTCTCTCTGTCTCAAAAATAAATAAACATTAAAAAAAAATTTTTAAAAATAAATAAAAAGTTTTCATTTTAGGAGCGCCTGGGTGGTTCAGTCACTTAAGCATCCAACGCTTGATTTCAGCTCAGGTCTGTGAGATCGAGCCCCACGTCGGGCTCCATGCTAACAGCACAGAGCCTGCTTGGGATTCTCTCTCTCCCTCTCTCTGCTCCTTCCCAACTCATGCTCACTCTCTCACTCGCTCTCTCAAAAATAAATAAACTTAAAAAAAATTATTTTTCATTTTAAAGTCAAGTCTCCCAAATGACCTGTGTCCACACACAGAAACACTAAAACTAACAGGGGAAAGGTACCTAGCATTTACTATGTGATCTTTCCCCCTAATTCTTAAAATTTACTATTTCATAAATGTTTGGCTCCCCTAGAGCAGTTGAGCCTTTGAAAAGAAGCAACACCTCATGTAACGTCAGCAGTTCACAAAAGCCACGAAAGCTGTCAGTCTTCTGAGCAGGCAACCTCGCCCCCCCACCCACTGTCTGCGCAGTGCAAAGGCACTGTGGTTTCAGCAGCGGGAGAAAAGAGACTGATGTTCATCGAGTCTCCGCTACGTGCCTGAAACCACAGAAAGTGATTTACATGTCACGTCTTTCGTTCTCACAACACCCCTAGCTACATCTTATTTTACCCACATGACAGCTTAGGAAACAGGAACACATAGTTAAGTGGCCTACTGGAGACTCTCCGGAAAATCCCCTTTTTGAGGTCTGGCACCCCTATCCCCACTCACAGAGAGCCTCTTCCTTCTTATGGGAAGCAAATGGGACTTACATATCCTAACTCTCATTCTCACGTTCTCATCTGAGATTCCTGAAGGCCACCGTACCCTAAGAAAGACACAGCTTCAAGGGTGCGTATCTACAATTGTGAAAGGGATTTTTCACAGACCCTCTGCTGAAAGTCTGTTATTTAAATTTTATTTCCTTTTTTAAAAAACGTTTGTTTCTTTTTTTTTATTTTGAGAGAAACAGAGACACAGCATGAGCAGGGGAGGGACAAAGAGAGAGAGGGAGACACAGAATCCGAAGTAGGCTCCAGGCTCTGAGCTGTCAGCACAGAGCCCAGTGCAGGGCTCGAACTCACGAACCATGAGATCATGACCTGAGCCAAAGTTGGATGCTTAACTGACTGAGCCACCCAGGTGCCCCGTGTTATTTAAATTTTAAATCATAGTGCCTTGCAATCTGTATTTCTAGAAATTGTAGAGTATAATTAAAATAGAAAAAATAACCAAAAACACTGTTCCTAGGTGCCAAGAGAGATGGAATTATGATTGGACGATACTATAATCCCACTCTCTCTCTTCTACTGAAAGTAATAAGGGACCCAGACCTCTCTGGGTCACAGCACACCCACATCTTGATGGCAGCAGCCACAGAGTGGAGACAGAAAAGGCATGAGGACAGGGGCAAGAAAGGATCTGGCCTTTGCTGAGAACCTTCTCCAAGCCATTCACTGCGTTAGGGAATTCTGTCTCTTATTTCAGCTGATTCTCACAGGAGCCAGCTCATCCTATTTTAAATTAAAAAAAAAATGTTTTTAATGTTTATTTCTTAGTCTGCAGAGACAGAGAGTGAGAGGGGGAGGGACAGAGAGAGAGGGAGACACAGAATCTGAAGCAGGCTCCAGGCTCCGAGCTCTCAGAACAGAGCCCGATGCGGGACTCGAACCCACAAACCATGAGATGATGACCTGAGCTGAAGTTGGACACTTAACAGACAGAGCCACCCAGGCACCCCTCATCCTATTTTAATTTCATCAACAGCATAAACTTAGGGTCACAAAAACATGAGGAGGAGATCTCACATATTGGACATCTACATGAGGAGAATCAGGATTCACAAAAAGACCTTCTCTAACGAGAAGAAACTCAACAGGGATAAAACTTTCAGTCAGAAATACAATTATACAAGGACTGAATGTATGTTTTCGACTTTCAACCAACATGCAACAGAATGGATGCTAGGAACACATGATGGGTGCCGTTCAGGAGAAAGAAGGGATGACCTCAGCAGATGGTCTGTATGTGTTGACAAAGGGCTCTCAGGCTGCACCAGTAGGCATGACAGCAACTAACAGAGCAGGCCCAAAAGTTCCTCTGGGCTGGACAAGCTGGGCAACACATAAATTCACAGTCATCCTGGAGCCAGCTAGAGTCCCCAGAAAGGTAGAGAGAATTGACACCCTGAGGTAAGAGGAATATGTGATATAATTGGGGGTATTAACAAGGAGAAAAGGAGACCAGAAGGAAGAGAGTGTAATTGTCTTCAAATATCTGAAGGATCATCACAATAAAGACCAGACTTGTTCCATCCGAAACCGAGATCGAGAACTAGCATTGGTAGGTAAAAGCTATGTATATAAAAAAAATTTTTTTTTGTACTAACACATTTTTCATGGTTTTTTGGAAATGAAATAGTTTTTTGGTAGACATAATGAGCTCACTGTCCTAACAGCAATCTGAGCTTAACCAATAGATAGAGGTGCCAGAGAAGAGATTTACTCATCAAATAGGGGGACAAAATAATATATATTAAGTTTATTTATTTTGAGAGAGAGAAATCTCTGGGGAGGGGGAGAGAGAGGGGAAGAGAGAGAATCCCAAGGAGGCTCCACACCATCAGTGTGGAGCCCAACGCAGGGCTCGAACCCATGAACCATGAGATCGGAACGTGAGCCAAAACCAAGAGTGGAAGCTTAACCGACCGAGCCACCCAGGCGCCCCTGAAATAAGTATTTTCTCATTCAAATTCGGATTCTAATTTCAGATATCACCTAATTCTTGAATCTATAATGAATGTATCAAGTTTGACATTTTCCCTACGAAAGAACACAAATCACAGTCAAGAGTAGGCAGAGAAGGAAGTCCATACACTCCTATCTCCAACTGAAGAGAAGACAGACTTACTGAAGACTGTGTGCCCAACCATGCAGGGGGCTGCAGAAAGGCGAGCCAGTTCTAGGGACCGTGAGTGTGGTATGCTGAGGCGCGAGGTGAGGGGAACCGGGGTAGACGAAGCTAGCGTGGGAGGTGGATGACAGATGACAGAGAGGTTTATTAGTCTGCAAGACTCAAGACTTTCATTTTCTCCTGCAGACCGTGGCGAGCCAATGATGCTTTTCCTTGGAGGGAGCCACCTGCATGGATTTGTGCAGCCTGGAGACAATGGTAAGGACAGATCAGAAGAGAGCAAGACTCTTTGTAAAGGTGGGACCAGTTAAGAGACTACACAGTCCAGGCAATGCCACTGAGCCTGAGTGAGAAAACACACTGGGCAGACACTTAAAAAGCACAATCCAGGGCGCCTGGGTGGCTCAGTCGGTTAAGTGTCCGACTTTGGGTCAGGTCATGATCTTGCAGTTCACGGGTTCAAGCTCCGCGTCGGGCTCTATGCTGACAGCTCAGAGCCTGGAGCCTGCTTCGGATTCTGTGTGTGTGTCCCTCTCTCTCTCTCTCTCTCTCTCTCTCTCTCTCTGCCCCTCCCCACTTGTGCTCTCTGTCTCTCAAAAATAAATAAATGTATTTTTTAAAAAAGCGCAATCCACACTACACTTGTTGGCTTACAAGATGGACAGGGTGGGGACAGAGAAGACGCACAGATGATCTCAGGTTTCTGCCGCTGAGAACCAGGGACCTAGGCTGCGGCGAAGGCTCCAGGGAGGGGGATGGTTTCGATGCGGGATTAGGAAAGGTCAGAACCAGAAACATGCAACAAGACCTGTGGACGGAAGCGATGGCTCAGCTGGAAAACACACGTGAAGAGTCTTGTGATTTTCCTCCCAGTAACTGAAAATATCCATTAACCTGACCAGTTTGGCACCATTGACGTTCACGTTACAGGGCGATTACTATACATTCACGGATCTGATACTCAGGTTCTGACGACACGAGCCACCTTCCACGCACAGGCAAATGGCAGACAATGTTGTGCCTCATGCGTTTTGCTTCAGGACTTCGGTCTTTCACCTCACAGCTTATTTCATCTGCACTGACACCTTACTGTTTTGAAACAACAGGATTTTGTTATTTTGTCGCTGCTGTTTTTCGAATGCAAAATTACATCCTAAGTTGAATAAGCATTTTCAAACTGCCTTTCCTTTCGATGAGATTCTGAAGCATCCCTCTATGGCTGGCTGTGTCACCCTCCCCTCTCAGGCCTGAGTTCAGAAGTTCTGATGTGATCGTAAAAAGACACCGTGACATGGGCAAATTAAAAATTAAACAGGAAGGAAAAGCGGGAATATGGTAGCTTGGAGTATTTCCACAAGTAAACCCTATTTCAGTGTCTCCTAAAGCAGTTAGTAATGGTTTGCCTGGGCTGCTCCAAAGACATGAATCTCACATTGTTTTTTTATTTTATTTTTTTAGGTTTATTTATTTTGAAAGAGAGAGCAGGGGAGGGGCAGAGAGAGAGGGAGAGAGACAGAATCCCAAGCAGGCTTTGCACTGTTAGCACAGAGCCCAATGTGGGGCTCAAACTCACAAACCAGGAGATCATGACCTGAGCTGAACAAAGTTGGGCGCTTAACCAACTGAGACACCCAGACGCCCCTTATATTCTTTTTAAGAGCAATTCTCTAGAGCAATTGCTCCTGAAGTGCCCAAGTAATGTCTCTAAAAATTCAGAACTCTCTGATTTAGGCAGTCAAGGAGAGAACCACCTAATTTAGCCTTCTCTGAACAAGGAGGCACCCCTCTCTCCACACTCTCTGTATTTATAAAAAAGAAGAGCACATAAAATCACGTATACACTATCCACTGAATCCAGGAGGCAACTACATGGGATGACCATGGTCTCTTCTCGTCTGGATAAGACATGGAGAGTTGGGTCTTTGGCCCCTGCCCATGTGCAGAGGATTCATTCACTCATCTGTCCAGATACCCACATGTCCATGTGCACATTCAGAAAGCATTTACCAAGTGCTCACTCCGGCCCTGTGCCAAGTTCCATAAGGACTTCCAAGGACTGGAAGGAGGCCATCAGGTACATGACAATGCAGGGTATTTGCTTGTGCTGGTATCCTATGAGCAGACACTGCACTATCGGCCAAACTTCAGGGTACTGGATCTTTGACTTCTTGCTAGGTATATTCAAAGACTTAAAGCAGTAGCTTTAATGTGCTCTAACTTGAGAGGAACAAGATGAATCATCCTTTGGAGTGTTCCTGTCAAGGTCCTGTATTTTGCCCTCTATCTGGTCTTTTATAGATTTATGTCTGCGTCATTACAACATCCACTCCTTGCTCTGGCAGATTTTAATACATTAGCCATTATGGCATCAAAGTCTCTCAGAGGCTGGCATGAGCCTTCCTCTCATTCTGGGAAACACTTTTGAGGAGATAAGCAAAAATAGGTGAGAGAGGGAATGTTCACAGCCTTCTGTCCATTTGAGTGACCTTCAGACTTAAAAAATTTGAGAATGACATATAGTAGAGATAAAGTATAAATCTCAGACACAAGCAGGTTTATCCTAGGTGTGACAGAGCCAAGTGAGAATTAGAACACAATGGAGGAAAGAAAGTTCAGGGGCCTGGAAGGGAAACAGAGGTAAGTGAGAAGGGACCTCAGAATGCAGGTGCAGGGAGGACCAGCCGAAGCTGTTTTCACTCATGCATCAACCAACCTGGTCAGGTACCAGGCTCCTGAAGTCTGCTTTCTTCCATCCTTCCCCATCTCTAAAGTCGAGGACATCTTAGTGCTCCAACTTAAAAACAATAATTATTGGTGAGGGAAAAAAAAACCAGCTTAAGGAATACTGATCAAGGGAAGACAAATGGACATTCGCCCTGGCATTCGACATCCTGCTCTCTTCTAGGTGCCTGGGTTGGCCAACCTTGTCTCAGAGCTACCTTTCCAGGAAACCTGATACCTCCAGTACCCGACCCAGAATACAACATTTATACCAAAATTCAGTGACAAAGAAGTTTATTAAAGCCTTCAAATCATCCTGACACTCTGAGAGAGACTGGGTCTTCCTTCCTCGGCCCCCTTCAGGGACATACCAATATTGCACAGAATAATACAATGACCCTCTAACCTCGTTCTACTATTTAAATGAATCCTCATGCCCCTCAGCTGGGGGGAGATATTCCTCCATTTACCACTGGCCAGATGTTCGAGAGAATACTTGTCTGCTAAAATGTTGGCAATCCACCTGTAGAAGAGCCCCTGTAAATGCGCGTAGTTATGGAAGCTCTGCACCCAGGCAATTCACCAGGACGCAGTTCTGTTCCTGGTTCCTTTCTACGCACTCTTCAGACAGTCTTTGTGACCTCAGCTACCCACCGTACCAGCAGAAGATGAGTCAGCAATGCAAAAACACTGACCCGCAGTAAAATCATGAAAGATGTTGATTTAGGTAGAACAAAAAGTTCACAAAACCCTACCAGGGATTTCAATTGGGACTGTAAATTCCTAAATCAAGAGGGGGCTGTTGGGGCTGATGGGCAGGATACAGAGGAAAAGGAGTACAGAGAGGAAAGGACATGTTCTTGCTCTCCCTCCTCTTTTGAAAATGTCCCACATGCGTAATTCCATAATTCTCTGATTTATTTGCTATCATCTATGTAAATGTAAAATACATCAACCCTCGTTCTATATGCATTTGATCTAAAAATGAGTTTAATTTTACCAACAACCTTGTGAGTCAGGTTACAACGATTATCTCCATTTTGCCAATGAGAACACTGAAAATTGGAGTAACTGACCGCAGTGATAGAGTTCGTATGTAATGGACCCAGGACTCAAAGCAGACAGTGTGATGCCAGAGTCAGCGTCTCACCTAGCGGTGAGAAAATCCATACTTTTTTTTTCAGTTTGTTTGTTTGTTTGTTTACTTAGAGCACACACGTGTACGTGAGCAGGCAAGGGGCAGAGAAAGAGGGAGAGAGAGAGAGAATCCCAAGCAGGCTCTGTACGGTCAGCACAGAGTCCGACATGGGGCTTGAACTCACACACCGTGAGATCGTGACCTCGAATGAAATCAAGAGTCAGACATTTAACAGAGTGACCTACCCAGGCACCCCAAGAAGATCCACACTTTTATGAAATGAAAGCCATCTGACACCATCTCCATCCAAAGTAGGTCATTATATTTATCCATAAACGCTGAGTGACGGTCACAGTTTCTACACAACGTGTTCTCCCCATTCTACCCTCACTTAGACAGAAACCGTCCAATTTGCCTCTGACTCGCAAAAGGCCTAGGGGAACATTACCTCCTTGTAAAATCAGGACACAAAGAGTGAGTCACCAGAGCAGGAAGTGGGACAGAAACACTGACAACACAACCTTACCGGATTCCACAGATGTCAAGACAAGATCATTCCATTAGGACAAGTGACAAGCTCCCAGGGAAAGAAGGATCCAGGTCCTCTCTTACACCTGCTCTGACCCTACAGCACTGCAGGGCCACCACTCGCCTTCATGAGCTCTTTGGGGCCCATAATCTTGGCTTCACAAAACATATTTTCACCAAATGCTGCCAACTTCCCTCTCATTCTGGCAACATGGTCTACATACCCAAGTGTATTGCTAACTAATTAGAGATCATAGGAAAGATTTTTGGAAGCTTTGTTCTACCTTATCAACAGTCTTTCTCCAGGATTTCAGGAGGTGAATTAAAAGGTTGAGATGGGCAGATTAGGCTATAGCTGGAAAAAGAAAAACAGAAAACACTCACTAAGGCAGTGTGTTGAGGCTCTGGACTATAATCGTTGGAAATGGATGGGACTGAGAGCCTTGTCTCTGTGGGACTTTGGGATAATTGCTTCTCTGCTTTGTACTCCATGGGGATGAGGACCAAAGTCAGAATAAGAATGTCTGCTTCCTTTCTACTCTGCAGGGATGTTCTAAGTTTATGTATTGTAAGTCTGTATAAAGCTGGGATTTGGTTTTCAGCTACTCTTTTGATTTACCATGTTCTTATAAAACAGTGTTTCCCAAAGAGTGTTCCATGGGACATAATCTCAGAAATCTCTACACAAAAAAATTAAAAAGTAAAAAAATAAAAATCCAGGGCCAAGTCTACTTGAAAGATAACCAGATACTATATATCTCTCGGTAGAGTATCAAAGAATATTGTTAAAAGTTAAAAAAGAGGAAATCACAATGCACCCTAAAAAATACAAATGAACATGGGCAAAGATTATTTTTAACTCAGTATTTAATGAGAGAATTGGTCAGATGTTCCAGTTCCAGGAAGAATTCAGAGAACCCACATATACAGGCAATAAAGAATGCTGAATAAATGGAAAATACATTGGACCTTAGTCAACTGCACCCTTCCAGTGTAATTCCTAAAACTTACACAATTTCCTTTTTTAAAAAATGTTTATTTATTCTGAGTGACAGAGAGAGAGAAAGAGAATATGCACAAGCAGGGTAAGGACAGAGAGAAAGTGACAGACAGGGAGAAAGAGAGACAGAGAGAGAGAGAGAGAGAGAGAGAGAGAGAGACTCAAGCAGGCTCCATGCTCAGCACAGAGCCCGACATGGGGCTCGATCCCACAACCATGAGATCACGAACTGAGCCAACATCAAGAGTCAGATGCTTAACTGACTGAGCTACCCACGCACACCCATGATCTTCCGTTATAAGCATATTAAAGGTTTTAAGAAGTCCTGCAATAAAACAATACTGTGTAACATTATTTAACCCTGTGTTTCCCATGTGGATTTGTTAACTTCTTATAAGGTTACTATTTACTGGAGCACAATTTAGGGAACAGTTTCTCGTCTCTGCATCATATGGATTTCTCTGATCTTCACTACAAAAACAGGTAAGGAATTACATGTGAATGAAAAAATTTGTAAGAAGGTTCTCCGTCTTCCTACCTGCCTGCTCCAGAGAGAAAATAATCAAATTTAATAGAAGGAATTCGGGAATTCTTGATTGATTTGCTCAGGTGTAAGCTCCATTAGCATGTGAATTCTCTGGTTTGGGAGAAGTCCTAAGGGAAAAGAGGGCTAAAATGTTCCCTGTGGGTAGGAACAAAGTGACAGGAGGCAGCATATCAAAGTGACAAAGAGGGTGCTGGGTTTGAAGGATAGAGGGATAGAAGCTGGCATCCACCCTGCCCTTTGGAATCTGCCCTGGGCAAGGCTCTTCATCTTTCTATAGTAGTATGCTCATCTGTAAACCAAGGAGAATACTCGTACCTAACTCGGTGTATGGTGTGAAAATTAAATGGTAATACATGTAAAAAAAAAACTTTTTTTTTTAGAGAGAGAGAGAAAGCGTGTACAAGTGAGGGAGAAGGGAGGGAGAGAGAGAGCTGGGGAGGGACAGAGAGAGCTAGGGAGAGAGAATCACAAGCAGGCTCCACACTTGGCATGGAGCCTGATGCAGGGCTGGATCCCACAACCCCGAGATCATGGCCAGAATCAAGAGTCAGGGTGCTCAACCGACTGAGCCACCCAGGTGCCCCACATACACGTAAAACTTTTATTTCAATGTCCAGAGATAAGCGCTTAAGAAGGTTAGCTATTACAATTATTGACCTCCTAACACACAACACTGAACAATCTTAAGTACCTGATGGTAGGGGCTTGCGGATGACTTCTGAGGCACACATCTATCTTGAGATCCTATGACTCTATCGCTACTCCCTGGAGGCAACTTTCCCTTTCTTTGATGAAGATACACATACAGGAACAATCACAACTACACAGAGTCTCTCCAATTGAGACCTGAAGAGTGAGTAACATGTAGAAAGGCTGTTGGTCTCCCTTGAGAATACAGATGACCATGGCCTCCCTCTAGGCAAGGGGGCTCTTTATCCGGTCCACAGATAGATTCCAAGGTGTCCATGATGACCTGAAATTACATGCCTAATACAATATGAATGTGTCTTTTATTCAGAGGGTTCATGGCTTCCATCAGATGAAGAACCACTGCTCTGAATTATAAGAAACAGCACGGGCACAGCAGAAAAACAATAAGGACAAAAGTCAAATGAAACAGGACCGACTTGATCACCAATGAGACCTGGATGACCTCTGCAAACCTTTTAACTTCATTAAGCCATAGTTTCCCCATCTTTAGAACAGGGTGCATGCCAGTTCTGGGGAGATTAAATGAGAACACAAGCAAAAGAGCCTAATTGATGCCTGACTCCAAAAGGTGCTTTTTAGTAAGGGTTAATTCTTTTTCTTCTTTGATTTAACATCTTCACCCTAAACTACAGTGTAAAACAGCAGACAGGGAGCATGGATTTCATGCAATCTAACTTGCTCATCTAACAGATGAGAATCTGAGGAAAGTGTATTGCCAATGTCACATCTTCGGCCTTCCAGGATACAGAGGGATCTTTTATGGTTAATGACACACTGTGAAGATTATGGAACCATCTTTATTGACAGCATGGTTTGCTAGCCGTTATTTTTCTGAAGCTCAGTAAACACTTCTTGGGCAATTCTCTAACTCCAAGAAACACATATGTGTCAGCAACATTGCCAAGGCAACCAAGAGTAGCCTAGAGTAGCTGTCTAGGTTCCTAGAAACTGTCTTCATTAGCAACTCCTCCATATTACTGAAGCATCTGAGGAGAGTTTTAGAGCAGCAGGAAATAGAATTCTTCCGTGTGACTCTCGTTCGTATCAGAAGACCAAATGCCACCATCCGATGTGCTACTGCAAATCCTGAATCAGGAAAATCTTTGCCTGGGGAATGAGGGTGGAATTTGGGCTACTATCAAGAGTAGCTCACTTTTCCCCATTTTGGTTTTATATTTTTAAGACCAAAAATTATTTAAAAGTGCAGCATGTTCGGGGCGCCTGGGTGGCTCAGTTGTTAAGCGTCCAACTTCAGCTCAGGTCATAATCTCACAGTTCGTGAGTTCGAGCCCCATGTCGGGCTCTGTGCTTGACAGCTCGGAGCTGGGAGCCTATTTCAGATTCTATATCTCCCTCTCTCTGCCTTTCACCCACTTGTGCTCTGTGTCTCTCTGTCTTAAAAATATATAAATATTTTAAAAAATTTTTTAATAAAATAAAAAAAGTGTAGCACGTTCTGTTGGAAAGAATAGT